>NC_134405.1:338289860-338889860 GCF_038048845.1 Mixophyes fleayi | reverse complement strand
CTCCTAAAGAAAAATCAGTGGTGGGATTATGAGGAGTACGACACAAGATCAGCCGCTGAAGTTAGGGAAGTCAGAGTTGGCCGGCCATGCTACGATATTGACCATTTGGTCCCATATTGCAGCAAGTTGCCCCAAAATGAACAGCACATTATTTGCTAATAATCCAATTGAAATCAACTAGTTAAATATCCTGCATGGTTAGGTGTGTCTGGTCATCACCCAACTGTACTAACAGACCCTAGTGTAAGCCAGAGGTAAACTGGCTGCTTGGCCAGAGTGCCTGGATCTTGGCCACAATTTTGTTGATGGTGGTCTTGCTGCAATGTACGCCCAGCTTAGAGAGCTTACAGCCTGTAGGGAAAAGAAAGAGAAGTCTTCCTCATGGTAATGACTGTAACCACCAGGTATCATGCTAATCACTGCCATTGCTGGCCTCCTGCTCCACGTCAATGCACTATACTAGTGAGAGCTCTGGTGTGGTGCAGGAGACCTGGTGAGGTAGGGTCAGAGCACGTATGTTATTAGCACACTGAGCGTCTTAGCTATCTGTCCCTCTCCTGGGATGGGAACCTTTCTTTCTGATAGAAGATGTTTAGTAGTAACAAAAGATGACCTGTGACAGAGGTGGCAGGTACAAATGTCTCACTGCTGACAGTAAATATGATGTCACTTTATATAACATAGAGGAAGGGGCTGATGACATGGACTCACCAGTTCAGCCTTCACAATCTCTGCAGGATCTTCCGCAGCCTCCTCCACAGGTTTCATCCTGAAGAACCAGAAAATATTATTATTTAAACTTATGTCTTCTATTCACAAGAGTTACTGATACAGTCCATGGTCATAGTTCCTATCTGGAGGTTTCTCTTATACGATTTTTTTAATGTAGGATGAGCAACAATTTAACAGTATATAATAGATATTTCTGGAGTTATTAGAAAATTACAGACAGAGCCTGAATGCAATTAATAGAACAGTATAGACAGAGCCTGTCTGGAGTCACCAGTACAGGACTTAAAGACTTCCTGATATTTCTATTGCAGTATGGACAGCACTGATTATATACACAAATGTTCCTCTTTAGAACCGTATAGAATGTATGTGTACATGGAATAAACCATATAGATACTAACAGAGAAGGTGCTTCTGGCTGCGGCTGCCACTCCCGCAGGTTCCTGTTGATAATCTAGGGAAAGAGACACAGAGTGAAATAAATTATACACAACAAATCTTTAGGACAAGTTCCATGGGACTCGGATAAGTCGGCCACAGTCTGTCCCCGCAGGTTTTTACCAGGTTACTATACATTTTACAGCAGAATGAGAGAAAATAATTTAATGGAAAAATTAACAAATTGGTCTTAATAAAAAAAAATATATTTTGATTTGGTCTAGAAATTTGTCTTGAAGAGTTCATTTAGCAGCAACTTATATAGAACATGAAACAAGAACCCACTCTGATATTATGCAGGATTACAACCATAGAAATATCACTCTGGTCAGACATCCAGTATGATCTCTATATCTGATATATCAGATACTGGAACGTGGACCTATTGTGGGACAACCAATCCAGACTATGAAAAACGTTTCGCCGCTGATTACACAAAAACTTTAAGCGACAAGTCCCTGTCTGTGCTGTGACGCCCCGTCCTCCTTTATGCTTTATAATTTTTGCTGGTTTTCAGCAACTTGTTGTCACTGACTAATCCTAGTTTCCCCATTGGCCAAACTTAACTAAACGTATCCCGTGTTTTAGGTGGGTAATCACTGTCACCACCAAGCTCCATCACCAGCCTACCAGGAGCCGCTTACACTTCTCTGGGGGGTGTAGCTGCTGCAGCACCTCTTTGCTGGTTGCTAAAACCTTCTGACCGTTTACTTTGGATTGGTACTGCCGGGAAGATGAACGCAGGTAGACAGGAGATGGAATAAATGGTAAGTTGCTGGTCCCAGGACACAGCTGGATTTTATAGATGGAGCAGAATATCTCTCACCCAGACTGACATTATTTTGTCCCTGATGTCTAGCACCATCTACACTGGGCCCCCCAGATCTCTACTGGACCACTGGGTGAGTGGAATCCATAAGTGTTATACACAGAGGTGGATGTGGGGGTGTATATGGGGGTATCGCCATATCGCCACTTCTCCTACTGTTTATACATAAATACATTACACATTTACATGTCTGTACACTTTACACTGGGCACACATGTAATAAACACAATAAAATATTTCCGGCAGCAAAGCACCTGCTCCTCCATCCCGCCCGGCTATCAGTTACTACATACATGAGTCCATGTTATTTACTGGTCACACAGCTGTGTCATGTTCTCTCTGCACCTATGAACTGAGTGCCGTGTAAAATGTACCCTCAGCTCTGAAGTGACGGCACTACGGGTACTGTAAGCAAAGCCACCACCTGAGCGCCACCTCTTTATAGTAACTGTTATACTGTACCTCCTGCTCGGTGGCCAGCAGCCGCAGCCTGGTGAGCCTACTCTTCAGGAGATCATTTACCCTCATGTAGCTGCTGAGCTGCAATAGAGAGAGAATTACATTTAGATCTGAGTATATGAATACGTAGTGCACACCATATTGTATATTTGTGTAACACATTGTGTAGTGCCCTCTCCTCGCACAAAGGGGCTTATTTGCAGGGTACGGTTATGTTACTGCGCCGCTGTGTCCAAGTTTCTAGGAATCTTTCATTTGTAGATCTTATCTTACATTACAGTAATAAAGTGTGTGGACAAAGCTTCAGTTTTGGTCTTATGGGACACTTGCGAGGAGAGAGTGCACCACGGCTGTGACTATCATCACATTGGAATATTAAGTGATATAATGATGGACTGACCAGGCTTGATAGCAGCTCCTCCCGTGCCTCCAGTATATCACATTTTCTTTCCTGTTCAGGGGATAATGCAGGTATAAGGTCAGTTTTAGAGTGAGAGAGAGAAATAAGAGAGAGAGAGTGACAGAGGGTGAGAGAGAGAGAGAGAGACAGAGAGGGAGAGAGAGACAGATAAATGTATGTCACACTTTCTGTACTTTTATTTTTCAGTACAGACAGTGGGCATCACATTATTAATCCCGTCTATAATGTGAATAGTAGGAAACTGAATCTGTACCGTGAGTCAGTTTCCAGCCATTCGCATGGTGAGGGATATTAACCTTTTAGTGTCCCACTGCCACGAGGATGTCGGAGCAGGAACTGATGTGAACGTACACATGAAGATATAGCGTGGGATCATGCACAATGACATGTCACACACATGGTTCATAGTATCACAATGGCCATATTCCAATCATACCTCCCAGATGTCCTGATTTCGGCGGGACAGTCACGAATTGACGCCACTGTGCCGCCATTCCACCAGTCGGCACGTTTATCCCCAGACAAGTTGGGAGGTACGCAGCAATTTTAGGAGTTTGTTAGAGGAGGGGAATTGGAGACAGCCTAATGCTTCAGAAGCGCTTAGCACGGGCCCAGAGACCGTCACACGCCCCTCAGCCTGGCATGACCACTCCGTGTTGTGATTACCGCTGTACGTGTATGTTTGTATGTATACAAATGGTTATAGATAGTTGTCATACCAACTGCTGCTTGATCCACAGTTCTTCTGCCTCCACTTGCTTGCTCTCCCTCAGTTGTTTCCACAGGGTCTCAAGCTCATCATTATTCGACCTGGATAGACAAGTAGAGAATACATTCTTATTTACCTGCTTATTTAATGTACACCAATGCCAGACAAACAGCCAGGCATACTCCGATCTGTGAGCAACAGGAAAAGGGATCCCTGGCTACAAATAACTATCAGTTACAGGTTGTGAGTGTGACAACTACGGGGGGAGGGCCCTTGACAACACCACTAGAACTTTGGAAAAAAAAATCCCACCCCGACCATAATAAGGGATTTCCTGTTTCAGCCGTTACAGGCATCACAGGACGCACCAGATTGGGTGAGTGCAGGTACGTTTCATTTTTTTCTTTTATTATAATATAATATTAGCTTTTTGTGGCGTTATCCTTTAATGTCTGCTGATAATACAAATGTTTCCCCTTTGCGATAAGATGATAGCAGGGTTCAGAAACAGCACGTAATAGAAATCATCTCTGTAAAGAGCGAATGATGGAATATTTACATTTAAATAGTCACATTCAATGCATTTTAAAATGTGCAACATAAAATAAAACAAATATTTAAAATGACATACAGGAAAGGAGAATCTACACTGGGCAGTGGGCTATATATTATTATCGGGGAGAGGACAGGTCACTGCCTCCTACAACTTCCACAAAATCATCTCATGAAATACTCTGTGCTGCTGGGGCACCTGCTCATTCCACTATATAACTCTCAGTCTGTGGCTTCCTGCTGCCTCCATTCCCATCTACACATCATGTCACTGCCCTTGTCACATGCAGCCCTGTCCTCACTAACACATCACTCATCTCCTGATATACTCTGTGCTGTGCTCTAAACATTAACAGGTTCTCTCATACTTGTCACATGCACCTTCACAATTATACCTCACCTCATAACTCCTGTAAACAGCGTCCAAATGACAGACCTATCAAAAACACTGCTATGTGTTTGACTTCCTCGCTCTCTCTGAGCTGCCTCTCTGCACTGTCCCTGGGCAGTGTGGTCACTCACTATGATGTCAAGTGCGTGATGTCACAGTGCGTGATGTCACCAGGGCATGTTGAAAGAGGCAGACCTGATAAAATAAGGACACTGCTGTGGCAGATTATAATGGGGGGTGTTTAGGAGCTGCCCATCCAAGCTTAGTTGTGTAAGAATGACCTTGGAGTGTGGAGCTCAGCCCATGTTCCAATAAACATGGGGATATGTTCTTAATGTGGGCAGCACGGTGGCTTAGTGGTTAGCACTTCTGCCTCACAGTTCTGGGGTCCAATGGGGCAGGGACTGATGTGAATGAGTTCTCTGTACATTGCTGCGGAATCAGTGGCGCTATATAAATAAATGGTGATGATGAATGTTCATTGTTGAATATATGGAATATATATCATAGGTGAAGGGGTTGCTGTATTTCCTGATGACAATGAAGGTTCAGGAAGGGCCCACAGTACATATGAAATTCAGAGTGAGACACATGGAGTGGGGTGACGTTATCTCCACCCAGAGCCCACAGGGTTTAATCCACCACATTAGAGAACTCTATATGGGCCCATCTCCATAGGGAAAGGACAACTATGGCCTTACCCAATGCAGTTCCTGGTTATGTAGGACAGTCCCCACCAGAGTCATGGCTGGGTAGATAGGGTGGGTCAGTAAGTTTTATGATGAGGAAAGCAGAAGGAATGATTATCAATGATTGGGGAGCGGGGATGTCTGACAATAAACATCATTTACAAACTGCAGACTATGTGGGGTGTAATACATTTCCATTTGTCCCCCTTCACATAAGAACACTCCTACACTACGCCATTTATTCCGGGTTTTGGAACTGCCCCAATAAAGGCACTTTTTTAGGTATACAGATTCACCTGTGTATGGTGGAGAGAGAAACATCCAAACTTGTAACACTTTACTACATCCCCCCTTATTAATTTCCACTACTTTTACATCCTTCTAATATCCTGCTCTGTTATCCTTCTATATAATGTCAGACATTGCTGATTTTTCTACCTCGCTTCTAGCAGACCCGGGGGCAGCTTGATGCTGGATTTCATTCCTTCTGGCAGAGGCAGCTTACTGGGGAAAACAGATGCTTATTAATGATAATAATCATGAAAACGTGTTCTCACCATTAATGTAAATGGCCCTGGTTGGGAACTGAACTCATGAGCCCAGTGCTGACCCACCGCGCTGACCCGCTATCAGCCATCTCTTAAAGTATCGGATACACTACGGACATTTATTTACCAGAACACATCAGTAATGGGATGGAAATGCTGTACTCCGCCTAGTTTACATTTTTATGAATGTCACATTCACATGCAGATAAGAGTATCTCATAGGTGTTTGGGGGATGTACTGTGTATTAAACTGCATACCATTGATTTAACTTAACAGCTAAAACCTTATCTATAATATAATCACACTGACAACAACTTGATTTTGGTAAAAAAACAGGTCCCAGTTTTTTAAATAATAAAAGTATGGTGGCGGCGGGAGTAATCAGCCCGGGCTTACAAGGACGTGCCCCCATAAAGCAGGACGAGGGGTTCCCCACACAAAGGGACCAAGAGCCAGGGTGATTTGAAGGGGTAGTGACATGCGGCCAATCAGCGATACCATCGTGTGAATTAGCCGCTGATTCATCATCATCATCATCATCATCATCTATTTATATAGCGCCATTTATTTCGCAGCGCTGTACAGAGAACTCATTCACATCAGTCCCTGCCCCATTGGAGCTTACAGTCTAAATTTCTTAAGACACACACAGAGACTAGGGACAATTTTGATAGCAGCCAATTAACCTACTAGTATCTTTTTGGAGTATGGGAGGAAACCGGAGCACCCGGAGGAAACCCACGCAAACATGGGGAGAACATACAAACTTCTCACAGATAAGGCCATGGTCAGGAATTGAACTCATGACCCCAGCGCTGTGAGGCAGAAGTGCTAACCACTGAGCCACCGTGCTGCCCACAACTGATTGTAACATCTCCACATTACTTCAGTCTTAGAAGACAATACATTACATTGTCAATTAATTAGGTTTTCTTCTGTTACCAGATGACCAAACAAACTCTGGTAGCAGCCCCATCACGGTAGTCCCATTTTCTCTTTGGACCTCTGTCTCTCAAGCTGACCGCGTTAGCCTGCATAGCTGTCCAGGAAGATGAGGGGGTCGGGCGAGTGGAGAGTGTCGCAGGCCCCCCTGCAAAACCACAACAAACAGAATCAGGTAATTACCCTTATTGTGTACAATATAGAATATAACACCACTAGACTTGTGTATATTCCTGTACCATTGTTAACTCTCTACCCTTGTTTTCTTTTCCAGGATTAAATGGATAACTCCAAATCAATTTGGTTTAAGATATTTTATTCACTTTTTCTTAGATGCGGAGCCACCACCCAGTGTGAGTGACCAGTCAGAGGAGCAGGAGGAGGAGCTGTGAGAGATCCCGCCCTCCTCACCGCCTGCTGGTCCTGCACATTGTCCATCTGTGCGGTCACTGGAAGCCATAGATAAATGGGACCAGATCACCAAAGAGCTCCTAATAACCATCAATCGCAGCCTTCGGTAGACGAAGCACCAGGAAGGAGTGCCAATTAACACGGAGAAGAAGGGCCTGATGGAGAGCATTTTGAACGCTATAAATGGGGTTGGCCAATCCCTGCAGCCATACTGAATCGGCTGCTCGCCGTGGTTCCCCACATGTGACCCCAGTGAGCCTGAGCCTAAGGAAGCAGAGGACTCAGGACCTGGCTCTGCTCCTACAGCCCCCAGAGCTCGGGAGGCACCGAGACAGGTGCGGGGTCCCTGAGGGGATAAGGCACAGATAGCTGAAATAACAGCAACATATTGCAAAAAATATATAAAAAATTATAAACTGCAAAACCTGGATGTGTTTCACTCTCTTAACCATAACCTCCTAATGACATATACAAGCTTACTTAACTTATCTAATAATATAGACACTGAGACATATGAAAGTGGCTAAAGAAGGTCCCAGTTTATTAATTTTTAAATAAATGGTGGTGAAAGTGAACTGTGAGGCAGCTAAATCAAACTGATATTTGGAACAAAGCGTGGATGGCTGACGGCCTACTCCACGTAACCGGGACATATCCTAAACTGCCTGGCCAACGCTAATTCTGACGCAAGAGTGACTAAACCCAATATCGACTACGCAATGGGCGCCCTCAGATGTGGACCAAGGGATCCTCATCAAAAAGGACCGCGTCACGTTCCTCGATGGGGGTAGCAACTGTGGTCAAACAGCAATAATGTGGTGGTCGAGTACTGATGGGAATCCTTCCCTTACCTTGTCCTCCAGACACGAGTCAGGTTCTTTTCTGTTCGGATAGCTGGTGGTCAGGAGATAAATACTTCAATGAAAGGGACAAGGATTGGTCAAACAACTTGGGTTTATTGAGAATGCAGTAAGGATAGTTTCGGTAAGACACCGCGCCAATGACCCCTTCAGCTCAATAGTAATGACAAAATAATGCGTCTGATCAGCATAGAGCACAATAGCATTTAACATATAACATACACCCGGTGAGTATAAGGCAGAATAACGATAACATCTTCAAAGCACATTGTCTAATAAGGCACACTGGTAATCACAGTTACTACATTCACGTTAACAATATCTGACTGGTGATGATGCAAAATCTATCAATAATAACCCATCAAGACTCTTACGGTCACTAGAGGGCTATTTATTATTCAGGTGTTTGGGGTACCGTGCTATTCCCTATGGGTCAGGCGCCCCACTTTTAGCATCTACTGCTGAGTTAACTTGAATTGCAGCGGTACCACTAACACTGAATATCACACCTTCAATATTAATAAATCAATTCTTAGGTAAATCACATAACATTAACATCATCTAAAACATTTGGTACACCAATATTATCCCCGGTAACGTTACCATATTTTCCACTGAGTCCTGGGCTGACCTGTACACACAAATTTGGTAGTGTTCCAATGTCCTGCAGAGGTTTCCATCAAGGGTTAAGTATTATAGTAGAAAGCAGGGCTGTTGCTCATTTCAGCCACAAGATGGCGCTGTTCTCTCAACAGTCAATGAATCTCTATCAGCACATGTGCTCTGCAACAGGGCAGGTGTCTAGATATCAGCACACACACAGGATATAGCTGAAACGACCGTCTTAATTGTTCCCTGCAGCCTGTGTAAAGGTATGATCTGGGGGAAAAGCTCTCACAATCCTTCCTTGTACAAGAATGCAATGTCAGTTTTGGATAGATTCTCTCATCACTCTTCCCTCTGACACTGGGATGTGTGCAGTACACTGCAGGCTAGGGTTTTACCTTGAGACGGTTCTGCAGTTAGTGGAGACTGTCTTTGGCACCCCGCTGCGTGTCCCCAGCTGTTCTCCTTCCGCTTTGCTGGCAATGTCACAGTTCTGGCAGCAGCTCACTCTTGTCTCTGCTCGGCTGCACGTCCTCGCCCTTGTTCCTTCTACCATGCTGCTCTCTTCTTCTCCTCCTTCCTGCACATCCTCTTCCTGTTACTCCCCCAGCCAATCAGGGCCTTCATCCTCCTCCTGTAATTTGGGGCACAAGTTTTCAGGAGCACAATTAACCCCTTGTATCCCTGCATTTTAAAAGCGTTTATGCACTCCTCTGTGCTGTTCAACTGGGCTTTGGGGTACCACAATAACACTGTAACGATCAGCCACTGCCCACAGTGACTTCCTACCAACTGTGCCTGCTTTGTGGCGTGGGGAAGAACCAGATTAAAACTCATACGCCACGGAAGCAGGGAGGTCTATAAAGGGCATGGCTGGGTGGGATCTTGAGCAGTGAATGAGAAAGGGCATGTGACATGCTAGGACTTATATAGACAGATCTCCAGGCACTCCCCTTCCTTCCTCATTGGTCGGCCTGGGATGTGGCATCTTACTTGCAGGTAAGGTAACCTCACTTACTGCCACATATATATGCGTCTAAGTGCTTTCATCCATATGAGACTCTATTGTTATTATTGACATTCTGTGTTTTTTTCTCCATTAATCCTACATAGATGACAACAGAGTACAGGTTGTTCATAGTCATGATGGGCAACATGTTCAGATGAGTAGATAAAATATATTCTGCATAGTGAAACGTGTGTTAAGTCCATTGTGAAATTTTTTTTGTTAAAGAATCTGCTATAAACACATCGCAGCCACATTCTCCTGCAGCGTGTATACATCATGGACTAAAAGTATCATTCCAAATTTCAATGGTTTAGGCCATCAATTCCTATATATCTGTGTGCAAGGATAGAATTGGACAATGTGCATTATTTTTAGTTTGTTTAGTTGAGCTTTAGTTTTATATATTTAGATTATACTTACAGCTGAAGTGTTGCTGAATCACATAATAATCGTCCGTTTCTGCAAGAAGCTCCTATATGTCAGGAGACAGAACATTTCTTTTTTTTAAAAAAAAAGTAGTAATAAAAATGATATTAATAAAAAAGAACATAGAAAATATTTAGCATAATATATAAATCATATCCAGCCAGGGTACCACTGACACAGGCGGGATGGATACCATCTACATGTCGGAGCAGAAATCGACATTCGGCAGATCAGGCAATGTTTTTCCAGTCTTCAAATGTCCAGTTTTGGTGAGCCTGTGCTGCTGTAGTCCATAGTTTCCTGCCCTTATAATGAGGTTCCCATTAAACAACGTAAATGAAAATCTTAAAACACAAAAAGGTGTCACATGTAAAATAGACAGTCCCAACATCTCCTGACTTTATGATTTATTTAAGGCTAAAACGAGTAATATTTTAGAGAGATAACGAAAGTTATATCTAATAAAAGGGATATTTGTAAAGTGTTAGGAGTAGGGACGTGACAGTACACTTTTGCACGGCGCTCGCCCTTCTAGTTTGCGGAGGTGTCTTCAAAGACCGTAAAACAGACATGCAAATTGCACTTTGTAGAGCACTGAACAGGCCATATAATCGGACAAGTGCAAAACCAAAGTGGTATTTGGTGTGCTCCGGCACACAATGTGACTGAGGTCCAGTGTGTGTAAGAGATGGGTACACTGTGGAATATGAGTTTCTATTAGATGGCATGAAATGAATGTAACTAATTAGGAGCGTCTGCATAGCAGAACAGCAATCAGTACAGACTTCATGTATATTGGTGTCATTTATCTGCAACTGCTGATAATCTGATTATCCTTTAATCCATACTTGCCAACTCTCCCAAATGTCCGGGAGACTCTCAAAATTTGGGTTGGTCTCACGGACTACCGGGAGAGCAAGTCTCCTGCATCCCGCAACTGCCTAGCATAAATGGCGCGTTTTGCTGTGAATCGCGTCATTTTAACCCCAGCATTTCCGTCGCAGGGGCGGGGCCAAAATGACGTGTTTGGCCCCCTCCCGTCCTCTAGTCACACCCCTCTCCCGGACTACACTTGCTGAAAGTAGGCAAGTATGCTGTAATCTGTGATGTAAGTGCATTACAACATTGATGTTTTGTTAAACTGCATTATTACAGGTGTAATACGCAGCTTACTGTGTTTTCCCCTCTAAGATCCACATTATTTTCTGGGTAGAAAATATACTGAAAAGTTAATGTCCTCTGAATATTTTTATAAATACTCCCATCCTCTCGCTGGTCAATTTCTTGCCCATTTGTTTTCCAATTCTTGGTCCCTGTCCTGATATAATGACATTTATTAAAGATTGGGGGGTACATAGGCAAACTGGGGCAGCTGTCGCAGGCAGCAATATTTAGGGGGCAATAGAACAAAAATTATTATTATTTTCAAAATGCCAACTTTCTTGGTGCAGATATAAAATATAAATGGTATTTACTTTAGTAGCTCTAATAATCTAATAATGCTTAAAATGAAAATATTTGTCTTTTATAATGTACACAAATCATATATAAATGTTTATAGTAGACTTCTTTCTTAACATTAATGAATTAATTTAACACAGGGAACCGCAGTTGGGGGCAGACTATTCTGTAGCAGGTGAAATGGGTGTCGGATGGTTTGTGAAAATGTGAGTTAGATAAATATACTATATTTTAGTTTCCAGCCATCACCTCTTGATTTACAATGGGCAAATTGGAGGTTCGGTGGCAGAAATGCAGCTCTGGAACCACAGTGGTTTTTGCAGCCGCAGTCTCAATTAATGTTATAGGTTTGCAGGGCAGAACGGTCACATTTATAGAGGAAATGACATCTGCACACAACGGGGAGGCGTTTGGTGGAGTCAGGGCACAAGAACAACTTTACTGTATATTGCCTACGTGTGCTCGCCCATTCCCCACCCTGTTCACTCCCCTAAATCGGTGGCTGTAGTAAGTGTCTTTGCACTCAGAGGTGACTTGGACGTGGCTGCGTTCTATTGCGTACCGTCCGGATCTGGGCAAGCACAGGGTATTTTCTGCTGACGATAGCACCCATGACTCAAACCTAAGGTGTGCATTGAATGAGGCTCCTGATTGGACCTGAATCACAGCTATCAATTTAGATGCTTCATTTTTATCCACATTACTGACCATAGGAGATGGAATACCCTGGACAACTGCATTCCTCTGTACTGAAAACAGTCTTCCTTCCCAAGCTTCACTTCCAGAACCCAAGTCCCCTGGAATCTGCCATAATCCACAGACTAGACTAGCTTTAGAGAGTCGCAGACATATGCTCACATTGAAACAGTGTAATAGTCACAAACAGTCTGGGGTATCTGCAGTATGCATGACCAGTATCCTTGAAGAAGAGGGGCAAGTGTGGCATTTGGAGGAGGGATTTGAAATGTAAATGGTGTCGTAAAATGATCACAAGGGAAAACACATGATTTTCATTTTTCCTATTTTGCCATCTCTTTTTGGCTATTAAAAGCATTTACCACTTTGAGATTTTTACACATTTTACTTTCTAACATCATAGAATCATAATGGATTTATCCCAGAATCCCTCCCACTGATAAAAACATAACAGTCCACAATGCCGAAACAAAATAGCTAAACATTTTTCTTAAGTAATTACAAATATAAAACAGACAACGATTGCTTGTTCATTTTGCCCAAGTAAACCCTGCTGTAATTAGTTGTCTTCAGAGGTCACATAAGTAATTGGATCCCACCTGTGTACAATTAGTGTTTCACATAATCTGAAAATAAACACACGTGTCTGTGAGAGGTCCTACAGTTGGTCAAAGCTTCATCATGAAGTTCAAAGAAAATTCAAATATAACATGTTAATGATCAGCACTCGTCAGAAGAAGGTTATAATGAGATTTCCAAACTGTTTACCATCCCCCAGAGCACTATCACATCCATCATAAAGAAATTAAGATAATGTGGCACAACTGTGAATTTGTCTAGAACAAAACTGAATATCCCTCCGAGAAGGGTACTTGTCAGGGTACCCACCAAGAGGAGCCTGGCAGCTCTGTCAGTTTAGCTTTCCATTGCAGAGATGATAGAAACTATCCATAGGACAACAGTAGCCTGGCTACATGAAATCTTACCTAGAATTTGTCTGAAAGCATGGGGAAGATCTTTATACCAAGTGGAGAAAGATTATCTGTCCTGATGAGACCAAGATTGAACGTTTGGCTTCAATGCTAGGCAGAAATCTAACGCAGCACGTGATTCCAAAAGAATGATCCCTACATTGAATCATGCTGGTGGTATAATGTTATGGAATTTTTCCTCTGCATCAAGAACTGGAAAACTTGATAAAATCGAGGGCAAAATGAGTGGACTAAGATGTAGCCAAATCTTGCAGGAAAACCTGCTGCAGTCAACAGCAGGTCAGTGAGCCGAAGCGTACAGCAAATGCCACATTGGAGTGGCTTAAATACCGAGCAAACCATTGTTCCAGAGTATCCCGGTCAAAGCTAAGTCACATTCCCAATTTGTGGAATGGTTTGAAAATTTCCCACCAAGGGTCCTCTTGTAACCGAAAATGGCAAAGCAGAATTGGCGAAAATTGCAGTTTCTTGGTGTGCAAAGCAGGTAGAAGATTGCCCAAATATACTCACGGCTTTAATTCCTGCTAAATGAGTTTCTACCAAGTATAAAAATAAGGGTGTGAATATATATGTAACCAGTCATTTTTTTGCAATTATTTAAACTAAAGCTTTAGAGATGTATTTTATATTTGTCAAATGTCTTTAGATCGGTGTTAAGAATTACCATATAAATTAATTTAGATTATATAATATAAGAGAAGAAAATAAAATAAAATGGGAAGAGTGGGGGAGGGGGTGAACACTTTTATATAACACTGTATATAACAGACACACATGGATGGTATATATGGATCCTGATTAGTATAATTTACAAACAACATTATAAAATAAATATACAATTTTCACTCTGCATCTTTTGAACAATGTTTCATGATTTGGGGGGATTTCGATCATCTGTAATAACTCCCCAATGAAGAGCAATAAAACGAATTCGAAATGTTCTTGTTCCACCTCAACTCTCATAGTGCATCGATTTCTGGCCGCAGGAAACGTATAAATGATGTGACAGTAAAAGCTACTTAAATAGAGAAGGTTGGTTCTCCCAGGTTTTGTAAGTTACTCAGTATTGTTTAATCGGAAACATATGAAAAAGGGTCGACACTTGATGTTCCCCTTTGGAAAGTAGCATGGATGAAAGAAAACACCTCTTGTCTGGTCAACCACGTTATTAAGTACAGTCTATCGTTATACAGCGATCTACATTACAATGAAAGCACTGGCTAAACACACACTAGGAGGTCTTGATGAAGTTTGATTTCACTTGATTGCCCTTTTGTGCATATAATTTACATATAAAACTGTTCTCTCTGTACTGTTAGCCATTATGATATCATGGGAAAAATGGGGAAGGGATGACAGGAAAAACCGCTCCGCACAAGATAGTACCCTACCTCACTAATGAGTATATATTGTTATGTGAGGGGGTGCTAAGGTCATATATATGAACATATAATCCAAAAAGAAAGGGAAAAAAAGGGTGATGACCTAAACAAGCACTCCAGGTACATACAAATAATCAATTAATACATATTGTTTTTATTGGTATGCATTAAAAATTGCACATATAGATACACCACACAGATAAAAAAGCGAAATATAAAAAGAATGTAGTGTTGAAAAGTATAGAATTAAAAATGAATGGACCCTGGGATGGAGCCGATCAGAATCCGTATAACATTCCCAAAGGGAAAGTCACTGATATAGGATCTCTTGTGGGAGTATACACAACACAAATAGAGTGGTAAACGATGTGCACATTCTGCATGGTAACAGTGTGTCACTTGTATAGCACTTGATATTTTGTGTTGTGTTTTGTGTGAGCTATAGATGGCAGTATTGCCTAATTTGTTCCTCAATTGATCCAATAATGAGTTATCCTTCAGAGTGCCGTGCACCTTAATACATACTAGAGATTCTTTAAACACGAGCCCTGTGTAGTATATCAAGGAATTGGCAAGTATATAGTAGCTTGTGTTCTCATACATATGCGCCTACTTAGGCTATGACTCTAGTTGTTACTCAGTGACTCGTGTATAACGGATGATCTCTATAGTACTGGTCTTCTAAAGGGCCACTTTTGTGTATTTATTCCTGTATTGACATAGGTTGCTGTCACCAAATTCATACATCAAGAGTCATCTAGATATTTGTTAGAAACTGACATAATGGTTGAGGTAAGTATAGTAGAATTACATAAAATGAAAAAAACCAAAATAAATATAAACTAGTGAGTAGCATGATTGAATATCACAATCATATGTGTATATTCATTTCTATCAAAATTATATCCACTGTGAAAAAATGTGAGTATCGATTATGGAAAAAAATGTTAAAACAAACTACGTGTTAGTTGTTATTTTATATTTATTTCCTATATTATATATCTTTCTTAAATTATTTATTTGTATTTTTTAATTTTTTTAAATTTCTATACTTTTTTATATATATCTTTTCTCTCATCTCCTATATTTTTTGCTTTTTGGAATTGTTATTCATTTATTTATTTCTCACTTCTTATTTTTTTTAATTTTTTATATTGTTTATTTTCTGTTGTTTATCATTTATTATTTTTTATATTTTATTTTCTGTTTTTTATTTTTTTATTATATTATTTTTTTATTATTATTTTATATTTTTGTATTTTTTTATATTTTTCCATTTATTTATTTTCTTACTTTTTTATATTCTTTATTCTTTTAGATTTTTATAGATTTTTATTCTCCATTTATTTTCCCATATATTATTTTTATGTTACTAATTTATGATTATTAGTGTATTTGATATATCCATCTAATAGAATTAATCAAATGTAAAGTGTGAATATAGATATCTCAGATGTGCATGTGAACCTGAATATCTAATAATTATGTATAAAGCCTTGTGTGTAATATAATAAGGCAAATGTGCAAAAAAATGGGAAACAGTTATATTAGATACTATGACCCACTAAAGTGTATAAATATATCCAAGTTGATTAAGGACCAATACTATTGGTCAGGTGAAAAAAAGGGAACAAATAAATACAAAAACAAATATAAATAGTGAGAATATATATATATATATATATATATATATATATATATATATATATATATTAGGGTCTGTGCTAGAGTAAGTAGGTTTCTATGATGGAATTAGTCGTCAAATTCAATTGACCATGGGTACATTACCAATGTACTATCGCAAATTGCCCTCAGGTGATTCATATATATCACAAAGAGTCCAATAGTGAGTATATGGCAGAGATATTCAATATGGGATATATAAAGAAGAATAATAATAAACAAATGAAAAAGCAAACAGAAAAACAAAAATAACAAAATTATTAGTATTAGAACGAATATAAACCGGACCTAAATTGTGATAGATCGTTGATACAACAAATATCATGAACTTGAAATAGGCCATTAGGATATTATGACTTGTTCTCATTATTCGGTAAGTATGTTATTGTTATTGTAATCAAAAAGTATGTTCTCAAGATGAAATTCAGTATCCATTATGAAATGAATATGTTACCTCATAAGATACAGATGCATTAGTAGTGGCATTGCTTGCTCCTACAGAAAACTAGCATAACTAGTATTCTCATTTAGGCCAAATGGCATTATAGAATTCAATAGGAAAATCCATCGGCTTTCCCTCTGTAGGAGCTGTTTGATAACATCACCCCCTCTGATACCCATCTTAATTTGTTCGATCCCAAAAGCTTTCGTGTCATGGGGATTTCCTCCATGTTTATGGAGGAAGTGGCGTGCCACTGATGTCAGTTGTTTAAATGTATCTTTATCTGTGGGTGCATTCCTGATTGAACCAATGTGTTCTAATAGTCTGTTTTTTAACATTCTGCTAGTCGTGCCTACGTAGATCAAATTACAAGGACATGTAAGAACGTATATCACACATTTGGTAGTGCAGTTAATAAACTGTTTAATTTGATGTTTATTCCCATATCTGTCAGAAATGTCTCTGGTTCTTTCCATATAAGAGCATGTCTTACAATGACCACATTTATGGGATCCTTTAACTGATAGAATTAGGGTACCCATCGAAAAGTGACTTCTCACCAATTTGTCACCTAGATTAGGTGATCTACGCCAGCTAAAATCAGGTCTTGCCCCCAAATTTTTAGACAAATCCATATCTGATAGGAGAATAGGCCAATGTTGTTGTACAATGTTTTGTATCTCCTTCCATTCATGGCAAAAGTTGCCTACAATTCTAATTTTCTTGTCATTCTTGGGCTTGATCTTACCATACATCAATTTACTCCTATCTTTAATATTAGCCTGATTAAAGGCTCTTTTAATGAGTCTCTTACTGTAGCTTCGTTGCACAAGTCTCATACTTAATTCTACAGATCTTTGCTTAAAATCAGAGGGGTTGGAGCAATTGCGTTTTAGTCTCAAAAATTCTCCCTTGGGTATGTTGTTTATTACAGGTGGGAAATGGGAACTTTCGCTATGTAATATACTGTTGGTCGCTGTTTTCTTGCGGAATAGGTCGGTAACAATTCTACCATCTGGCATTTTCCTGATAGTCAGGTCTAAGAAATTGACATGCTTCTGGTGCATTTCATATGTTAGATGTAAGTTGTTTGGGTTGTTGTTAAGAGTTTCTACGAACTCTACAAACATTTCTTGCTTGCCATTCCACATAATAAGTATGTCGTCGATATAGCGCATCCAAACAGTTATATTATCAGTATATCTGTTCAGTTGGTCACAGAAAACTGTCTCCCTCTCCCACCTGCCCAAGTAGAGATTGGCAAAAGTGGGGGCACAAGCCGCCCCCATTGCCGTCCCTTGTACCTGTAGGTAAAATCTGTTGTCAAAAACGAAAAAGTTTCTCTTCAGTATAAATTCAAGGAGTTCGATCAAAAAGAGGCTAAATGTGGGGTTGTCATTGGCCTGTAAGAAGAACTTGACAGCATCAATACCCACTTCATGTTGGATGCTGGTATAAAGTGACTCTACATCCATTGTGATGAGCCAAACATCTTGTTCCAAGGTGATACCATCTAAAAGCTTAAGGATGTCTGTAGTGTCTCTTACGTAAGAGGGTAAGGAAGTGACATAATCACGCAAATGTAAATCTATGAAAATGCTTGCTTGTTCGGTCAAGCCTCCTATACCCGAAAGAATTGGTCTTCCGGGTGGTTTAATGGCATTTTTATGAATTTTAGGCAATAAGTATATTGTTGGTATTTTAGGATTGTCAATGCTTAAAAATTCAAATTCTGATTTCAAAATCACTCCACTTACAAAAGCTCTTTTGATCATTCGATCATATATAGATTTGAAATCATTCAGAGGATTAGAAAAGAGTAATTTGTAGCATTGTTAATCTGCTAGTTGTTTCTGCATTTCTTCCTTATACAAAGTAATAGGCCAAATCACTACATTCCCACCCTTATCAGATGGTTTGATAACAACATCTTGCCAAGATTGAATCTCTTAAATGTCTCGTCTTTCATCTCTTCTCAAATTGTCCCATTTTCTATTTCTATTCTTCATGGATTTGAGTTTTAAGGTATCTAGATCGCGTGATACCATATTCTCAAAAACTTTTATTTGTGGACTAATATTGTCATGGGGACAAAAAGTGGATCTTTTTTTACATGTAGGTCTAGAGGTTTGGCTAGATGTAATTTCCCTGCCAGTTTGTTCCTCTAAGAGATATTCTAAAGCAGACAAAGCTGTGTTATCTTCCTCCTCCAGATTCACATCCCTTGTTGGTATTACCGGATTTATACTAGTATCCACTTCTTCTGAAATAGATATTGGGATACTGAAAAATCTATCAGTATCTTCTCTGGTACCCACGGAGGTATTTGCACTGGTTTCTTGCAAATTAATAGGCTCATTTTTACTAAAGAATTTATTCAAACGTAGTTTCCTTGTGAAGAGGTGGAGGTCTTTTTCCCATCTAAAGCGATCAAAATTGTTCACTGGTGAGAACGTTAGACCATAACTTAATAATCTTATATGTGACTCATTTAAAATTCTATCTGACAAGTTGATTATCCGTAGGGAATCATTTATTTGCCCCTGTATTTTTTGTTGTATTGATAATTGCCATTCCAGGGAGTTCCTGAGCGGTCGCGTAGATTTCTTTTGTCCCCTCCTAATACGTTTGTTCCACCGGTGTCCTCCCCTAGAGGTCTCTGAGTTTCCCCTAAAAAAGTATTCTTGTTGGTATTTCTCCTGGTTCTAGATTGAGTTCTACTCCTATTGAAAGGGTTATCATTATCATTATCTGAAGATTCTAATTCTGATGATTCAGGACTAATGGATATATTTCGGCCTGTTTTGCCAGTGGGATAATGTTTCCATTTAAAGATGCGACCATTCGCATAATCTCTTTGATCGCGATTAAATTTGGATTTTTTCCTTTCAATAAGGTTATCCTCAAGTCGATCCAAATCCTGTTTCTATCTTTCATACGTCTTCTGAAATAAGTCTGTTGTTTCATATTCTTTCAATTTGAGACTAAGTTGTTCAATATCTCGTGAATATGATTCTAATAGAAGATTGTCATGCTTTAAAATAATTTGCATTAATTCCTTAGAGCATTTAAGAAGAGCCATTTCCCATTCTGACTTTAATTCCTTAGTGGCTAACTCATATGTCGGGAATATCTTAGGTCTCAAGCCACGTGGAGTGATCATTTCTTTTATATAATTTTCAGTGGTGGTTATATTCCACCATGTTTTACTTTGCTTATGCATTAGTGTTTTTAATTGGTTTAGATCTTCCAACCAGGGATCGTTATTAGAGCTGGTGTTAGCTATATCTTGATCAGGGAAAATGGATCCAAAATTGTCTTTCCACTTATCACACCTTTTGCTGAGATCTGCTCTTAAGTTAAACATTGCTATTATTAAGTTATACAGGTAAAGGTGGATTACTCGTAACTTGAGAACAAGAATTGGGAAGATACTTTAAAGAGGTGGATCACCTGTAAGGTAGGGGTATAACAACAGATGAAGCAATAGGTTAAAGCCTAATTCGTATATCAACCCAAAAGTTGGTCAGTGGCTATTTGCTGTCTTTATAGGTGATCAGTGTTGTCAGATAGAGAGTGAGGTATCTTATATCGTATGAGGATTGGTCGCCCAAAGTATTACAGTATACCCATGTATAGGTTTCTTGTATAATAATACAAGTGGTATATCAAAAAATTATTAGTCAAGGATTAAGTATAACAGACTAAGGGCTAGATTTACTAAGCTGCGGGTTTGAAAAAGTGGGGATGTTGCCTATAGCAACCAATCAGATTCTAGCTGTCATTTTGTAGAAAGTACTAAATAAATGAAAGCTAGAATCTGATTGGTTGCTATAGGCAACATCCCCACTTTTTCAAACCCGCAGCTTAGTAAATCTAGCCCTAAGTCTTTATTCACTATATAAGTTATCACATCTGTGCAGAAGCTAGAGTCTGAGTATAGACACTCAGTAGAACATATGATATCATGGGAAAAATGGGAAGGGATGACAGGAAAAACCGCTCCGCACAAGATAGTACCCTACCTCACTAATGAGTATATATTGTTATGTGAGTGCCTGTTAGCCATTATGCAATGTGTTATTTTGTTATTATAATTATAACCGGGCTTGTTCATCAAAGGGTTTTCAGCTGACAGGAGTTGAACCCAGTGCGGTTTTCTGCTGCTGCAGCCCATGCATTTCCAGGCTCTACGCGCTTTGCAGTCAGACATGCCCCTCTGCCTACCACCGCTATAACACATTGGTTATTTGAGTTACTGACGCCTCCCTGTCAGCTTGAACCCTTGCGCACCGTTCTCTGTAAACTCCAGAGGGGATCAGCACTTTCTGAGATGATCAAACCACCCGGTCTGGCATCAACAATCATTCCACGATCAAATTCACTTGGATCACTTTTCTTCCCCATTTTGGTGTTTGGTCTGAACAACAACTGAACCTTTTCAGCCTGTCTGCATGCTTTTATGATTGTGTTGCTGCCACATGATTGGCTGATTAGATATTTGCATTAACGAGCAGGTACACAGGTGCTTCTTGGCCTTTTGGCTAAGAGTAGGTGTACATGCCCATGGATGCAGTGGGGCTTAAAGACACCCCCCTGTAGGCGATGGGCCGTCACCTGGTCCTCTGGCCAAGAGGCCGGCTGCCTGGAGCCCGAGTTGCTACATGCCCAAAAATGCATTGTGGAGAGAGAGGCACCTGTGCACAGAGTAAGGCCCTCTGCACCTTTAATTTTCAGGCAGCACCATTTTTTTCTCCCTAGCCTGTTGGCCGAGTGCAAGCATCATTTTTATATTTCCGTCCAAAAGGCTGGGGCCTTATGGCACTTATTTATTTATTTATTTATTACACTTGGTACCAAGCACTTTTTTGATTATGTGTCTTTGTTTTTGCCACATTTGGTAGGGGTTTGGGTATAGGATCTTATGGGCGACCCTCTTTCCCCAAGTCATCTGAGGCTCCCTCCTTTTGGAGGGAGCCTTTTATGTCGGTGATATAAAGGAGCTTCAGCAAAGGAGGGACTGAAGATCTCCCTTTTTTCCCCTCTCTGGGGCCTTTTGTGATTCTGAGTCATGTACCTCGGAAATAAAAAAAAATAATAATTAAAAAAAGAGTAGGGTGGTATTGGTTCACATTATGAGAAGGGGTCTCCATGCTCATTGCCCCCCCCCCCCCCATTTGCTCTAGTGGGAGCCTGCTTCTAGCTGTAGCGCGGGTGCTGGTGAATGATTGGGGAGAGGAACTTCTTTAAAGAAATGTATATCTATATATTTAATTAGACATTGTAACAATAAATGACAGTATGAAAGAAACAGTACTAGACTCTGGTTCAATGGGTTTAATGCAAACTCCTGAAGATGGTATGGATCTTCTGTGCGAGCTCCTGCAGATGGTATGGATCTTCTGTGCGAGCTCCTGCAGATGGTATGGATCTCCTGTGCGAGCTCCTGCAGATGGTATGGATCTCCTGTGCGAGCTCCTGCAGATGGTATGGATCTCCTGTGCGAGCTCCTGAAGATGGTATGGATCTCCTGTGCGAGCTCCTGAAGATGGTATGGATCTCCTGTGTGAGCTCCTGCAGATGGTATGGATCTCCTGTGCGAGCTCCTGCAGATGGTATGGATCTCCTGTGCGAGCTCCTGCAGATGGTATGGATCTCCTATGCTGGTGCAGATGTTTTAGAGGGAGGTGCAGAAAGTATAGGGTGCTGGGTCTTCTACCTGGTTGGTCTGACTCACAGGTCCAGTTCTTACCTTAGTCTTCTGATACAGTGTAGATGTCCTGCTGCAAGGAAGCAGTGACCAACAGGAGAGGTCGTCACTCTCTGTAGAGATCCATACGTCCCAGCTGGAGCTGGAACGAATGGGTCTCTACAGAGAGCGACAACCTCTCCTGTTGGTCACTGCCTCCTTGCAGCAGGACATCTACACCGTATGGACTGGGGGACAAGGAGTAGACCAACCAGGTAGAGGAGCCTGCACCCTTTCTGCTGATGGAACAAGTTATTATATGGGAACTGGGCCCTCAACCTTGATAGCAAGGTAGGGCCTCAGTATTAACTCCATAGTCTCCATCATCCCTCTTGTGCAGCTCCTGCAGTTGGTGGTAACGGGCGCGTATGTCTGCAGGAGCACATAGAAGAGCAGGAGCAGGATGCCAGACAGGAGCAGCAGCTTGCAGGACCAGCGCATGAGATTGCATATGATGTTAAATAGCAATCTGAAAGAGAAACTATGTTATAGCGATGAACAGTTGCAATCATTTTGAAATAATAATAGGAGAATAATTTACCTCAGTCCTGCAATGCTGCTCCTTGTCTGCTCTTTACGTTTTGCAGCACTTTTCATCTGCAGTTGCCGCTCCTGAAGGAAAATCAAAGAAGTGGTGGGATTATGAGGAGTACGACACAAGATCAGCCACTGAAGTTAGGGAAGTCAGAGTTGGCCGGCCATGCTACGATATTGACCATTTGGTCCCATATTGCAGCAAGTTGCCCCAAAATGAACAGCACATTATTTGCTAATAATCCAATTGAAATCAACTAGTTCAATATCCTGCATGGTTAGGTGTGTCTGGTCATCACCCAACTGTACTAACAGACCCTAGTGTAAGCCAGAGGTAAACTGGCTGCTTGGCCAGAGTGCCTGGATCTTGGCCACAATTTTGTTGATGGTGGTCTTGCTGCAATGTATGCCCAGCTTAGAGAGCTTACAGCCTGTAGGGAAAAGAAAGAGAAGTCTTCCTCATGGTAATGACTGTAACCACCAGGTATCATGCTAATCACTGCCATTGCTGGCCTCCTGCTCCACGTCAATGCACTATACTAGTGAGAGCTCTGGTGTGGTGCAGGAGACCTGGTGAGGTAGGGTCAGAGCACGTATGTTATTAGCACACTGAGCGTCTTAGCTATCTGTCCCTCTCCTGGGATGGGAACCTTTCTTTCTGATAGAAGATGTTTAGTAGTAACAAAAGATGACCTGTGACAGAGGTGGCAGGTACAAATGTCTTACTGCTGACAGTAAATATGATCTCACTTTATATAACATAGAGGAAGGGGCTGATGACATGGACTCACCAGTTCAGCCTTCACAATCTCTGCAGGATCTTCCGCAGCCTCCTCCACAGGTTTCATCCTGAAGGACCAGAAAATATTATTATTTAAACTTATGTCTTCTATTCACAAGAGTTACTGATACAGTCCATGGTCATAGTTCCTATCTGGAGGTTTCTCTTATACGATTTTTTTAATGTAGGATGAGCAACAATTTAACAGTATATAATAGATATTTCTAGAGTTATTAGAAAATTACAGACAGAGCCTGAATGCAATTAATAGAACAGTATGGACAGAGCCTGTCTGGAGTCACCAGTACAGGACTTAAAGACTTCCTGATATTTCTATTGCAGTATGGACAGCACTGATTATATACACAAATGTTCCTCTTTAGAACCGTATAGAATGTATGTGTACATGGAATAAACCATATAGATACTAACAGAGAAGGTGCTTCTGGCTGCGGCTGCCACTCCCGCAGGTTTCTGTTGATAATCTAGGGAAAGAGACACAGAGTGAAATAAATTATACACAACAAATCTTTAGGACAAGTTCCATGGGACTCGGATAAGCCGACCACAGTCTGTCCCCGCAGGTTATTACCAGGTTACTATACATTTTACAGCAGAACGAGAGAAAATAATTTAATGGAAAAATTAACAAATTGGTCTTAATAAAAAAAAATATATTTTGATTTGGTCTAGAAATTTGTCTTGAAGAGTTCATTTAGCAGCAACTTATATAGAACATGAAACAAGAACCCACTCTGATATTATGCAGGATTACAACCATATAAATATCACTCAGGTCAGACATCCAGTATGATCTCTATATCTGATATATCAGATACTGGAACGTGGACCTATTGTGGGACAACCAATCCAGACTATGAAAAACGTTTCGCCGCTGATTACACAAAAACTTTAAGCGACAAGTCCCTGTCTGTGCTGTGACGCCCCGTCCTCCTTTACGCTTTATAATTTTTGCTGGTTTTCAGCAACTTGTTGTCACTGACTAATCCTAGTTTCCCCATTGGCCAAACTAAACTAAACGTATCCCGTGTTTTAGGTGGGTAATCACTGTCACCACCAAGCTCCATCACCAGCCTACCAGGAGCCGCTTACACTTCTCTGTGGGGGTGTAGCTGCTGCAGCACCTCTTTGCTGGTTGCTAAAACCTTCTGACCGTTTACATTGGATTGGTACTGCCGGGTAGCTGAACGCAGGTAGACAGGAGATGGAATAAATGGTAAGTTGCTGGTCCCAGGACACAGCTGGATTTTATAGATGGAGCAGAATATCTCTCACCCAGACTGACATTATTTTGTCCCTGATGTCTAGCACCATCTACACTGGGCCCCCCAGATCTCTACTGGACCACTGGGTGAGTGGAATCCATAAGTGTTATACACAGAGGTGGATGTGGGGGTGTATATGGGGGTATCGCCATATCGCCACTTCTCCCACTGTTTATACATAAATACATTACACATTTACATGTCTGTACACTTTACACTGGGCACACATGTAATAAACACAATAAAATATTTCCAGCAGCAAAGCACCTGCTCCTCCATCCCGCCCGGCTATCAGTTACTACATACATGAGTCCATGTTATTTACTGGTCACACAGCTGTGTCATGTTCTCTCTGCACCTATGAACTGAGTGCCGTGTAAAATGTACCCTCAGCTCTGAAGTGACGGCACCACGGGTAATGTAAGCAAAGCCACCACCTGAGCGCCACCTCTTTATAGTAACTGTTATACTGTACCTCCTGCTCTGTGGCCAGCAGCCGCAGCCTGGTGAGCCTACTCTTCAGGAGATCATTCTCCCTCATGTAGCTGCTGAGCTGCAATATAGAGAGAATTACATTTAGATCTGAGTATATGAATACGTAGCGCACACCATATTGTATATTTGTGTAACACATTGTGTAGTGCCCTCTCCTCGCACAAAGGGGCTTATTTGCAGGGTACGGTTATGTTGCTGCGCCGCTGTGTCCAAGTTTGTAGGAGGCTTTAATGTGTAGATCTTATCTTACCATAAATCAGACTATAAATGAACAGAATAAGTGCGGATCGTTCCCTGTCACTGTATTACATTATTTGGCAAACAGAAGACTACGTAGGGGATTTTTTGGACGGAGTAAACGTAAGACCACCTGGATGTCCGCTATTTTATTAAACAAATGACAGAATTTGACCAATTTTACTGTAACACTGTTTTACTGTAGAATTTTACTGTACAACTATTATTATATCTGGAGTTCTGTAGCATATTCTGATGTGATATTATATACCTATCTACTTATATATCACCACAGCCATTTATTCCAGAAATTATGACTTTTTTATGCTAGTAAGGCCCAGTGTGGGCATTAGATGGAGGAGACAGATTCAGCCGACTGTCTTGTAGGATAACGAGAACGATGGGCCCTGATACAATAGCAGTTAGGACACTGGGGCAATAATCCAGAGGACAGAGCGTCTCCATTAGAACTGCTGTGGAAAACCTTGAAAAGAGATAAATAAAGCTCTGGGATGAGAGCATAGTTAGTTGTCTACTCTCCCGAAATTTCCGGGAGGCTCCCGAATTTCGGGGAGTCCTCCCAAGCTCTCGGAAGAGTAGGCAAACCTCCCGGACCCTGTAAAATGTTGAAATTCACGGCATTGAATAGCGGGGGCAGGGCTTAATCGTGTCATTAAGTCCCGCTATTCAATGCCTTGAATTTCTGTATTTTATAGTAGGGGCGGAGCTATAGTGACGTAGCGACGTCGCAACGCCTCCTCCTACCCTCAGTCACATGATCTGTACTCTGGATCTCCTGGATTACAGATTTCAAAAGTAGGCAAGTATGGTTGAGAGTGTTTATGTTCTATGAAATTGGGAGATATTACTACTTGATGTGTTTATATGAATACACCCGGGGTGATTGCTGGGTATATAATACACCCGGGGTGATTGCTGGGTATATAATACACCCGGGGTGATTGCTGGGTATATAATACACCCAGGGTGATTGCTGGGTATATAATACACCCGGGGTGATTGCTGGGTATATAATACGCCCGGGGTGATTGCTGGGTATAAAATACACCCGGGGTGATTGCTGGGTATATAATACACCCGGGGTGATTGCTGGGTATATAATACACCCAGGGTGATTGCTGGGTATATAATACACCCGGGGTGATTGCTGGGTATATAATACGCCCGGGGTGATTGCTGGGTATATAATACACCCGGGGTGATTGCTGGGTATATAATACACCCGGGGTGATTGCTGGGTATATAATACATCCGGGGTAATTACTGGGTATATAATACACCCGGGGTGATTGCTGTATATACTACAGTAATAAAGTGTGTGAACAAAGCTTCAGTTTTGGTCTTATGGGACACTTGCGAGGAGAGAGTGCACCACGGCTGTGACTATCATCACATTGGAATATTAAGTGATATAATGGTGGACTGACCAGGCTTGATAGCAGCTCCTCTCTTCCTTCAAGGATGTCGCATTTTCTCTCCTGTCCAGGGAATAATACAGATATAAGGTCAGTTTTAGAGTGTGAGAGAGAAATAAGAGAGAAAGAGAGACAGAGAGAGAGCGAGAGAGAGTGACAGAGGGCTAAAGAGAGAGAGAGAGACAGAGGGTGAGAGAGAGAGAGACAGAGGGCGAGAGAGAGAGAGAGAGAGACAGAGGGTGAGAGAGAGACAGAGGGTGATAGAGAGACAGAGGGTGATAGAGAGAGAGACAGAGATGGAGAAAGAGAGAGAGTGACAGACAGTGAGAGAGAGACAGATAAATGTATGTCACACTTTCTGTACTTTTATTTTTCAGTACAGACAGTGGGCATCACATTATTAATCCCGTCTATAATGTGAATAGTAGGAAACTGAATCTGTACCGTGAGTCAGTTTCCAGCCGTTCGCATGGTGAGGGATAATAACCTTGTGTCCCACTGCCACGCGGATGTCGGAGTAGGAACTGATGTGAACGTACACATGAATATTGCGTGGGATCATGCACAATGACATGTCACACACATGGTTCATAGAATCACAATGGCCATATTCCAATCATACCTCCCAGATGTCCTGATTTAGGTGGGACAGTCACGAATTGATGCCACTGTGCCGCCATTCCACCAGTCGGCACGTTTGTCCCCAGACAAGTTGGGAGGTACGCAGCAATTTTAGAGGTTTGTTAGAGAAGGGGAATTGGAGGCAGCCTAATGCTTCAGAAGTGCTTAGCACGGCCCCAGAGACCGTCACACGCCCCTCAGCCTGGCATGACCACTCCGTGTTGTGATTACCGCTGTACGTGTATGTTTGTATGTATAGAAATGGTTATAGATAATTGTCATACCAACTGCTGCTTGATCCACAGTTCTTCTGCCTCCACTTGCTGGCTCTCCCCCAGTTGTTTCCATAGGGTCTCAAGCTCATCATTATTCGACCTGGATAGACAAGTAGAGAATACATTCTTATTTACCTGCTTATTTAATATACACCAGTGCCAGACAAACAGCCAGGCATACTCCGATCTGTGAGCAACAGGAAACGGGATCCATGGTACAAATAACTATCAGTTACAGGTTGTGAGTGTGACAACTACAGGGGGGAGGGCCCTTGACAAATCCACTAGAACTTTGAAAAAAAAATCCCACCCCGACCATAATAAGGGATTTCCTGTTTCAGCCATTACAGGCATCACAGGACGCACCAGTTTGGGTGAGTGCAGGTACGTTTCATTTTTTTCTTTTATTATAATATAATTTTAGCTTTTTGTGGCGTTTTCACTTTAATGTCTGCTGATAATACAAATGTTTCCCCCTTGCGATAAGATGATAGCAGGGTTCAGAAACAGCACGTAATAGAAATAATCTCTGTAAAGAGCGAATGATGGAATATTTACATTTAATTATTCACATTCAATGCAGTTTAAAAACTGCAACATAAAATAAAACAAATATTTAAATTTACATACAGGAAATCTACACTGGGCAGTGGGCTATATATTATTATCAGGGAGAGGACAGGTCACTGCCTCCCACAACTTCCACAAAATCATCTCATTTAATACTCTGTGCTGCTGGGGCACCTGCTCCTTCTACTATATAATTCTCAGTCTGTGGCTTCCTGATGCCTCCATTCCCATCCACACATCATGTCACTGCCCCTGTCACATGCAGTCCTGTCCTCACTGACACATCACTCATCTCCTGATATACTCTGTGCTGTGCTCTAAACATTAACAGGTTCTCTCATACTTATCACATGCACCTTCACAATTAGACCTCACCTCATAACTCCTGTAAACAGCTTTCAATAGAGAGACTTATGAAAAACACAGCTATGTGTTTGACTTCTTCGCTCTCTCTGAGGTTGCCTCTCTGCACTGTCCCTGGGCAGTGTGGTCACTCACTATGATGTCAAGTGTGTGATGTCACAGTGCGTGATGTCACCAGGGCCTGTTGAAAGAGGCAGACCTGATAAAATAGGGACACTGCTGTGGCAAATTATAATGGGGGGTGTTTAGGAGCTGCCCATCCAAGCTCAGTTGTGTAAGAATGACCTTGGAGTGTGGAGCTCAGCCTGTGTTCCAATGAACATGGGGATATGTTCTTAATGTGGGCAGCACGGTGGCTTAGTGGTTAGTACTTCTGCCTCACAGTTCTGGGGCCTAATGGGGCAGGGACTGATGTGAGTGAGTTCTCTGTACATTGCTGTGGAATCAGTGGCGCTATATAAATAAATGGTGATGATGATGAATGTTCATTGTTGAATATATGGAATATATATCATAGGTGAAGGGGTTGCTGTATTTCCTGATGACAATTAAGGTCCAGGAAGGGCCCACAGTACATATTATGGAATTCAGAGTGAGACACATGGAGTGGGGTGACGTTATCTCCACCCAGAGTCCACAGGGTTTAATCAGGCCCGGCGCTCCCATTAGGCAAGGTTAGGCAATTGCCTAGGGCGCCGGGCTCTGCAGGGCGCCTCGAAATTAAAAAAAAAATGACTATGGTCATTTAAAACGGAAATCCACGGGGAGGAGAGGAGGGAAGGGGCTATGAATCTTACCTGCATGAAGCTGCTCCTCTCTGCTCTGTCTCCTCCCCTCACTGACAGTGACAGGCCGTGATGATGTCTTCATCACGGCCCGACAGTGTCTGTGAGGGGAGGGGAGAAGACAGAGCAGAGAGGAGCAGCTTCATGCAGGTAAGTTAAAGAAAGACATGGGGAGCTGAGGGGAGGGAAGCGCAGCGCCAATTTTGACAGGGGGGCGCCGATTTTTAAAGGAGGGGGCGCCGATTTTCACACTGTGCCTAGGGCGCCAAGGACCCTAGCATCGGCGCTGGGTTTAATCCACCACATTAGAGAACTCTATATGGGCCCATTTCCAAAGGGGAAGGACAACTATGGCCTTATCCATATGCCCCGGCAGTCCCTGGTTATGTAGGACAGTCCCCACCAGAGTCATGGCTGGGTAGATAGGGGGCGCAGTTAGTTTTATCACGAGGAAAGCAGAAGGAATGATTATCAATTATTGGGGAGCGGGGATGTCTGACAACAAACATTGTTTACAAACTGCAGACTATGTGGGGTGTAATACATTTCCATTTGTCCCCCTTCACATAAGAACACTCCTACACTGCGCCATTTATTCTGGGTTTTGGAACTGCCCCTATAAAAGCACTGTTTTCAGGTATACAGATTCACCTGTGTAAGGTGGAGAGAGAAACATCCAAACTTGTAACACATAACTAACCCCCCTCCCCTCCGTCCTATTCATTAATTTCCACTACTTTTGCATCCTTCACCGAATATACTGTACAGTGGCTCAGTGGTTAGCACTTCTGCCTCACAGCACTGTGGTCATGAGTTCAATTCCCGACCATGACCTTATCTGTGAGGAGTTTGTATGTTCTCCCCGTGTTTGCGTGGGTTTCCTCCAGGTGCTCCGGTTTCCTCCCACACTCCAAAATTATATTGGTAGGTTAATTGGCTGCTAACAAATTATTGACCCTAGTCTGCCTGTGTGTTACGGATTTAGACTGTAAGCTCCAATGGGGCAGGGACTGATGTGAGTGAGTTCTCTGTACAGCGCTGCGGAATTAGTGGCGCTGTATAAATAAATGGTGATGATGATGATATACTGCTCTGTTTAGACTTCTATATAATGTCAGACATTCCTGCTTTTTCTACCTCGCTTCTGGCAGACCCAGGGGGCAGCTTGATGCTGGATTTCATTCCCTCTAGCAGAGCCAGCTTACTGGGGAAAACAGGTGCTTATTAATGATAATAATCATAAAAACGTGTTCTCACCATTAATGTAAATGTGCTAAACATGGACTTCTGAGTCCTTCTCGATGGTCATACCTGGAAACCGGAGCACCCAGAGGGTAGAACATACAAACTTCACACAGATAAGGCCCTGGATGGGAATTGAACTCATGAGCCCAGCGCTGATCATCATCATCAACATTTATTTATATAGCGCCAGCAAATTCCGTAGCGCTTTACAATTGGGAACAAACATTAATAAGACAATACTGGGTAATACATACAGACAGAGAGGTAAGAGAACTCTGCTCGAAAGCTTACAATCTATAGGACAATGGGAGTTAGAATCACAAGGGCATGTGCTACATCATATTGCACAATGGACCAGCCAGACTGCAAAGGTAAAAGTACTGAGTGGGCTATGTGTGTTGCAATGTTGGTCAGAAGGTTGTTGTCTTGCGTTAGCAGTATAGAGGATGGTAATAGGGTAATCTAGGGAAATTAAGATGATGGTTGAGGAATATCATAACCTTGTCTGAAGAGGTGGGTTTTCAGTGAACGCTTGAAGGTTTGAAGACTAGAGGAAGTCTTACTGTGCGTGGGAGGGAATTCCACAAAGTGGGTGCAGCCCGGAAAAAATCCTGTAACCGAGAATGGGAGGATGTGATGAGAGTGGAGGAGAGACGTAGATCTTGTGCAGAACGGAGGTGTCGAGTAGGGAGATATTTCGAGACAAGTGAGGAAATGTATGTCGGTGCAATTTTGTTGATGGCCTTGTATGTTAGTAGAAGAATTTTATATTGGATTCGTTGAAATACAGGCGCCAATGTAGAGACTGACAGAGTGGCTCAGCTGAGGAATAATGGTTTGTAAGGAAAATCAATCTAGCCGCTGCGTGCAAAATAGATTGTAGGGGTTCAAGTCTGACTTTGAGAAGACCAGTAAGGAGGGAATTGCAATAGTCGATGCGGGAGATGATGAGTGCATGAATTAATGTTTTGCGGTGTCTTGCATCAGATATGTGCGTATTCTGGAAATGTTCTTTAGGTGTATGTAACATGATTTAGATATAGAGTTGATGTGGAGAATAAACAACAGTTGTGAATCAAGGATTACACCTAGGCAACGAGCTTGCGGGGTGGGATTTATGGTCATGTTATCAACAGAAATAGAAATGTCAGGCAGGAAGCTTCTGTTTTTGGGTGGGAATATTATTAATTCAGTTTTTGAAAGATTGAGTTTGAGTTGGCGAGAAGACATCCAAGATGAAATGGCAGAAAGACAGTCAGTAACGCGAGACAACACAGATGGTGAAAGATCAGGAGAGGATAGATAAATTTGTGTATCATCCGCATAGAGATGATACTGAAATCCAAAGGAGCTTATTAGTTTTCCAAGAGAAGTGGTGTAGATAGAGAATAGCAGAGGACCTAGGACTGAGCCTTGTGGAACTCCAACTGATAAAGGAAGCCGGAGCAGAGGTGGATCCAGAGAAATTAACATTGAAAGAGCGATTAGATAGGTAGGATGAGAACCAGGATAGGACAGTGCCTTCAAGACCTAGGGATTGTACCGTTTTTATGAGGAGAGAGTGGTCAACAGTGTCAAATGCAGCAGAGAGATCCAGGAGAATTAGAAGAAAGTATTGGTTATTATTTTTTGCTGTGATCAAATCATGGACAACTTTGGTCAGCGCAGTGTCTGTGGAGTGTTGAGAGCGAAAGCCTGACTGAAGAGGATCCAATAGGTTGTTTGCTGTAAGAAAGTGTGTGAGGCGGGTGTAGGCAATTCTCTCGAGAAGCTTGGAGGGGCATGGGAGCTGGGAGATGGGGCAGTAATTTATAAGAGAGTTAGGGTCAGAATTCTGTTTTTTTAAAATGGGAGTAATCACTGCATGCTTGAAAAGTGATGGAAAAATACCAGTAGAAAGAGATAGATTACAGATTTTAGTTAGAGGGGGAATGAGCACAGGAGACAGGGACATACCAATTTGAGAGGGAATGGGATCAAGAGGACAGGAGGTAGAGTAGGAAGATGAGAAGAGAGTAGAAACTTCCTCTTCATTTGTGGGATCAAATGAAGAGAGAGTGTCAGAGGGTGCTACAAAGGAATTGAGCAGATTGCTTGTCAAGGGAGATACCATTTCAAGCCTGATCTTATCAATTTTGTCCTTGAAATAGGAAGCAAGATCCTGTGCACTGATGTTAGTTGGAGGATTTGGGGCAGGAGGATTCAGAAGAGAGTTAAATGTGTTAAAGAGGCGTTTGGGGTTAGAAGCCTGAGCATAGATGAGAGATCGGTAGTATGCTTGTTTAGCAGTGTCCAGAGCATTTCTGTAGGAGTGGTAGATATCAGTATATGTTATGAAATCATTAGAGACACAAGATGTACGCCAGTGATGTTCTGCTTTACAAGAAAGTTTTTATAGAGTTTGTGTTACTGTAGTGTTCCACGGTTGGCAACGAATTCTACGGGAAATATGTAGTGTCGCTGGGGCCACTTGATCCAGGGCAATTGTTAGGGTTTGATGAAAATGGGGTACTGCCCAATCAGGGGAGGAGAATGTAGAAATTGGGGAGAGAAGGTGTTGGAGAGAGGTGGAAAACTGTTGAAAATCAATAGAGTTGATATTCCTGCGGGTACGAGGAGGCTTGGAAGAGTTTGACACTAGGGAGGGTAAAGAACTGGGGGTGAGCAAGTATCTAATAAGGTGATGATCCGAGAGGGGGAAAGGAGTGTTAAGGAAATCAGAAACTGAGCATAGTCTAGAGAAAACAAGATCAAGACAGTGGCCATCCTGATGAGTAGCGGATTCAATCCACTGGGAGAGGTCAAGTGTGGAGGTTAGAGAGAGTAGTTTGGAAGCAGCATTGGAACGTGGATTAGAAATAGGGATGTTGAAATCACCCATGATGATGGTGGGGATATCAGTAGATAAGAAGTGAGGGAGCCATGCAGAGAAGTGTTCAAGAAATTGTTGGTGTGGACCAGGGGGGCGATAGATGACAGCAACACGCATAGAGAATGGGTTAAAAAACCTAACAGCATGTACTTCAAAAGATGTGAATGTGAGTAATGGGACACTTGGTATAACTGTGAATGTGCACTGTGGGGAGAGAAGTAGTCCAACCACCCCTCCTTGTCTGCCTCCTGGTCTGTGGGTGTGGGTGAGATGGAGGCCACCATGTGAAAGGGCTGCAGGTGGGGCAGTGTCTGAATGCGTGAGACATGTTTCTGTTATTGCCAGAAGGTTTAGGGTTGTTTAAGAGGAAGAGATCATGTACGGAGGTAAGTTTGTTACAAACAGAGCGTGCATTCCAAAGGGCACATTTAAAGGACCTTGGAAGAGAGGGGAGACAGGTTATGTGTTTGAGGTTTGCCAGGTTTCTGTAGTGTTCAGATATATGTGTGTGGGAGAAGTGAGGGGGACCTGGATTAGGTGATATATCACCAGCTAATAGAAGCAGGAAGGAAGAAAGGTAGGAAAGATGATTGTAAGATGTGTGTCCTTTTAGTTTCTGGCGGCAGGGTGAGGCTGTTAAAGTTATTGAATTTAAATAGGAAAAGAGTTCATGAGTGTTCACTAGAGGTGAGTGAAGTAATGAAGGGGCAATGTGGACAGAGGTGTGTGTTGCAGGATGGGTGAGGGATGATATAGTCCTAAAGATAATGCCATGAAAAGAGATAAAGAAAAATATTTTGGCAAGCATTGGGACTATTAGTCAAATTGCAAAAATGAGGAATTAAATGAATTGCCTAATTGCAATGTCCAGTGTAATCAGATAAGTAGTGCAGAGCTAGGATGCAGCAAATGTAATGTATTCCTGGATGTCTGGATAGTATACGTAATGATGTGGGGAGCCATGTGGGGGAGTGGGTGGAAGTGTTGAATGGAGAGTAATAAAGAGCAGGTAATTGAATAGCTGAGATTTTGCAGAGTCATGGGAGAGGAGAGTGGTTGAAAGACAGTATAATTTCTTCCTACTTGTGATGGGAGACAAAGCTTAAATAAAATTGAAGTACAGTGCTGAGATAGGGGACTGCAATAACTGTAGCATGGGTAGGGAGTGGTTGAGCAAGTAGTACAACAGTCTGATTAAACAGAGTGGATTTTGCATTGAAAGCAGACTGATAAATAAAACAAACTTTCATGAGATGAGAGGAAAATGAGATCAGAGTCCAAAGCAGTCCTCATGTTGCATGTAGCTTGTAGCCAGGGAGAGTTGAAAACATCAGAGGTGGAATATGGAGTTTCAGGTGAATACTGACAGTTGTCCTTGTGAAGCATTGTTAATAGGCAGAAAGTTCTTCTCCTGTTTCCTCCTGTTCAACTCCGGTATAACCCCGAATTATGCTGTTTAAATTTTTTGTTCCACACTTGTATCTATACACACTTAGAACTATACACACTAACTATACAGCTATCACTGGCTTTGCAGCATTCTACTTTGAATATATCTGAGCCACAGTGAGCACCCGCTATCAGCCATCTCTTAAAGTATCGGATACACTACGGACATTTATTTACCAGAACACATCAGTAATGGGATGGAAATGCTGTACTCCGCCTAGTGTACATTTTTATGAATGTCACATTCACATGCAGATAAGAGTATCCGATAGGTGTTTGGGGGATGTATCTCTGTACTGTGTATTAAACTGCATACCATTGATTTACCTCTTTATTGCACCAAACCTCTTTACTTGTTAACTTTACACCTAAAACCTTATCTATAATATAATCACACTGACAACAACTTGATTTTGGTAAAAAAACAGGTCCCAGTTTTTTAAATAATAAAAGTATGGTGGCGGCGGGAGCAATCAGCCCGGGCTTACAAGGACGTGCCCCTGTGAGGACACCGGGGTTATTACCAAAGCTCTCTAGATACCCGGTCCTCTAGGTTCACAGGTCACACAGGTAAGGAGACAGGAAAGAAATAATAATCCCTTTTATTAAACAAAGTGCACACACTTAGTAAAATACAACAGTGCTCCCCAAGGAGAAACTTGTTCCCCCCGCCAAATATATCAAGTGTCAGAAAATCACCAGTGCAAGTAAAACTCCCCAACAAAATCCCCAGCAGGTTACCTCCAAGCACAGAGTCCTAGCAGGCCCAAACTCCTGGTAATAAAATCCACAGCTGACAATCCAAGTGGGCCAGGGTTTCTGATCCTTAAGGTGGGTCTGTGTATCTTGCTGATCCCAGCCGCTCGGCCAACTCTCCACCAGCTTGGTGGGACCCTGGGTATCAGTCTCCCTACGGATGTAGGCTCACCAATTCCCCAGAATCTGCGAGTGTCTCCCGATGGAGTGGTAACAGAATCAGTCCTAGAGGTACACTGTCCGATCTCTGTCAAGAAGCTCCTGCCTCAAGCATTCCTTTAAGGCCCTGCGAGAATACGGTTACTCCCTAACAGGTCCTTGCTGTCTCCAGATTCTCCAACAACACCCCCATCCCCCAGACAGCTCCTTTTTGGTCCCTTCTCACCACCCCCCCCCCACTCACTGTCCTCTTGTGATTGGTGGTGTGAAGAGTTTGGGTGGTAACCGGGGTGGAAATAGTGCATGACATCAGTGGTCACCCCTTGCTGTGATGGTGCCATTCAGACTGTGTTGCAGACTTGCTAGAACAATAGTTAGCAAACAGGGAGAGACCCCTACTGATTTTAGATAAGGTCCTGACCCTCCTTTTTTTAACCCGTTCCACTACTTTTTGATGTCACAGGGTCCACAGCTGATTCACACTTCCTGTGAGCTGCCTCTCCCCTCCCTCTCTGGACACCACAGTAATAACAGGTCTGGCCACCGGGCGGCATTTAATAACAGAGTGGGCCATGGTTGTTCAATTGGCCCACTGAGGACAGACCGGGTTGGCACGATATTCTCAATATAAGGCCCGGGTCTGTCACATACCTCCCCCTTATTAAATCAAGGGGACAGTTGGAGTCTGGTGGTCGGGCTCCAGATGTTCTCCTTGGCACGGTGGGTTCCTTAATGAAGGGTTCTCCTCCTCTCTTCTGGAGAGTCCGTCCGCATTTGAGTGGTCTTTTCCCTTTTTGTGCGAGATAGTAAAGTTATAACCTTGTAATGCTAAACTCCACCGTAATAACCTCCCATTTTCCCCAGCAGATCTTTGTAACCAGTAAAGGGGGTTGTGGTCTGTAATTACTGTGAACTCTTGCCCATAAATGTAGGGTTGTAATTTCTTTAGGGCCCACACTATGGCCAGGCATTCTTTTTCAATGGTGGCATAGGCTACCTCTCTATCCACCAGCTTTCGGGATAAATAAACTACTGGGTGCTCATGCCCATCCTCCCCCACTTGGCTGAGCACAGCACCGAGTCCACACCCTGAAGCATCTGTCTGTACCAGAAATCGTTTCTTGAAGTCTGGGGCTGCTAACACTGGGGACTGGGTCAATGCTGCCTTCAGAGCGTCAAAGGCTCCCTCGCACTCTGGGGTCCATTCTATACGTCTAGAGTATTTTTTCTTTGTCAAGTCAGTCAGGGGCCTGGCAACAGTGCTATACTGCGGCACAAATTTTCTGTAGTACCCTGCGATCCCGAGGAACGCTCGTACTTGCTTTTGGTTGGTGGGTCGGGGCCACTGAACAATGGCTTCTACTTTTGCCGGTTCAGGTCGTATGATTCCCCCACCAACACGGTGCCCCAAGTATTGCACTTCTGCCATGCCCATGAAGCATTTGTCTGGGCGAATGGTCAACCCTGCCTGCCTGATTCTCCTCAGGACCTCTGACACCTGCACTAAGTGATCCTCCCACGTCTGGCTGAAGATGGCAATGTCATCTAAGTAAGCCTGGGCAAATTCCTGACACCCCCCCAACAGGTCATCAACCATCCGTTGGAATGTGGCTGGAGCATTTTTCATCCCAAACGGCATTGTCGTACATTCAAACAATCCCAGTGGGGTTATAAAGGCTGACCGCTCCTGAGCCTCGGGGGTGAGGGGAATTTGCCAATAGCCCTTACTCAGATCCAAAGTTGACACAAACTTGGCTGCCCCTAGCCTGTCTAGTAGCTCATCTATTCGGGCCATGGGATAAGCATCAGTGGTGGTGACCTCATTTAGTTTACGGTAGTCCACGCAGAAGCGGGTGGTCCCATCCTTCTTCGGGACCAATACCACCCCTGCAGCCCATGGACTATTTGACTTCTTAATTACTCCTAAGGCCAGCATTTCCTCTATCTCCTTCCGTACTTGGGCCAGTACAGCGGGGGTCATGCGGTATGCTACCTGCCTTATGGGCTTCTCCTCCCCCGTGTCTACATGGTGGGTGGCTAGGTGGGTACGACCGGGCTTACAGGTAAATTGGGCCTGCTCCTTCTCCAGTACCTCCCTCATTTCCTGCCTCTGTCCCTCTCCTAGCTGCGTCCCCACTGTCACTGTCTCCACCCCCTTTTCCTCTCTCACCTCCCCTATCATCTCCAGTAGGGGGTCTACCTCTGTGGGACCCATGGGGGGACAACACACCACCATTGCTGCCACTTGCCGTTCCACATAACCTTTTAGTCGATTGATGTGGAAGGTTTTCAGCCAGGTTTCCTCATCATCCAGCGCTACTACATAGTTAACCGGCCCTACCTGCCTCACCACTTTGTATGGGCCATCCCAGGTGGCTTGAAGTTTATTCCGTCTCATTGGGATTAGCACCATCATCTTCTGTCCTGCGTTCAGCTTCCTATCCTGAGCGTGGGCATCGTACCACTCTTTTTGTCTTGCCTGGGCTCCTTTTAAATGGCCTTGCGCCAGCTGCGCTACTCTCTTCATCCTCTCCCTCATCTTCTCTACATATTTAAGGATAGGCTGCTCATTGGCCTGGAATGTTCCTTCCCAGCTCTCTCTAACCAGGTCTAGGGGGCCTCGTACCCTCCGGCCATACAGAAGTTCGAAAGGAGAGTATCCGGTGGACTCCTGGGGTACTTCCCTGTATGCAAACAGGAGCTGCTGCAGGGCCCTGTCCCAGTCTCTCCCTTCAGACTGTACATATGCCTTCAGGAGGTGTTTCAGCGTTCCATTGAAACGCTCACATAACCCATTGGTCTGGGGATGGTACGGGGTGGTTCGTAGGGGCTTAATGCCCCACTTTTCCCATAGGGTCTGGACTAGGTCCCCTTGGAATTGGGTCCCCTGGTCAGTAACCACTTCCCTGGGATATCCTACCCGGCTGAAAATGTCCACCAGAGCCTGGGCCACATGCTCTGCGTCTATGGACGACAGGGCTACTGCCTCTGGGTATCTGGTGGCAAAGTCCACCAGGGTGAGGATGAATCTTTTTCCGGTGTAACTGGGGATGGCTAATGGACCTACGATATCTATAGCCACCCGGGCAAAGGGCTCCTCAATTATAGGCAGGGATTGTAGTGGAACTTTCTTAGGGGCTCTCCCTATTCTCTGACAGGTGTCACAGGAGGCTTTGTAACGTTTCACATCCTGGGTGACTTGAGGCCAGAAAAAAGTCCGCAACAACCGGGCCAACGTTTTTCTGGTCCCAAAGTGCCCCGCTGCTGGAATGTCATGGGCCAGCGCTAATAAATGGGTCCGGTAAGCCCATGGTACTACCAACTGCTTCACTTCTGTCCCTGGGTCTTGATCTAGGGTGGGGGTGACTACCCTATATAACAGTCCTTTGTCCCACACTACTTTACTGCCTGCCACTTCCCCTCCCCCAGCGTCTGCTGCACTCCTCAGTTTGGCTAGGGATGGGTCAGTCTGTTGGGCCTTCCTAAATTCCCTTCTGTCCTCCTCCCCCAAATCAATTTCTGGTACAACATCAGATATTTCTGGGTTACTCACCAACGGTGCTGCCTCTGGCTCCTTGGTTCTGGTTGCCGGGGTTAATCTTGGTGGTCTCCTTGGCGTTGCGGCTTCTTGTGCTGCTGTGGCTTGTGCTCGGCTCTGGCTGCGGGTCACAGCTTGCACAAAGTGAGTGACCAATCCCTGGCCCAAATCATTCCCCAAAATCACTTTTGCTGGTAGTCCATCCAGAATGCCCACCTCCACCATTCCAAATCCCGCCCCCCAATCCAAATGTACCCGGGCCACCTGAATATCTGCAAGATGGCCCCCCACCGTGGAAATCCGGACCTGCTGTCCCTCCATAACTTGGGATCTTTTAATTATATCAGGCTCCACCAGGGTCAGGGATGCTCCTGAGTCTCTCAACCCCTGGACCTTGCAGTCCCCCACCCACACGTCCTGTAGATGACCCTGCATATTCCTAGGGCTCTGCCTCCCCTTCCCCAAAATCAGGTTCACCACATACACCCCGTCCCTTGCCTCTGGCACATCAGGACAGGGTGGCTCGGCCTCAATGCCGATTTCAAAATCTCCTGGGGCATACTGTACAGCGGCCACTGGTGCAGTTCTGGCTCCTGGGATCGGACTTCTGGTACGGGGGCAATCTCTCTGGAAGTGCCCCACCTGGTTGCACCGAAAGCACCTCTTTGGATTCAGGTCCCAGGGTCTGGATCGGGCTGGTTCATCTCTTGGATTCCGGGCAGAGTTCTCTCTAATAAAGGGGGCTCCCGGTGTCACTAGACCTGCTGGAATTGTTCGGCTCCCCCTCCCTGCAGCTGCTTGACTAGGCATACTAGGGGCTCTCCATCTTGGTCGACTCACCACATACTCATCAGCTAGCCCTGCTGCCTCCTCCAGGGTCTCAGGTTTTCTGTCCGCCAGCCATTCCCGGATCTCTGGGGCCATTTTTAGAGTCAGCTGCTCCAGCATAATGAGCTCTTTAATTTGCTTAGCGGAGCGGGCCCCTTTCCCTTCCATCCATTTCTCGCAGGCCCTCTGTAGCTGGCTGGCAAATTCCTGGTGCGACTGTGACCCTCCTTTATTCAAAGTCCTGAACTTGTATCTGTAGGTCTCTGCATTTAACTGGAATTTTACCATCAGTGCCTTTTTCACTGTACCATAATCCCCACATTCGTGAGGGCTTAGAGCCTGGTAAGCTTCCAGCGCTCTCCCAGTCAGGCTGGGTCCCAGATATTTGGACCACTCTTCCTCCTCAATCCCATGGACTCCCATCAAGTTTTCAAAAACCTGGAGATGGGTATCAATGTCTGTGTCTGCCTCTTTAAAAATTGGGACTCCACTATATCCCAGCTGAGGTCTCAACCGGGCCTCTCCCCGACCTTCTACTCTCTGAATCTGGGGTACCTCATATGCTACCCCCAACATTGCTTGGAGTACGGCTGCCCTTTCATGCAGGGTTGCCCTTTCCCCCAGTGCTGTCAGCCAATCTTGCAGCACTGCTGGAGTGCCGGACGGTGGTCTGGGTTGTGTCCCACTAGGGGGTCTCTGTGGCTGGTCTTTGGCCTCCTCCTCTTCCACCTCTGACTCTTCCATCTCCTCAGGGTGGGCCTTTTCCCATTCCATTAGTTTGGCCACCAGAACTTCACGCACGTCTGTGTCATCAAAGTCCACCCCTTTGGTTCTGCAGAAACCCTGCAAGTGTTGTTTCCTTGCTTTCATATAGAATCTCTCTGTGGCTTTTAAGCTGATCTGCTCTGCTTCTGTGGCCATTCCTGCTGACTTCCTAGCTAGGGTTTTTTTTTTTCTAACACTGGTGCTGACAGACTGTTGCCTTGTGTCCTTACAGAGCCTGACCGTATCTGGATACGAGTCCCTGCGCTCTACCCAAACGTTGGGACTGTGTGATCCCACTGCTGCCACCAAAATTGTGAGGACACCGGGGTTATTACCAAAGCTCTCTAGATACCCGGTCCTCTAGGTTCACAGGTCACACAGGTAAGGAGACAGGAAAGAAATAATAATCCCTTTTATTAAACAAAGTGCACACACTTAGTAAAATACAACAGTGCTCCCCAAGGAGAAACTTGTTCCCCCCGCCAAATATATCAAGTGTCAGAAAATCACCAGTGCAAGTAAAACTCCCCAACAAAATCCCCAGCAGGTTACCTCCAAGCACAGAGTCCTAGCAGGCCCAAACTCCTGGTAATAAAATCCACAGCTGACAATCCAAGTGGGCCAGGGTTTCTGATCCTTAAGGTGGGTCTGTGTATCTTGCTGATCCCAGCCGCTCGGCCAACTCTCCACCAGCTTGGTGGGACCCTGGGTATCAGTCTCCCTACGGATGTAGGCTCACCAATTCCCCAGAATCTGCGAGTGTCTCCCGATGGAGTGGTAACAGAATCAGTCCTAGAGGTACACTGTCCGATCTCTGTCAAGAAGCTCCTGCCTCAAGCATTCCTTTAAGGCCCTGCGAGAATACGGTTACTCCCTAACAGGTCCTTGCTGTCTCCAGATTCTCCAACAACACCCCCATCCCCCAGACAGCTCCTTTTTGGTCCCTTCTCACCACCCCCCCCACTCACTGTCCTCTTGTGATTGGTGGTGTGAAGAGTTTGGGTGGTAACCGGGGTGGAAATAGTGCATGACATCAGTGGTCACCCCTTGCTGTGATGGTGCCATTCAGACTGTGTTGCAGACTTGCTAGAACAATAGTTAGCAAACAGGGAGAGACCCCCTACTGATTTTAGATAAGGTCCTGACCCTCCTTTTTTTAACCCGTTCCACTACTTTTTGATGTCACAGGGTCCACAGCTGATTCACACTTCCTGTGAGCTGCCTCTCCCCTCCCTCTCTGGACACCACAGTAATAACAGGTCTGGCCACCGGGCGGCATTTAATAACAGAGTGGGCCATGGTTGTTCAATTGGCCCACTGAGGACAGACCGGGTTGGCACGATATTCTCAATATAAGGCCCGGGTCTGTCACAGCCCCCATAAAGCATAATGAGGGGTCCCCCACACAAAGGGACCAAGAGCCAGGGTGCTTCGAAGGGGTAGTGACATGCGGCCAATCAGCGATACCATCGTGTGAATTAGCCGCTGATTGAAACATCTCCACATTACTTCAGTCTTAGAAGACAATACATTGAATCTACTTAAACAAGATCTAATAGGGCGCTTCACTCAGGTGTGCAGCTGTGTAAATACCACGGAGTTTCCACAACAACTCCACAATAAAATACACTGTAATACACAAAATGGTACGTACACTGGCGCTCCCGTTCTTGAAACACAGAGAACTTCTAAATCAGAGAGATACTCTCCCTCAATCCTCTCATCTTGTGAGGTACATAATAAAAAAGAAAGAAAACCAACATAGCATAATAACGTAAAACATCAAGTATAGTCCAACACCACTATAGGCATGTATGGAGTGTTCAAAACTTGGTGATGATAATAAGTTTCAATACAGCACCCGTGATCCTTCCTCTAATTTCCTCCCCCTCAGGGTATGAGCTTACATTCAGGAAGTCAAATATAGGCCTGTAGAATAATTCTCCGTTTCCTTACAGACGTCTCAGCACGTGTGTTGTCACACTCCACTCCAAACATATAGAAATATACAAAAGAAGGAAACAAAGCAACCGCACTGGTGCATTATCTCACAAATACATTTATTCCTGATAAAACAGTGTAGCTAGTAAAATCAATGAATATGATCAGAATCAATAAAAATGGCCCCGTACCAAATGTCCAAGATAAAAGTGCCTGTATACAATAAAACACTGCTGCAGTTCAGGTCCAAAGTACACGATAATGTCACCTGGGCATTTGATCATCGGGTCCTCAGCCAACGCGTTTCAACCCGATATCCTAGGTCTTTATCAAGGCATGTCTCTTCACATTGAAGTGCAGGTTTAAACATTACATTGTCAATTAATTACATTTTCTTCTGTTACCAGGTGACAAAACAAACTCCGGTAGCAGCCCCATCACGGTAGTCCCATTGTCTCTTTGGACCTCTGTCTCTCAAGCTGACCGCGTTAGCCTGCATAGCTGTCCAGGAAGATGAGGGGATCGGGGGTGAGTGGAGAGTGTCGCAGGCCCCCCTGCAAAACCACAACAAACAGAATCAGGTAATTACCCTTATTGTGTACAATATAGAATATAACACCACTAGACTTGTGTATATTCCTGTACCATTGTTCACTCTCTACCCTTGTTTTCTTTTCCAGGATTAAATGGATAACTCCAAATCAATTTGGTTTAAGATATTTTATTCACTTTTTCTTAGATGCGGAGCCACCACCCAGTGTGAGTGACCAGTCAGAGGAGCAGGAGGAGGAGCTGTCAGAGACCCCGCCCTCCTCACCGCCTGCTGGTCCTGCACATTGTCCATCTGTGCGGTCACTGGAAGCCATAGATAAATGGGACCAGATCACCAAAGAGCTCCTAATAACCATCAATCGCAGCCTTCGGTAGACGAAGCACCAGGAAGGAGTGCCAATCAACACGGAGAAGAAGGGCCTGATGGAGAGCATTTTGAACGCTATAAATGGGTTTGGCCAATCCCTGCAGCCATACTGAATCGGCTGCTCGATGTGGCTCCAGAACTTTCCCCCACATGTGACCCCAGTGAGCCTGAGCCTAAGGAAGCAGAGGACTCAGGACCTGGCTCTGCTCCTACAGCCCCCAGAGCTCAGGAGGCACCGAGACAGGTGCGGGGTCCCTGAGGGGATAAGGCACAGATAGCAGAAATAACAGCAACATATTGCAAAAAATATATAAAAATTATAAACTGCATAACCTGGATGTGTTTCACTCTCTTAACCATAACCTTCTAATGACATATACAAGCTTACTTAACTTATCTAACAATAAAGACACTGAGACTTATGAAAGTGGCTAAAGAAGGTCACAGTTTATTAATTATTAAATAAATGGCAGGTGAAAATGAACCGTGAGACAGCTAAATCAAACTGATATTTGGAACCAAGCGTGGATGGCTGACTCCACGTACCCGGGACACATCCTTAACTGCCTGGCCAACGCTAATTCTGACATCAGAGTGACTAAGCCCCCTCCCGACTACGCATGGGCCACCCTCAGATGCGGGCCAAGGGATCCTCATCAAAAAGGACCTCGTCACGTTCCTGGATGGGGATAGCACCTGTGGTCAAACAGCGATAACGCTGTAACGATCAGCCACTGCCCACAGTGACTTCCTACCAACTGTGCCTGCTCTGTGGCGTGGGGAAGAACCAGGTTAAAACTCATATGCCACGGAAGCAGGGTGGTCTATAAAGGGCATGGGTGGGTGGGATCTCGAGCAGTGAATGAGAAAGGACATGTGACATGCTAGGACTTATATAGACAGATCTCCAGGCACTCCCCTTCCTTCCTCATTGGTCGGCCTGGGATGTGGCATCTTACTTGCAGGTAAGGTAACCTCACTTACTGCCACATATATATGCGTCTAAGTGCTTTCGTCCATATGAGAGTACAGGTTGTTCATAGTCATGATGGGCAACATGTTCAGATGAGTAGATAAAATATATTCTGCATAGTGAAACGTGTGTTGAGTCCATTGTGAATTTTTTTTGCTAAAGAATCTGCTATAAACACATCGCAGCCACATTCTCCTGCAGCGTTTATACATCATGGACTAAAAGTATCATTCCAAATTTCAATGGTTTAGGCCATCAATTCCTATATATCTGTGGGCAAGGATAGAATTAGACTATGTGCATTATTTTTAGTTTGTTTAGTTGAGCTTTAGTTTTATATATTTAGATTATACTTACAGCTGAAGTGTTGCTGAATCACATCATAATCGTCCGTTTCTGCAAGAAGCTCTTATATGTCAGGAGACAGAACATTTCTTTTTTTTAAAAAAGTAGTAATAAAAATGATATTAATTAAAAAGAACATAGAAAATATTTAGCATAATATATAAATCATATCCAGCCAGGGTACCACTGACACAGGCGGGATGGATACCATCTACATGTAGGAGCAGAAATCGACATTCGGCAGATCAGGCAATGTTTTTCCAGTCTTCAAATATCCAGTTTTGGTGAGCCTGTGCCGCTGTAGTCCATAGTTTCCTGCCCTTATAATGAGGTTCCCAATAAAAAACGTAAATGAAAATCACAAAGGTGTCACATGTAAAATAGACAGTCCCAACATCTCCTGACTTTATGATTTATTTAAGGCTAAAACGAGTAATATTTTAGAGAGATAACGAAAGTTATATTTAATAAAAGGGATATTTGTAAAGTGTTAGGAGTAGGGACGTGACAGTACACTTTTGCACGGCGCTCGCCCTTCTAGTTTGCGGAGGTGTCTTCAAAGACCGTAAAACAGACATGCAAATTGCACTTTGTAGAGCGCTGAACAGGCCATATAATCGGACAAGTGCAAAACCAAAGTGGTATTTAGTGTGCTCCGGCACACAATGTGACTGAGGTCCAGTGTGTGTAAGAGATGGGTACACTGTGGAAAATGAGTTTTTATTAGATGGCATGAAATGAATGTAACTAATTAGGAGCGCCTGCATAGCAGAACAGCAATCAGTACAGACTTCATGTATATTGAAGTCATTTATCTGCAACTGCTGATAATCTGATTATCCTTCAATCCATACTTGCCAACTCTCCCGGAATGTCCGGGAGACTCTCAAAATTTTCGATTCGCGGTAAATCGCGTCATTTTAACCCCGGCATTTCTGTCGCAGGGGCGGGGCCAAAATGACGTGTTTGGTCCCATCCAGCCCTCTAGTCACACCCCTCTCCCGGACTACACTTGCCGAAAGTAGGCAAGTATGCTGTAATCTGTGATGTAATTGCATTACAACATTAATGTTTTGCTAAACTGCATTATTACAGGTGTAATACGCAGCTTACTGTGTTTTCTCCTCCAAGATCCACATTATTTTCTGGGTAGAAAATATACTGAAAAGTTAATGTCCTCTGAATATTTTTATAAATACTCCCTTCCTCTCGCTGGTCAATTTCTTGCCCATTTGTTTTCCAATTCTTGGTCCCTGTCCTGATATAATGACATTTATTAAAGATTGGGGGGTACATAGGGGGAGGCAAACTGGGGCAGCTGTCACAGGCAGCAATATTTAGGGGGGAATAGAACAAAAACTATTATTATTTTCAAAATGCCAACTTTCTTGGTGCAGATATAAAATATAAATGGTATTTACTTTGGTAGCTCTAATAATCTAATAATGCTTAAAATGAAAATATTTGTCTTTTATAATGTACACAAATCATATATAAATGTTTATGGTAGATGTCTTTCTTAACATTAATGAATTAATTTAATACAGGGAACCGCAGTTGGGGGCAGACTATTCTGTAGCAGGTGAAATGGGTGTTGGATGGTTTGTGAAAATGTGAGTTAGATAAATATACTATATTTTAGTTTCCAGCCATCACCTCTTGATTTACGATGGGCAAATTGGAGGTTCAGTGGCAGAAATGCAGCTCTGGAACCGCAGTGGTTTTTGCAGCCGCAGTCTGAGTTAATGTTATAGGTTTGCAGGGCAGAACGGTCACAGTTATAGAGGAAATGACATCTGCACACAACGGGGAGGCGTTTGGTGGAGTCAGGGCGTTCGGTGCCTGGCGCGTCACAGAGTAGGTACAACGATGCATCTCATTTTGTAGAGCAGCGCATGAACGAGATTTGAAATGATTGTAATGAGGTGCGTCCCTTGCCAGGTGCGGCCTTTCCCACTCTGTAAAATAATTTTAATTTTACACCAGCTCAGAACTGGGAGTACTCAGCCGTACGCACTAGTATTCGGAACTTAAACTAGCCCCCTAGTTGGAGCAAGAAATACATCAGTAAACCAGCGTTCTTCTGTGTGCACCTGAGTTTGTCTTGGACATGACTGTACGAGAACACCCTTACTGTATATTGCCTACATGTGCTCGCCCATTCCCCACCCTGTTCACTCTCCTAAATCAGTGGCTGTAGTAAGTGTCTTTGCACTCAGAGGTGACTTGGACGTGGCTGCGTTCTATTACGTACCGTCCGGGTCTGGGCAAGCACAGGGTATTTTCTGCTGACGATAGCACCCATTTGCGGGATACGTTCCTTAATGACTCAAACCTAAGGTGTGCATTGAATGAGGCACCTGATTGGACCTGAATCACAGCTATCAATTTAGATGCTTCATTTTTATCCACATTACTGACCATAGGAGATGGAATACCCTGGACAACTGCATTCCTCTGTACTGAAAACAGTCTTCCTTCCCAAGCTTCACTTCCAGAACCCAAGTCCCCTGGAATCTGCCATAATCCACAGACTAGACTAGCTTTAGAGAGTCGCAGACATATGCTCACATTGAAACAGTGTAATAGTCACAAACAGTCTGGGGTATCTGCAGTATGCATGACCAGTATCCTTGAAGAAGAGGGGCAAGTGTGGCATTTGGAGGGGGGATTTGAAATGTAAATGGTGTCGTAAAATGATCACAAGGGAAAACACATGATTTTCATTTTTCCTATTTTGCCATCTCTTTTTGGCTATTAAAAGTATTTACCACTTTGAGATTTTTACACATTTTACTTTCTAACATCATAGAATTATAATGGATTTATCCCAGAATCCCTACCACTGATAAAAACATAACAGTCCACAATGCCAAAACAAAATAGCTAAACATTTTTCTTAAGTAATTTCAAATATAAAACAGACAACGATTGCTTGTTCATTTTGCCCAAGTAAACCCTGCTGTAATTAGTTGTCTTCAGAGGTCACATAAGTAATTGGATCCCTCCTGTGTACAATTAGTGTTTCACATAATCTGAAAATAAACACACGTGTCTCTGAGAGGTCCTACAGTTGGTCAAAGCTTCATCATGAAGTTCAAAGAAAATTCAAATAGAACATGTTAATGATCAGCACTGGTCAGAAGAAGGTTATAATGAGATTTCCAAACTGTTTACCATCCCGCAGAGCACTATCACATCCATCATAAAGAAATTAAGATAATGTGGCACAACTGTGAATTTGTCTAGAACAAAACTGAATATCCCTCCGAGAAGGGTAATTGTCAGGGTACTCACCAAGAGGAGCCTGGCAGCTCTGTCAGTTTAGCTTTCCATTGCAGAGTTGATAGAAACTATCCATAGGACAACAGTAGCCTGGCTACATGAAATCTTACCTAGAATTTGTCTGAAAGCATGGGGAAGATCTTTATACCAAGTGGAGAAAGATTATCTGTCCTGATGAGACCAAGATTGAACGTTTGGCTTCAATGCTAGGCAGAAATCTAACGCAGCGCGTGTGTCACGGGCACTAGGAGTCTTTACCCAGGGATCACCAGGTGATAGGCTTACCAGAGCAGTATAGGTGGTAATATGGTACTCTGGTAGCAGGGTGATCACGGAACAGGAAATAGCAGATGATGAGATGCTCAGGAAAGTCTATGACTAGCAGCACTGGCAATATGGAAGTAGTAATACACGAGGAACTGTATGGACAAAGGACACGTGAAGGTAGTCAGTGGTCTGCGGTAGCAAGTTGTACCACTGCTATAGTGAGGAGGAATGTCCAACAGAAACGAGGAGGTGATGAGAGTCAGCGGTCTGCGGATAGCAAGTTGTACCGCTGTCTGAGTGAAGGAATGGAATCCAAGTGGAGGTATCCGGGGAGTCAGTGGTCTGCGTTAGCAAGTTGTACCACTGCTATGTGAGAGGATACTGGAACGGGTGAAACTGTAAACAGGGGTCAGTGGTCTGCCACTAGCAAGTTGTACCACTGAATATATATGTGAGGAGGTGCACGGGGAGAGACTGCAACACAATATATACACGGGCACCTTGACTTTGATCCACAGTAATATGCACAATATAAATGTATAAATGACTGAACAACACTGTCAATATAGAAAGTCTCTTGAAGTAATCCAGCATGAGATAACACAGTCAATGATGGCAATAGACTCAGCGGATAGCACACTCCAGAGGAGAACCAACACAGTCCAGCAAGGTATGCAATACACAGCACAGTCAATGGGAAGTATGCATACCGTGGTTCAGGAGAAGGCAGTCAGACAGGAGTGCAGAGATACCTGAAGGGCAGGAGGCCGGCAGGATCCAAAGTCCCTGGATGGGTGAAGCGGTGGTCTAGCAGGTGCAGCGCACAGGTAGGTAGACCAGCAGGGAACACAGGAAGGCGTGGAGAGCGGATCAGTAGTAGATGGATGAGTAGCGCTGAGAAGTAACAGCAGCGGGTCTCTGCGGGAACACGGAGGTAGCCAATAGCAACCAGCAGGTGCGGTAACGATGGGACACCGGAGCAGAGTTGAACTGGAACAGTTGGTCACGGAGAGTAGCGGGTAGCAATAGTGGCAGCAGACTCAAGGAAACACGGGAGAGTTGACAAGGGCTGAAGACTGAAGCGCACAGGGGCAGCGGATAGGAATCAGCCAAACAGTCACGATGAAACACAGACGGGTTGCAGGTTGAAGACTGTAGTGCACGGAGGCAGCGGATAGGAATCAGCTAGCAGTCACGATGATGAAACACAGACGAGTTGCAGGTTGAAGACTGTAGTGCACGGAGGCAGCGGATAGGAATCAGCCAAACAGTCACGATGATGAAACACAGACGAGTTGCAGGTTGAAGACTGTAGTGCACGGAGGCAGCGGATAGGAATCAGCTGGCAGTCACAATCATGAACAGGTGAGTGGATGTGAATGAAAGACTGTAGTGCACGGAGGCAGCGGATAGGCATCAGCTAACAGTCCCAATGATGCATGGTAGAGTTGAAGTGATTAGAAGACTGTAGTGCACGGAGGCAGCGGATAGGAATCAGCTCACAGTCACGATGATACAGTAGATGGTAGAAGTGGTATGGGAACCACAGTAGTAGAAGTGGTTTGGAAACCACAGAGGTAGAAGTGGTTTGGAAACCACAGGAATCAGCTGGGCTGAATAAACGAGGAAACACAGGAACACCTTCAGAGACTCATGGGGAATGAGACTCCAAGATCAGGCAACGTGGTGTTGACCACAGGTGCTTAATATAGGGAGGTTGCCTGATCTGCCAATTTAGTTAAAGGAACATACACTGGAGGTATGGAAAGGGCTGCGCATGCGCAGTCCCTCAGGATGGAGGACGGCCACGGTTCCTAAATGTCCGGGAAGAAGCACTCACAGTCCGGTGAGTGACAGTACCCCCCCTTTTAAAGGTGGGCACAGAACGCCTGGAACCGGGCTTGTCCGGATTTTTGGAATAAAACTTCTTCAGAAGGGCAGGAGCATTAAGATCTTCAGCTTTGATCCATGAACGCTCTTCAGGACCAAAGCCCTTCCAATGAACGAGGAAACGGAGGACTCCTCGCGAAATTTTTGCATCCAATACCTCAGTAATCTCGAAATCCTCCTCCTGATGAACTAGAACTGGCTGCGGTGCTGAGGGAGGAGTCGAGAAACGGTTGATGATGAGAGGTTTGAGCAAGGACACATGGAAGGCATTGGAGATCCGAAGATTCTTAGGAAGAAGAAGTTTAACACATACTGGATTGATAACTTGAATGATCCTATATGGACCAATAAAACGAGGGGCGAATTTCATAGATGGAACCTTCAAACGAATATTTTTGGTAGATAACCAGACACGATCTCCAATTTTTAGTGGTGGAATAGCCCGCCTCTTCTTATCTGCGAAAGACTTATATTTGTTAGATGTCTTCTTTAAACAGGTTTTGACCTGAGACCAGATATTTTTGAAGGTCTGACAAGCAGTCTCCACAGCAGGAACTTGGGTGGGCGGGAGGGCAGGAAATTCCGGAAAAGACGGATGGTGACCGTAGACCACAAAGAATGGAGTTTTGGATGATGACTCATGGTACATGTTGTTATGGGCGAATTCAGCCCAAGGGAGCAATTCTACCCAGTTGTCTTGGTTGGCTGAAGAGAACATCCTAATAAAGGTCTCAAGATCTTGATTGACTCGTTCCGTTTGTCCGTTAGATTGCGGATGGTAAGAAGATGAGAGTGCTAATCGTATGCCCAAGGTTTTACAAAGGGCCCGCCAGAATCTGGAAACGAATTGTACTCCTCTATCCGACACAATCTCAGACGGACATCCATGGATGCGGAAGATTTCTTTAATGAAATGTTCAGCCAGAGTAGACGAGGAAGGTAAACCGGACAGAGGGACGAAATGGGCCATCTTCGAAAATCTGTCTACCACTACCCAAATAGTATTGTGATTCTTACTTGGTGGCAAATCAGTAACGAAATCCATACTAATATGGGTCCAAGGCTTGGACGGAATGGGTAGTGGTCGCAGCAACCCTGCTGGAGTTCTGCGGGAGGATTTGAACTGAGAACATAAATCACAGGAAGCAACAAACTCTTTGACGTCTCTCCTCATTGAAGGCCACCAGTAACTACGAGAGAGAATCTCAAAGGTCTTGTGTTCACCGGCGTGTCCAGAAAAACGAGAGGCATGGAACCACGAAAGGATTTTCCTCCTCAGAGTAGGAGGCACAAGGGTCTTCCCAAATGGTAGCATTTTGGTGGATGAAGCAGCCAGAGAAATACATTTGGGGTCTAGAATAGCATGGTTGGGAACCTCTTCTACATCAGAGGACGTCACAAAAGCTCGAGATAGAGCGTCAGCTTTCTTGTTCTTAGCGGCTGGTTTGAAGGTTATAATTAATTCAAAACGGGAAAAGAAAAGAGACCATCTTGCTTGACGAGGGTTCAAACATTGAGCAGATTGCAAATATGACAAGTTCTTATGATCCGTGAAGATCGTCACCGGATGGCGAGCTCCTTCCAACAAGTATCTCCATTCCTCTAATGCAGCTTTGATGGCCAGCAACTCCTTGTCCCCGATAGTATAATTTTTCTCTGCGGGCAGAAGACCCCGAGAGTAGAAGGCACAAGGATGTAATTTTTGTTGCTCCGAGCGTTGGGAGAGAATAGCTCCTAAGCCCACATTAGAGGCATCTACTTCTAGGAAGAAGGGGAGTGTCACATTAGGCTGTCGCAGAATGGGAGCAGACGAGAAGGACTCTTTGAGGATTTGAAAGGCTTGGAGAGCCTCAGATGACCATTGCTTAGTATTAGCCCCTTTCCGAGTTAGGGCCACAATGGGAGATGCAATGGATGAAAAGTCTTGAATGAAGCGTCTATAGTAATTGGCAAAACCTAAAAAACGCTGGATGGCACGAAGAGTAGTTGGCTGAGGCCAATGTAGTACAGCATTTACTTTGTCTGGATCCATCTTCAGGCCAACTCCGGAAACTATATACCCCAAGAATGGAATCTGGGGTAACTCGAATGAACATTTTTCCAATTTACAGAACAACGAGTTTTTCCGTAGTCTGGAGAGGACCTCTGCCACATGTTGGTGATGAGAAGGCAGGTCCTGTGAGAAGATCAATATGTCGTCCAGGTAGACAACGACACATACATATAATAAGTCCCGAAAGATCTCATTGATGAAACCCTGGAAAACAGCGGGGGCATTACACAGCCCGAAGGGCATTACTAAATATTCGTAATGCCCATCTCTGGTGTTAAACGCGGTCTTCCATTCGTCACCGGAACGGATTCTAATTAAATTGTAGGCACCACGAAGATCCAACTTAGTAAATATCCGAGCTCCCTTGATGCGATCAAATAGCTCAGTGATCAGCGGAATGGGATACCGATTCTTGATAGTAATGGCGTTGAGTCCACGAAAATCTATACAAGGGCGTAATGATCCATCCTTCTTTTTGACGAAGAAGAACCCAGCTCCAGCGGGAGAGGTGGAAGGTCGAATGAACCCACGCTGGAGATTCTCCTGTATGTACTCAGATGTGGCTTGCGTTTCAGGTAACGAGAGAGGATAGACCCGACCCCTGGGAGGAGTCTTGCCAGGTAGAAGGTCGATCGGACAATCCCAAGAACGATGAGGAGGAAGACGTTCAGACTGAGCTTTATCAAACACATCGGCATATGAAGCATACTGAGGAGGGAGTCCCGGGGAGGAAGAGGAGATGGAAGATTGCTGTACTTTAAGAGGAATAACTTGAGAGAGGCAACGATGGTGACATTCAGACCCCCAAGACGTAACTTGAGGGGTGCGCCAGTCAATCTGGGGAGAGTGACACTGAAGCCATGGAAGGCCTAAGACAATCGGACTTGTCGTAACTGGAAGAATTAAAAACGAAATTTCTTCATGGTGTAGTACACCAATCTGAAGGGTTACTGGAGACGTACTCTGGGTGATGAGACCATTGATGAGGCGTGATCCATCTATAGCCGTCACAGTAATGGGTGTTTTTAAAGTGATCACTGGTAGGGACCATTGATTCACTAGTGATTTAGAAATGAAGTTTCCTGCTGCTCCGGAATCAATCAATGCCTGTGACTCAAAGGATTTGGTAGCAAAGGAAATCGTAACATCGAAAGCGCAGACTTTAGATTTCATAGACAATGGAGAGGACTCCAGGGACCCTAACTTCACCTCTCCAGAACTAGTAAGGGCCTGGCTTTTCCCGATCTCTTAGGGCAAGAGCTGAGCATATGCGTGGAATCAGCACAATAGATGCAGAGTCTATTCTTTACTCTTCGTTTCCTCTCCTCTGAAGATAATTTGGAACGTCCTATCTCCATGGGAATCACAGAGGATGGAGCTGGACGAAATTGAGGGTTAGAACGAAGAGGTGCTTTGACAGCCGTTGTTTTCTCAGACTCTCTTTCACGAAATCTCATATCTACACGATGGCAAAGAGAGATCAAATCTTCTAGTGACGAAGGAAGTTCTTGGGTAGTCAGTACATCCTTAATTTTATCGGAAAGCCCCTGCCAGAAGGCGGCAACTAATGCTTCAGAGTTCCACTGAAGTTCAGAGGCTAAGATCCTAAATTGAATGACATACTGTCCTACTGTATGGGAGCCTTGTCGCAAACGAAGAATGCTGGAAGCAGCGGAGGTCACACGACCTGGTTCATCGAACACACTTCGGAACGTGGAAATGAATTTGGCACTATCTTGTAGAATTGGATCGTTTCTCTCCCACAGAGGGGAGGCCCAAGCCAGGGCTTGTCCAGAAAACAATGAGATAAGATAGGCCACTCTGGAACGATGGGTAGAAAAATTTTGAGGTTGAAGTTCAAAATGGACTGAACATTGGTTAAGGAAACCTCTACAAGTTTTGGGGTCCCCGTCATATTTTGACGGAGTAGGCAGGTGAAGCGTAGGAACTGTAGACACCTGGGATGGCACTGGGGAAACGGAGGAAAGCACAGGAGCTTCAACATTAGCTGTAACAGTCTGTCCAGATGTTCCTTGGGAGGTTAAAGATTGGTAACATTGAAGTAACAGCTGTTGGCGAGCATCCTGTTGCTCCACACGGTTGACCAGATGCTGCAGCATCTCTTTAGCGGTAGGTTCCGTATCTGGGTCTGTCATGGCCTGATCTTACTGTCACGGGCACTAGGAGTCTTTACCCAGGGATCACCAGGTGATAGGCTTACCAGAGCAGTATAGGTGGTAATATGGTACTCTGGTAGCAGGGTGATCACGGAACAGGAAATAGCAGATGATGAGATGCTCAGGAAAGTCTATGACTAGCAGCACTGGCAATATGGAAGTAGTAATACACGAGGAACTGTATGGACAAAGGACACGTGAAGGTAGTCAGTGGTCTGCGGTAGCAAGTTGTACCACTGCTATAGTGAGGAGGAATGTCCAACAGAAACGAGGAGGTGATGAGAGTCAGCGGTCTGCGGATAGCAAGTTGTACCGCTGTCTGAGTGAAGGAATGGAATCCAAGTGGAGGTATCCGGGGAGTCAGTGGTATCCGGGGAGTCAGTGGTACAACTTGCGTTAGCAAGTTGTACCACTGCTATGTGAGAGGATACTGGAACGGGTGAAACTGTAAACAGGGGTCAGTGGTCTGCCACTAGCAAGTTGTACCACTGAATATATATGTGAGGAGGTGCACGGGGAGAGACTGCAACACAATATATACACGGGCACCTTGACTTTGATCCACAGTAATATGCACAATATAAATGTATAAATGACTGAACAACACTGTCAATATAGAAAGTCTCTTGAAGTAATCCAGCATGAGATAACACAGTCAATGATGGCAATAGACTCAGCGGATAGCACACTCCAGAGGAGAACCAACACAGTCCAGCAAGGTATGCAATACACAGCACAGTCAATGGGAAGTATGCATACCGTGGTTCAGGAGAAGGCAGTCAGACAGGAGTGCAGAGATACCTGAAGGGCAGGAGGCCGGCAGGATCCAAAGTCCCTGGATGGGTGAAGCGGTGGTCTAGCAGGTGCAGCGCACAGGTAGGTAGACCAGCAGGGAACACAGGAAGGCGTGGAGAGCGGATCAGTAGTAGATGGATGAGTAGCGCTGAGAAGTAACAGCAGCGGGTCTCTGCGGGAACACGGAGGTAGCCAATAGCAACCAGCAGGTGCGGTAACGATGGGACACCGGAGCAGAGTTGAACTGGAACAGTTGGTCACGGAGAGTAGCGGGTAGCAATAGTGGCAGCAGACTCAAGGAAACACGGGAGAGTTGACAAGGGCTGAAGACTGAAGCGCACAGGGGCAGCGGATAGGAATCAGCCAAACAGTCACGATGAAACACAGACGGGTTGCAGGTTGAAGACTGTAGTGCACGGAGGCAGCGGATAGGAATCAGCTAGCAGTCACGATGATGAAACACAGACGAGTTGCAGGTTGAAGACTGTAGTGCACGGAGGCAGCGGATAGGAATCAGCTGGCAGTCACAATCATGAACAGGTGAGTGGATGTGAATGAAAGACTGTAGTGCACGGAGGCAGCGGATAGGAATCAGCTCACAGTCACGATGATACAGTAGATGGTAGAAGTGGTATGGGAACCACAGTAGTAGAAGTGGTTTGGAAACCACAGAGGTAGAAGTGGTTTGGAAACCACAGGAATCAGCTGGGCTGAATAAACGAGGAAACACAGGAACACCTTCAGAGACTCATGGGGAATGAGACTCCAAGATCAGGCAACGTGGTGTTGACCACAGGTGCTTAATATAGGGAGGTTGCCTGATCTGCCAATTTAGTTAAAGGAACATACACTGGAGGTATGGAAAGGGCTGCGCATGCGCAGTCCCTCAGGATGGAGGACGGCCACGGTTCCTAAATGTCCGGGAAGAAGCACTCACAGTCCGGTGAGTGACAGAATTGGTCTTCCGGGTGGTTTAATGGCATTTTTATGAATTTTAGGCAATAAGTATATTGTTGGTATTTTAGGATTGTCAATGCTTAAAAATTCAAATTCTGATTTCAAAATCACTCCACTTACAAAAGCTCTTTTGATCATTCGATCATATATAGATTTGAAATCATTCAGAGGATTAGAAAAGAGTAATTTGTAGCATTGTTAATCTGCTAGTTGTTTCTGCATTTCTTCCTTATACAAAGTAATAGGCCAAATCACTACATTCCCACCCTTATCAGATGGTTTGATAACAACATCTTGCCAAGATTGAATCTCTTAAATGGCTCGTCTTTCATCTCTTCTCAAATTGTCCCATTTTCTATTTCTATTCTTCATGGATTTGAGTTTTAAGGTATCTAAATCGCGTGATACCATATTCTCAAAAACTTTTATTTGTGGACTAATATTGTCATGGGGACAAAAAGTGGATCTTTTTTTACATGTAGGTCTAGAGGTTTGGCTAGATGTAATTTCTCTGCCAGTTTGTTCCTCTAAGAGATATTCTAAAGCAGACAAAGCTGTGTTATCTTCCTCCTCCAGATTCACATCCCTTGTTGGTATTACCGGATTTATACTAGTATCCACTTCTTCTGAAATAGATATTGGGATACTGAAAAATCTATCAGTATCTTCTCTGGTACCCACGGAGGTATTTGCACTGGTTTCTTGCAAATTAATAGGCTCATTTTTACTAAAGAATTTATTCAAACGTAGTTTCCTTGTGAAGAGGTGGAGGTCTTTTTCCCATCTAAAGCGATCAAAATTGTTCACTGGTGAGAACGTTAGACCATAACTTAATAATCTTATATGTGACTCATTTAAAATTCTATCTGACAAGTTGATTATCCGTAGGGAATCATTTATTTGCCCCTGTATTTTTTGTTGTATTGATAATTGCCATTCCAGGGAGTTCCTGAGCGGTCGCGTAGATTTCTTTTGTCCCCTCCTAATACGTTTGTTCCACCGGTGTCCTCCCCTAGAGGTCTCTGAGTTTCCCCTAAAAAAGTATTCTTGTTGGTATTTCTCCTGGTTCTAGATTGAGTTCTACTCCTATTGAAAGGGTTATCATTATCATTATCTGAAGATTCTAATTCTGATGATTCAGGACTAATGGATATATTTCGGCCTGTTTTGCCAGTGGGATAATGTTTCCATTTAAAGATGCGACCATTCGCATAATCTCTTTGATCGCGATTAAATTTGGATTTTTTCCTTTCAATAAGGTTATCCTCAAGTCGATCCAAATCCTGTTTCTATCTTTCATACGTCTTCTGAAATAAGTCTGTTGTTTCATATTCTTTCAATTTGAGACTAAGTTGTTCAATATCTCGTGAATATGATTCTAATAGAAGATTGTCATGCTTTAAAATAATTTGCATTAATTCCTTAGAGCATTTAAGAAGAGCCATTTCCCATTCTGACTTTAATTCCTTAGTGGCTAACTCATATGTCGGGAATATCTTAGGTCTCAAGCCACGTGGAGTGATCATTTCTTTTATATAATTTTCAGTGGTGGTTATATTCCACCATGTTTTACTTTGCTTATGCATTAGTGTTTTTAATTGGTTTAGATCTTCCAACCAGGGATCGTTATTAGAGCTGGTGTTAGCTATATCTTGATCAGGGAAAATGGATCCAAAATTGTCTTTCCACTTATCACACCTTTTGCTGAGATCTGCTTTTAAGTTAAACATTGCTATTATTAAGTTATACAGGTAAAGGTGGATTACTCGTAACTTGAGAACAAGAATTGGGAAGATACTTTAAAGAGGTGGATCACCTGTAAGGTAGGGGTATAACAACAGATGAAGCAATAGGTTAAAGCCTAATTCGTATATCAACCCAAAAGTTGGTCATTGGCTATTTGCTGTCTTTATAGGTGATCAGTGTTGTCAGATAGAGAGTGAGGTATCTTATATCGTATGAGGATTGGTCGCCCAAAGTATTACAGTATACCCATGTATAGGTTTCTTGTATAATAATACAAGTGGTATATCAAAAAATTATTAGTCAAGGATTAAGTATAACAGACTAAGGGCTAGATTTACTAAGCTGCGGGTTTGAAAAAGTGGGGATGTTGCCTATAGCAACCAATCAGATTCTAGCTGTCATTTTGTAGAAAGTACTAAATAAATGAAAGCTAGAATCTGATTGGTTGCTATAGGCAACATCCCCACTTTTTCAAACCCGCAGCTTAGTAAATCTAGCCCTAAGTCTTTTTTCACTATATAAGTTATCACATCTGTGCAGAAGCTAGAGTCTGAGTATAGACACTCAGTAGAACATATGATATCATGGGAAAAATGGGAAGGGATGACAGGAAAAACCGCTCCGCACAAGATAGTACCCTACCTCACTAATGAGTATATATTGTTATGTGAGTGCCTGTTAGCCATTATGCAATGTGTTATTTTGTTATTATAATTATAACCGGGCTTGTTCATCAAAGGGTTTTCAGCTGACAGGAGTTGAACCCAGTGCGGTTTTCTGCTGCTGCAGCCCATGCATTTCCAGGCTCTACGCGCTTTGCAGTCAGACATGCCCCTCTGCCTACCACCGCTATAACACATTGGTTATTTGAGTTACTGACGCCTCCCTGTCAGCTTGAACCATTGCGCACCGTTCTCTGTAAACTCCAGAGGGGATCAGCACTTTCTGAGATGATCAAACCACCCGGTCTGGCATCAACAATCATTCCACGATCAAATTCACTTGGATCACTTTTCTTCCCCATTTTGGTGTTTGGTCTGAACAACAACTGAACCTTTTCAGCCTGTCTGCATGCTTTTATGATTGTGTTGCTGCCACATGATTGGCTGATTAGATATTTGCATTAACGAGCAGGTACACAGGTGCTTCTTGGCCTTTTGGCTAAGAGTAGGTGTACATGCCCATGGATGCAGTGGGGCTTAAAGACACCCCCCTGTAGGCGATGGGCCGTCACCTGGTCCTCTGGCCAAGAGGCCGGCTGCCTGGAGCCCGAGTTGCTACATGCCCAAAAATGCATTGTGGAGAGAGAGGCACCTGTGCACAGAGTAAGGCCCTCTGCACCTTTAATTTTCAGGCAGCACCATTTTTTTCTCCCTAGCCTGTTGGCCGAGTGCAAGCATCATTTTTATATTTCCGTCCAAAAGGCTGGGGCCTTATGGCACTTATTTATTTATTTATTTATTACACTTGGTACCAAGCACTTTTTTGATTATGTGTCTTTGTTTTTGCCACATTTGGTAGGGGTTTGGGTATAGGATCTTATGGGCGACCCTCTTTCCCCAAGTCATCTGAGGCTCCCTCCTTTTGGAGGGAGCCTTTTATGTCGGTGATATAAAGGAGCTTCAGCAAAGGAGGGACTGAAGATCTCCCTTTTTTCCCCTCTCTGGGGCCTTTTGTGATTCTGAGTCATGTACCTCGGAAATAAAAAAAAATAATAATTAAAAAAAGAGTAGGGTGGTATTGGTTCACATTATGAGAAGGGGTCTCCATGCTCATTGCCCCCCCCCCCCCCATTTGCTCTAGTGGGAGCCTGCTTCTAGCTGTAGCGCGGGTGCTGGTGAATGATTGGGGAGAGGAACTTCTTTAAAGAAATGTATATCTATATATTTAATTAGACATTGTAACAATAAATGACAGTATGAAAGAAACAGTACTAGACTCTGGTTCAATGGGTTTAATGCAAACTCCTGAAGATGGTATGGATCTTCTGTGCGAGCTCCTGCAGATGGTATGGATCTTCTGTGCGAGCTCCTGCAGATGGTATGGATCTCCTGTGCGAGCTCCTGCAGATGGTATGGATCTCCTGTGCGAGCTCCTGCAGATGGTATGGATCTCCTGTGCGAGCTCCTGAAGATGGTATGGATCTCCTGTGCGAGCTCCTGAAGATGGTATGGATCTCCTGTGTGAGCTCCTGCAGATGGTATGGATCTCCTGTGCGAGCTCCTGCAGATGGTATGGATCTCCTGTGCGAGCTCCTGCAGATGGTATGGATCTCCTATGCTGGTGCAGATGTTTTAGAGGGAGGTGCAGAAAGTATAGGGTGCTGGGTCTTCTACCTGGTTGGTCTGACTCACAGGTCCAGTTCTTACCTTAGTCTTCTGATACAGTGTAGATGTCCTGCTGCAAGGAAGCAGTGACCAACAGGAGAGGTCGTCACTCTCTGTAGAGATCCATACGTCCCAGCTGGAGCTGGAACGAATGGGTCTCTACAGAGAGCGACAACCTCTCCTGTTGGTCACTGCCTCCTTGCAGCAGGACATCTACACCGTATGGACTGGGGGACAAGGAGTAGACCAACCAGGTAGAGGAGCCTGCACCCTTTCTGCTGATGGAACAAGTTATTATATGGGAACTGGGCCCTCAACCTTGATAGCAAGGTAGGGCCTCAGTATTAACTCCATAGTCTCCATCATCCCTCTTGTGCAGCTCCTGCAGTTGGTGGTAACGGGCGCGTATGTCTGCAGGAGCACATAGAAGAGCAGGAGCAGGATGCCAGACAGGAGCAGCAGCTTGCAGGACCAGCGCATGAGATTGCATATGATGTTAAATAGCAATCTGAAAGAGAAACTATGTTATAGCGATGAACAGTTGCAATCATTTTGAAATAATAATAGGAGAATAATTTACCTCAGTCCTGCAATGCTGCTCCTTGTCTGCTCTTTACGTTTTGCAGCACTTTTCATCTGCAGTTGCCGCTCCTGAAGGAAAATCAAAGAAGTGGTGGGATTATGAGGAGTACGACACAAGATCAGCCACTGAAGTTAGGGAAGTCAGAGTTGGCCGGCCATGCTACGATATTGACCATTTGGTCCCATATTGCAGCAAGTTGCCCCAAAATGAACAGCACATTATTTGCTAATAATCCAATTGAAATCAACTAGTTCAATATCCTGCATGGTTAGGTGTGTCTGGTCATCACCCAACTGTACTAACAGACCCTAGTGTAAGCCAGAGGTAAACTGGCTGCTTGGCCAGAGTGCCTGGATCTTGGCCACAATTTTGTTGATGGTGGTCTTGCTGCAATGTATGCCCAGCTTAGAGAGCTTACAGCCTGTAGGGAAAAGAAAGAGAAGTCTTCCTCATGGTAATGACTGTAACCACCAGGTATCATGCTAATCACTGCCATTGCTGGCCTCCTGCTCCACGTCAATGCACTATACTAGTGAGAGCTCTGGTGTGGTGCAGGAGACCTGGTGAGGTAGGGTCAGAGCACGTATGTTATTAGCACACTGAGCGTCTTAGCTATCTGTCCCTCTCCTGGGATGGGAACCTTTCTTTCTGATAGAAGATGTTTAGTAGTAACAAAAGATGACCTGTGACAGAGGTGGCAGGTACAAATGTCTTACTGCTGACAGTAAATATGATCTCACTTTATATAACATAGAGGAAGGGGCTGATGACATGGACTCACCAGTTCAGCCTTCACCATCTCTGCAGGATCTGCCGCAGCCTCCTCCACAGGTTTCATCCTGAAGAACCAGAAAATATTATTATTTAAACTTATGTCTTCTATTCACAAGAGTTACTGATACAGTCCATGGTCATAGTTCCTATCTGGAGGTTTCTCTTATACGATTTTTTTAATGTAGGATGAGCAACAATTTAACAGTATATAATAGATATTTCTAGAGTTATTAGAAAATTACAGACAGAGCCTGAATGCAATTAATAGAACAGTATGGACAGAGCCTGTCTGGAGTCACCAGTACAGGACTTAAAGACTTCCTGATATTTCTATTGCAGTATGGACAGCACTGATTATATACACAAATGTTCCTCTTTAAAACCGTATAGAATGTATGTGTACATGGAATAAACCATATAGATACTAACAGAGAAGGTGCTTCTGGCTGCGGCTGCCACTCCCGCAGGTTTCTGTTGATAATCTAGGGAAAGAGACACAGATTGAAATAAATTATACACAACAAATCTTTAGGACAAGTTCCATGGGACTCGGATAAGCCGACCACAGTCTGTCCCCGCAGGTTATTACCAGGTTACTATACATTTTACAGCAGAACGAGAGAAAATAATTTAATGGAAAAATTAACAAATTGGTCTTAATAAAAAAAAATATATTTTGATTTGGTCTAGAAATTTGTCTTGAAGAGTTCATTTAGCAGCATCTTATATAGAACATGAAACAAGAACCCACTCTGATATTATGCAGGATTACAACCATATAAATATCACTCAGGTCAGACATCCAGTATGATCTCTATATCTGATATATCAGATACTGGAACGTGGACCTATTGTGGGACAACCAATCCAGACTATGAAAAACGTTTCGCCGCTGATTACACAAAAACTTTAAGCGACAAGTCCCTGTCTGTGCTGTGACGCCCCGTCCTCCTTTACGCTTTATAATTTTTGCTGGTTTTCAGCAACTTGTTGTCACTGACTAATCCTAGTTTCCCCATTGGCCAAACTAAACTAAACGTATCCCGTGTTTTAGGTGGGTAATCACTGTCACCACCAAGCTCCATCACCAGCCTACCAGGAGCCGCTTACACTTCTCTGTGGGGGTGTAGCTGCTGCAGCACCTCTTTGCTGGTTGCTAAAACCTTCTGACCGTTTACATTGGATTGGTACTGCCGGGTAGCTGAACGCAGGTAGACAGGAGATGGAATAAATGGTAAGTTGCTGGTCCCAGGACACAGCTGGATTTTATAGATGGAGCAGAATATCTCTCACCCAGACTGACATTATTTTGTCCCTGATGTCTAGCACCATCTACACTGGGCCCCCCAGATCTCTACTGGACCACTGGGTGAGTGGAATCCATAAGTGTTATACACAGAGGTGGATGTGGGGGTGTATATGGGGGTATCGCCATATCGCCACTTCTCCCACTGTTTATACATAAATACATTACACATTTACATGTCTGTACACTTTACACTGGGCACACATGTAATAAACACAATAAAATATTTCCAGCAGCAAAGCACCTGCTCCTCCATCCCGCCCGGCTATCAGTTACTACATACATGAGTCCATGTTATTTACTGGTCACACAGCTGTGTCATGTTCTCTCTGCACCTATGAACTGAGTGCCGTGTAAAATGTACCCTCAGCTCTGAAGTGACGGCACCACGGGTAATGTAAGCAAAGCCACCACCTGAGCGCCACCTCTTTATAGTAACTGTTATACTGTACCTCCTGCTCTGTGGCCAGCAGCCGCAGCCTGGTGAGCCTATTCTTCAGGAGATCATTCTCCCTCATGTAGCTGCTGAGCTGCAATATAGAGAGAATTACATTTAGATCTGAGTATATGAATACGTAGCGCACACCATATTGTATATTTGTGTAACACATTGTGTAGTGCCCTCTCCTCGCACAAAGGGGCTTATTTGCAGGGTACGGTTATGTTGCTGCGCCGCTGTGTCCAAGTTTGTAGGAGGCTTTAATGTGTAGATCTTATCTTACCATAAATCAGACTATAAATGAACAGAATAAGTGCGGATCGTTCCCTGTCACTGTATTACATTATTTGGCAAACAGAAGACTACGTAGGGGATTTTTTGGACGGAGTAAACGTAAGACCACCTGGATGTCCGCTATTTTATTAAACAAATGACAGAATTTGACCAATTTTACTGTAACACTGTTTTACTGTAGAATTTTACTGTACAACTATTATTATATCTGGAGTTCTGTAGCATATTCTGATGTGATATTATATAACTATCTACTTATATATCACCACAGCCATTTATTCCAGAAATTATGACTTTTTTATGCTAGTAAGGCCCAGTGTGGGCATTAGATGGAGGAGACAGATTCAGCCGACTGTCTTGTAGGATAACGAGAACGATGGGCCCTGATACAATAGCAGTTAGGACACTGGGGCAATAATCCAGAGGACAGAGCGTCTCCATTAGAACTGCTGTGGAAAACCTTGAAAAGAGATAAATAAAGCTCTGGGATGAGAGCATAGTTAGTTGTCTACTCTCCCGAAATTTCCGGGAGGCTCCCGAATTTCGGGGAGTCCTCCCAAGCTCTCGGAAGAGTAGGCAAACCTCCCGGACCCTGTAAAATGTTGAAATTCACGGCATTGAATAGCGGGGGCAGGGCTTAATCGTGTCATTAAGTCCCGCTATTCAATGCCTTAAATTTCTGTATTTTATAGTAGGGGCGGAGCTATAGTGACGTAGCGACGTCGCAACGCCTCCTCCTACCCTCAGTCACATGATCTGTACTCTGGATCTCCTAGATTACAGATTTCAAAAGTAGGCAAGTATGGTTGAGAGTGTTTATGTTCTATGAAATTGGGAGATATTACTACTTGATGTGTTTATATGAATACACCCGGGGTGATTGCTGGGTATATAATACACCCGGGGTGATTGCTGGGTATATAATACACCCGGGGTGATTGCTGGGTATATAATACACCCAGGGTGATTGCTGGGTATATAATACACCCAGGGTGATTGCTGGGTATATAATACGCCCAGGGTGATTGCTGGGTATATAATACGCCCGGGGTGATTGCTGGGTATATAATACACCCGGGGTGATTGCTGGGTATATAATACACCCAGGGTGATTGCTGGGTATATAATACACCCAGGGTGATTGCTGGGTATATAATACGCCCGGGGTGATTGCTGGGTATATAATACACCCGGGGTGATTACTGGGTATATAATACACCCGGGGTGATTGCTGGGTATATAATACACCCGGGGTGATTACTGGGTATATAATACACCCGGGGTGATTACTGGGTATATAATACACCCGGGGTGATTGCTGTATATACTACAGTAATAAAGTGTGTGGACAAAGCTTCAGTTTTGGTCTTATGGGACACTTGCGAGGAGAGAGTGCACCACGGCTGTGACTATCATCACATTGGAATATTAAGTGATATAATGATGGACTGACCAGGCTTGATAGCAGCTCCTCTCTTCCTTCAAGGATGTCGCATTTTCTCTCCTGTCCAGGGAATAATACAGATATAAGGTCAGTTTTAGAGTGTGAGAGAGAAATAAGAGAGAAAGAGAGACAGAGAGAGAGCGAGAGAGAGTGACAGAGGGCTAAAGAGAGAGAGAGAGACAGAGGGTGAGAGAGAGAGAGACAGAGGGCGAGAGAGAGAGAGAGAGAGACAGAGGGTGAGAGATAGACAGAGGGTGATAGAGAGACAGAGGGTGATAGAGAGAGAGACAGAGATGGAGAAAGAGAGAGAGTGACAGACAGTGAGAGAGAGACAGATAAATGTATGTCACACTTTCTGTACTTTTATTTTTCAGTACAGACAGTGGGCATCACATTATTAATCCCGTCTATAATGTGAATAGTAGGAAACTGAATCTGTACCGTGAGTCAGTTTCCAGCCGTTCGCATGGTGAGGGATAATAACCTTGTGTCCCACTGCCACGCGGATGTCGGAGTAGGAACTGATGTGAACGTACACATGAATATTGCGTGGGATCATGCACAATGACATGTCACACACATGGTTCATAGAATCACAATGGCCATATTCCAATCATACCTCCCAGATGTCCTGATTTAGGTGGGACAGTCACGAATTGATGCCACTGTGCCGCCATTCCACCAGTCGGCACGTTTGTCCCCAGACAAGTTGGGAGGTACGCAGCAATTTTAGAGGTTTGTTAGAGAAGGGGAATTGGAGGCAGCCTAATGCTTCAGAAGTGCTTAGCACGGCCCCAGAGACCGTCACACGCCCCTCAGCCTGGCATGACCACTCCGTGTTGTGATTACCGCTGTACGTGTATGTTTGTATGTATAGAAATGGTTATAGATAATTGTCATACCAACTGCTGCTTGATCCACAGTTCTTCTGCCTCCACTTGCTGGCTCTCCCCCAGTTGTTTCCATAGGGTCTCAAGCTCATCATTATTCGACCTGGATAGACAAGTAGAGAATACATTCTTATTTACCTGCTTATTTAATATACACCAGTGCCAGACAAACAGCCAGGCATACTCCGATCTGTGAGCAACAGGAAACGGGATCCATGGTACAAATAACTATCAGTTACAGGTTGTGAGTGTGACAACTACAGGGGGGAGGGCCCTTGACAAATCCACTAGAACTTTGAAAAAAAAATCCCACCCCGACCATAATAAGGGATTTCCTGTTTCAGCCGTTACAGGCATCACAGGACGCACCAGTTTGGGTGAGTGCAGGTACGTTTCATTTTTTTCTTTTATTATAATATAATTTTAGCTTTTTGTGGCGTTTTCACTTTAATGTCTGCTGATAATACAAATGTTTCCCCTTTGCGATAAGATGATAGCAGGGTTCAGAAACAGCACGTAATAGAAATAATCTCTGTAAAGAGCGAATGATGGAATATTTACATTTAATTATTCACATTCAATGCAGTTTAAAAACTGCAACATAAAATAAAACAAATATTTAAATTTACATACAGGAAATCTACACTGGGCAGTGGGCTATATATTATTATCAGGGAGAGGACAGGTCACTGCCTCCCACAACTTCCACAAAATCATCTCATTTAATACTCTGTGCTGCTGGGGCACCTGCTCCTTCTACTATATAATTCTCAGTCTGTGGCTTCCTGCTGCCTCCATTCCCATCCACACATCATGTCACTGCCCCTGTCACATGCAGTCCTGTCCTCACTGACACATCACTCATCTCCTGATATACTCTGTGCTGTGCTCTAAACATTAACAGGTTCTCTCATACTTATCACATGCACCTTCACAATTAGACCTCACCTCATAACTCCTGTAAACAGCTTTCAATAGAGAGACTTATGAAAAACACAGCTATGTGTTTGACTTCTTCGCTCTCTCTGAGGTTGCCTCTCTGCACTGTCCCTGGGCAGTGTGGTCACTCACTATGATGTCAAGTGTGTGATGTCACAGTGCGTGATGTCACCAGGGCCTGTTGAAAGAGGCAGACCTGATAAAATAGGGACACTGCTGTGGCAAATTATAATGGGGGGTGTTTAGGAGCTGCCCATCCAAGCTCAGTTGTGTAAGAATGACCTTGGAGTGTGGAGCTCAGCCTGTGTTCCAATGAACATGGGGATATGTTCTTAATGTGGGCAGCACGGTGGCTTAGTGGTTAGTACTTCTGCCTCACAGTTCTGGGGCCTAATGGGGCAGGGACTGATGTGAGTGAGTTCTCTGTACATTGCTGTGGAATCAGTGGCGCTATATAAATAAATGGTGATGATGATGAATGTTCATTGTTGAATATATGGAATATATATCATAGGTGAAGGGGTTGCTGTATTTCCTGATGACAATTAAGGTCCAGGAAGGGCCCACAGTACATATTATGGAATTCAGAGTGAGACACATGGAGTGGGGTGACGTTATCTCCACCCAGAGTCCACAGGGTTTAATCAGGCCCGGCGCTCCCATTAGGCAAGGTTAGGCAATTGCCTAGGGCGCCGGGCTCTGCAGGGCGCCTCGAAATTAAAAAAAAAATGACTATGGTCATTTAAAACGGAAATCCACGGGGAGGAGAGGAGGGAAGGGGCTATGAATCTTACCTGCATGAAGCTGCTCCTCTCTGCTCTGTCTCCTCCCCTCACTGACAGTGACAGGCCGTGATGATGTCTTCATCACGGCCCGACAGTGTCTGTGAGGGGAGGGGAGAAGACAGAGCAGAGAGGAGCAGCTTCATGCAGGTAAGTTAAAGAAAGACATGGGGAGCTGAGGGGAGGGAAGCGCAGCGCCAATTTTGACAGGGGGGCGCCGATTTTTAAAGGAGGGGGCGCCGATTTTCACACTGTGCCTAGGGCGCCAAGGACCCTAGCATCGGCGCTGGGTTTAATCCACCACATTAGAGAACTCTATATGGGCCCATTTCCAAAGGGGAAGGACAACTATGGCCTTACCCATATGCCCCGGCAGTCCCTGGTTATGTAGGACAGTCCCCACCAGAGTCATGGCTGGGTAGATAGGGGGCGCAGTTAGTTTTATCACGAGGAAAGCAGAAGGAATGATTATCAATTATTGGGGAGCGGGGATGTCTGACAACAAACATTGTTTACAAACTGCAGACTATGTGGGGTGTAATACATTTCCATTTGTCCCCCTTCACATAAGAACACTCCTACACTGCGCCATTTATTCTGGGTTTTGGAACTGCCCCTATAAAAGCACTGTTTTCAGGTATACAGATTCACCTGTGTAAGGTGGAGAGAGAAACATCCAAACTTGTAACACATAACTAACCCCCCTCCCCTCCGTCCTATTCATTAATTTCCACTACTTTTGCATCCTTCACCGAATATACTGTACAGTGGCTCAGTGGTTAGCACTTCTGCCTCACAGCACTGTGGTCATGAGTTCAATTCCCGACCATGACCTTATCTGTGAGGAGTTTGTATGTTCTCCCCGTGTTTGCGTGGGTTTCCTCCAGGTGCTCCGGTTTCCTCCCACACTCCAAAATTATATTGGTAGGTTAATTGGCTGCTAACAAATTATTGACCCTAGTCTGCCTGTGTGTTACGGATTTAGACTGTAAGCTCCAATGGGGCAGGGACTGATGTGAGTGAGTTCTCTGTACAGCGCTGCGGAATTAGTGGCGCTGTATAAATAAATGGTGATGATGATGATATACTGCTCTGTTTAGACTTCTATATAATGTCAGACATTCCTGCTTTTTCTACCTCGCTTCTGGCAGACCCAGGGGGCAGCTTGATGCTGGATTTCATTCCCTCTAGCAGAGCCAGCTTACTGGGGAAAACAGGTGCTTATTAATGATAATAATCATAAAAACGTGTTCTCACCATTAATGTAAATGTGCTAAACATGGACTTCTGAGTCCTTCTCGATGGTCATACCTGGAAACCGGAGCACCCAGAGGGTAGAACATACAAACTTCACACAGATAAGGCCCTGGATGGGAATTGAACTCATGAGCCCAGCGCTGATCATCATCATCAACATTTATTTATATAGCGCCAGCAAATTCCGTAGCGCTTTACAATTGGGAACAAACATTAATAAGACAATACTGGGTAATACATACAGACAGAGAGGTAAGAGAACTCTGCTCGAAAGCTTACAATCTATAGGACAATGGGAGTTAGAATCACAAGGGCATGTGCTACATCATATTGCACAATGGACCAGCCAGACTGCAAAGGTAAAAGTACTGAGTGGGCTATGTGTGTTGCAATGTTGGTCAGAAGGTTGTTGTCTTGCGTTAGCAGTATAGAGGATGGTAATAGGGTAATCTAGGGAAATTAAGATGATGGTTGAGGAATATCATAACCTTGTCTGAAGAGGTGGGTTTTCAGTGAACGCTTGAAGGTTTGAAGACTAGAGGAAGTCTTACTGTGCGTGGGAGGGAATTCCACAAAGTGGGTGCAGCCCGGAAAAAATCCTGTAACCGAGAATGGGAGGATGTGATGAGAGTGGAGGAGAGACGTAGATCTTGTGCAGAACGGAGGTGTCGAGTAGGGAGATATTTCGAGACAAGTGAGGAAATGTATGTCGGTGCAATTTTGTTGATGGCCTTGTATGTTAGTAGAAGAATTTTATATTGGATTCGTTGAAATACAGGCGCCAATGTAGAGACTGACAGAGTGGCTCAGCTGAGGAATAATGGTTTGTAAGGAAAATCAATCTAGCCGCTGCGTGCAAAATAGATTGTAGGGGTTCAAGTCTGACTTTGAGAAGACCAGTAAGGAGGGAATTGCAATAGTCGATGCGGGAGATGATGAGTGCATGAATTAATGTTTTGCGGTGTCTTGCATCAGATATGTGCGTATTCTGGAAATGTTCTTTAGGTGTATGTAACATGATTTAGATATAGAGTTGATGTGGGGAATAAACAACAGTTGTGAATCAAGGATTACACCTAGGCAACGAGCTTGCGGGGTGGGATTTATGGTCATGTTATCAACAGAAATAGAAATGTCAGGCAGGAAGCTTCTGTTTTTGGGTGGGAATATTATTAATTCAGTTTTTGAAAGATTGAGTTTGAGTTGGCGAGAAGACATCCAAGATGAAATGGCAGAAAGACAGTCAGTAACGCGAGACAACACAGATGGTGAAAGATCAGGAGAGGATAGATAAATTTGTGTATCATCCGCATAGAGATGATACTGAAATCCAAAGGAGCTTATTAGTTTTCCAAGAGAAGTGGTGTAGATAGAGAATAGCAGAGGACCTAGGACTGAGCCTTGTGGAACTCCAACTGATAAAGGAAGCCGGAGCAGAGGTGGATCCAGAGAAATTAACATTGAAAGAGCGATTAGATAGGTAGGATGAGAACCAGGATAGGACAGTGCCTTCAAGACCTAGGGATTGTACCGTTTTTATGAGGAGAGAGTGGTCAACAGTGTCAAATGCAGCAGAGAGATCCAGGAGAATTAGAAGAAAGTATTGGTTATTATTTTTTGCTGTGATCAAATCATGGACAACTTTGGTCAGCGCAGTGTCTGTGGAGTGTTGAGAGCGAAAGCCTGACTGAAGAGGATCCAATAGGTTGTTTGCTGTAAGAAAGTGTGTGAGGCGGGTGTAGGCAATTCTCTCGAGAAGCTTGGAGGGGCATGGGAGCTGGGAGATGGGGCAGTAATTTATAAGAGAGTTAGGGTCAGAATTCTGTTTTTTTAAAATGGGAGTAATCACTGCATGCTTGAAAAGTGATGGAAAAATACCAGTAGAAAGAGATAGATTACAGATTTTAGTTAGAGGGGGAATGAGCACAGGAGACAGGGACATACCAATTTGAGAGGGAATGGGATCAAGAGGACAGGAGGTAGAGTAGGAAGATGAGAAGAGAGTAGAAACTTCCTCTTCATTTGTGGGATCAAATGAAGAGAGAGTGTCAGAGGGTGCTACAAAGGAATTGAGCAGATTGCTTGTCAAGGGAGATACCATTTCAAGCCTGATCTTATCAATTTTGTCCTTGAAATAGGAAGCAAGATCCTGTGCACTGATGTTAGTTGGAGGATTTGGGGCAGGAGGATTCAGAAGAGAGTTAAATGTGTTAAAGAGGCGTTTGGGGTTAGAAGCCTGAGCATAGATGAGAGATCGGTAGTATGCTTGTTTAGCAGTGTCCAGAGCATTTCTGTAGGAGTGGTAGATATCAGTATATGTTATGAAATCATTAGAGACACAAGATGTACGCCAGTGATGTTCTGCTTTACAAGAAAGTTTTTATAGAGTTTGTGTTACTGTAGTGTTCCACGGTTGGCAACGAATTCTACGGGAAATATGTAGTGTCGCTGGGGCCACTTGATCCAGGGCAATTGTTAGGGTTTGATGAAAATGGGGTACTGCCCAATCAGGGGAGGAGAATGTAGAAATTGGGGAGAGAAGGTGTTGGAGAGAGGTGGAAAACTGTTGAAAATCAATAGAGTTGATATTCCTGCGGGTACGAGGAGGCTTGGAAGAGTTTGACACTAGGGAGGGTAAAGAACTGGGGGTGAGCAAGTATCTAATAAGGTGATGATCCGAGAGGGGGAAAGGAGTGTTAAGGAAATCAGAAACTGAGCATAGTCTAGAGAAAACAAGATCAAGACAGTGGCCATCCTGATGAGTAGCGGATTCAATCCACTGGGAGAGGTCAAGTGTGGAGGTTAGAGAGAGTAGTTTGGAAGCAGCATTGGAACGTGGATTAGAAATAGGGATGTTGAAATCACCCATGATGATGGTGGGGATATCAGTAGATAAGAAGTGAGGGAGCCATGCAGAGAAGTGTTCAAGAAATTGTTGGTGTGGACCAGGGGGGCGATAGATACAGCAACACGCATAGAGAATGGGTTAAAAAACCTAACAGCATGTACTTCAAAAGATGTGAATGTGAGTAATGGGACACTTGGTATAACTGTGAATGTGCACTGTGGGGAGAGAAGTAGTCCAACCACCCCTCCTTGTCTGCCTCCTGGTCTGTGGGTGTGGGTGAGATGGAGGCCACCATGTGAAAGGGATGCAGGTGGGGCAGTGTCTGAATGCGTGAGACATGTTTCTGTTATTGCCAGAAGGTTTAGGGTTGTTTAAGAGGAAGAGATCATGTACGGAGGTAAGTTTGTTACAAACAGAGCGTGCATTCCAAAGGGCACATTTAAAGGACTTTGGAAGAGAGGGAGACAGGTGATGTGTTTGAGGTTTGCCAGGTTTCTGTAGTGTTCAGATATATGTGTGTGGGAGAAGTGAGGGGGACCTGGATTAGGTGATATATCACCAGCTAATAGAAGCAGGAAGGAAGAAAGGTAGGAAAGATGATTGTAAGATGTGTGTCCTTTTAGTTTCTGGCGGCAGGGTGAGGCTGTTAAAGTTATTGAATTTAAATAGGAAAAGAGTTCATGAGTGTTCACTAGAGGTGAGTGAAGTAATGAAGGGGCAATGTGGACAGAGGTGTGTGTTGCAGGATGGGTGAGGGATGATATAGTCCTAAAGATAATGCCATGAAAAGAGATAAAGAAAAATATTTTGGCAAGCATTGGGACTATTAGTCAAATTGCAAAAATGAGGAATTAAATGAATTGCCTAATTGCAATGTCCAGTGTAATCAGATAAGTAGTGCAGAGCTAGGATGCAGCAAATGTAGTGTATTCCTGGATGTCTGGATAGTATACGTAATGATGTGGGGAGCCATGTGGGGGAGTGGGTGGAAGTGTTGAATGGAGAGTAATAAAGAGCAGGTAATTGAATAGCTGAGATTTTGCAGAGTCATGGGAGAGGAGAGTGGTTGAAAGACAGTATAATTTCTTCCTACTTGTGATGGGAGACAAAGCTTAAATAAAATTGAAGTACAGTGCTGAGATAGGGGACTGCAATAACTGTAGCATGGGTAGGGAGTGGTTGAGCAAGTAGTACAACAGTCTGATTAAACAGAGTGGATTTTGCATTGAAAGCAGACTGATAAATAAAACAAACTTTCATGAGATGAGAGGAAAATGAGATCAGAGTCCAAAGCAGTCCTCATGTTGCATGTAGCTTGTAGCCAGGGAGAGTTGAAAACATCAGAGGTGGAATATGGAGTTTCAGGTGAATACTGACAGTTGTCCTTGTGAAGCATTGTTAATAGGCAGAAAGTTCTTCTCCTGTTTCCTCCTGTTCAACTCCGGTATAACTCCGAATTATGCTGTTTAAATTTTTTGTTCCACACTTGTATCTATACACACTTAGAACTATACACACTAACTATACAGCTATCACTGGCTTTGCAGCATTCTACTTTGAATATATCTGAGCCACAGTGAGCACCCGCTATCAGCCATCTCTTAAAGTATCGGATACACTACGGACATTTATTTACCAGAACACATCAGTAATGGGATGGAAATGCTGTACTCCGCCTAGTGTACATTTTTATGAATGTCACATTCACATGCAGATAAGAGTATCCGATAGGTGTTTGGGGGATGTATCTCTGTACTGTGTATTAAACTGCATACCATTGATTTACCTCTTTATTGCACCAAACCTCTTTACTTGTTAACTTTACACCTAAAACCTTATCTATAATATAATCACACTGACAACAACTTGATTTTGGTAAAAAAACAGGTCCCAGTTTTTTAAATAATAAAAGTATGGTGGCGGCGAGAGCAATCAGCCCGGGCTTACAAGGACGTGCCCCCATAAAGCAGGACGAGGGGTCCCCCACACAAAGGGACCAAGAGCCAGGGTGCTTCGAAGGGGTAGTGACATGCGGCCAATCAGCGATACCATCGTGTGAATTAGCCGCTGATTGAAACATCTCCACATTACTTCAGTCTTAGAAGACAATACATTGAATCTACTTAAACAAGATCTAATAGGGCGCTTCACTCAGGTGTGCAGCTGTGTAAATACCACGGAGTTTCCACAACAACTCCACAATAAAATACACTGTAATACACAAAATGGTACGTACACTGGCGCTCCCGTTCTTGAAACACAGAGAACTTCTAAATCAGAGAGATACTCTCCCTCAATCCTCTCATCATGTGAGGTACATAATAAAAAAGAAAGAAAACCAACATAGCATAATAACGTAAAACATCAAGTATAGTCCAACACCACTATGGGCATGTATGGAGTGTTCAAAACTTGGTGATGATAATAAGTTTCAATACAGCACCCGTGATCCTTCCTCTAATTTCCTCCCCCTCAGGGTATGAGCTTACATTCAGGAAGTCAAATATAGGCCTGTAGAATAATTCTCCGTTTCCTTACAGACGTCTCAGCACGTGTGTTGTCACACTCCACTCCAAACATATAGAAATATACAAAAGAAGGAAACAAAGCAACCGCACTGGTGCATTATCTCACAAATACATTTATTCCTGATAAAACAGTGTAGCTAGTAAAATCAATGAATATGATCAGAATCAATAAAAATGGCCCCGTACCAAATGTCCAAGATAAAAGTGCCTGTATACAATAAAACACTGCTGCAGTTTAGGTCCAAAGTACACGATAATGTCACCTGGGCATTTTATCATCGGGTCCTCAGCCAACGCGTTTCAACCCAATATCCTAGGTCTTTATCAAGGCATGTCTCTTCACATTGAAGTGCAGGTTTAAACATTACATTGTCAATTAATTACATTTTCTTCTGTTACCAGGTGACAAAACAAACTCTGGTAGCAGCCCCATCACGGTAGTCCCATTGTCTCTTTGGACCTCTCTCTCTCAAGCTGACCGCGTTAGCCTGCATAGCTGTCCAGGAAGATGAGGGGGTCGGGCGAGTGGAGAGTGTCGCAGGCCCCCCTGCAAAACCACAACAAACAGAATCAGTAATTACCCTTATTGTGTACAATATAGAATATAACACCACTAGACTTGTGTATATTCCTGTACCATTGTTCACTCTCTACCCTTGTTTTCCTTTCCAGGATTAAATGGATAACTCCAAATCAATTTGGTTTAAGATATTTTATTCACTTTTTCTTAGATGCGGAGCCACCACCCAGTGTGAGTGACCAGTCAGAGGAGCAGGAGGAGGAGCTGTCAGAGACCCCGCCCTCCTCACCGCCTGCTGGTCCTGTGCAGAGTCCATCTGTGCGGTCACTGGAAGCCATAGATAAATGGGACAAGACCACCAAAGAGCTCCTAATAACCATCAATCGCAGCATTCGGTAGACGAAGCACCAGGAAGGAGAGCCAAATAACACGGAGAAGAAGGGCCTGATGGAGAGCATTTTGAACGCTATAAATGGGTTTGGCCAATCCCTGCAGCCATACTGAATCGGCTGCTCGCCGTGGCTCCAGAACCTTTCCCCACATCTGACCCCAGTGAGCCTGAGCCTAAGGAAGCAGAGGACTCAGGACCTGGCTCTGCTCCTACAGCCCCCAGAGCTCGGGAGGCACCGAGACAGGTGCGGGGTCCCTGAGGGGATAAGGCACAGATAGCTGAAATAACAGCAACATATTGCAAAAAATATATAAAAATGATAAACTGCATAACCTGGATGTGTTTCACTCTCTTAACCATAACCTCCTAATGACATATACAAGCTTACTTAACTTATCTAATAATAAAGACACTGAGACTTATGAAAGTGGCTAAAGAAGGTCACAGTGTCACGGGCACTAGGAGTCTTTACCCAGGGATCACCAGGTGATAGGCTTACCAGAGCAGTATAGGTGGTAATATGGTACTCTGGTAGCAGGGTGATCACGGAACAGGAAATAGCAGATGATGAGATGCTCAGGAAAGTCTATGACTAGCAGCACTGGCAATATGGAGGTAGTAATACACGAGGAAGTGTATGGACAAAGGACACGTGAAGGTAGTCAGTGGTCTGCGGAAGCAAGTTGTACCACTGCTATAGTGAGGAGGAATGTCCAACAGAAACGAGGAGGTGATGAGAGTCAGCGGTCTGCGGATAGCAAGTTGTACCGCTGTCTGAGTGAAGGAATGGAATCCAAGTGGAGGTATCCGGGGAGTCAGTGGTCTGCGTTAGCAAGTTGTACCACTGCTATGTGAGAGGATACTGGAACAGGTGAAACTGTAAACAGGAGTCAGGGGTCTGCCACTAGCAAGTGGTACTACTGAATATATATGTGAGGAGGTGCACGGGGAGAGACTGCAACACAATATATACACGGGCACCTTGACTTTGATCCACAGTAATATGCACAATATAAATGTATAAATGACTGAACAACACTGCCAATATAGAAAGTCTCTTGAAGCAATCCGGCATGAGATAACACAGTCAATGATGGCAGTAGAGTCAGCAGATAGTACACTCCAGAGGAGAACCAACACAGTCCAGCAAGGTATGCAATACACAGCACAGTCAATGGGAAGTATGCATACCGTGGTTCAGGAGAAGGCAGTCAGACAGGAGTGCAGAGATACCTGAAGGGCAGGAGGCCAGCAGGATACAAGTCCCTGGATGGGTGAAGCAGGGGTCTAGCAGGTGCAGCGCACAGGTAGGTAGACCAGCAGGGAACACAGGAAGGCGTGGAGAGCGGATCAGCAGTAGATGGATGAGTAGCGCTGAGAAGTAACAGCAGCGGGTCTCTGCGGGAACACGGAGGTAACCAATAGCAACCAGCAGGTGCAGTAACGATGGGACACCGGAGCAGAGTTGAACTGGAACAGATGATCACGGAGAGTAGCGGGTAGCAATAGTGGCAGCAGACTCAAGGAAACACGGTAGAGTTGACAAGGACTGAAGACTGAAGCGCACAGAGGCAGCGGATAGGAATCAGTTAAACAGTCACGATGAAACACAGACGGGTTGCAGGTTGAAGACTGTAGTGCACGGAGGCAGCGGATAGGAATCAGCTAGCAGTCACGATGATGAAACACAGACGAGTTGCAGGTTGAAGACTGTAGTGCACGGAGGCAGCGGATAGGAATCAACCAAACAGTCACGATGATGAAACACAGACGAGTTGCAGGTTGAAGCCTGTAGTGCACGGAGGCAGCGGATAGGAATCAGCTGGCAGTCACAATCATGAACAGGTGAGTGGATGTGGTTGAAGCCTGTAATGCACGGAGGCAGCGGATAGGCATCAGCTAACAGTCCCAATGATACATGGTAGAGTTGAAGTGATTAGAAGACTGTAGTGCACGGAGGCAGCGGATAGAAATCAGCTCACAGTCACGATGATACAGTAGATGGTAGAAGTGGTATGGGAACCACAGTAGCAGAAGTGGTTTGGAAACCACAGAGGTAGAAGTGGTTTGGAAACCACAGGGATCAGCAGGGCTGAATAAACAAGGAAACACAGGAACACCTTCAGAGACTCATGGGGAATGAGACTCCAAGATCAGGCAACTAGGTGTTGACCACAGGTGCTTAATATAGGGAGGTTGCCTGATCTGCCAATTAAGTTAAAGGAACATACACTGAAGGTATAGAAAGGGCTGCGCATGCGCAGTCCCTCAGGATGGAGGACGGCCACGGTTCCTAAATGTCCGGGAAGAAGCACTCACAGTCCGGTGAGTGACAGTACCCCCCCTTTTAAAGGTGGGCACAGAACGCCTGGAACCGGGCTTGTCCGGATTTTTGGAATAAAACTTCTTCAGAAGGGCAGGAGCATTAAGATCTTCAGCTTTGATCCATGAACGCTCTTCAGGACCAAAGCCCTTCCAATGAACGAGGAAACGGAGGACTCCTCGCGAAATTTTTGCATCCAATACCTCAGTAATCTCGAAATCCTCCTCCTGATGAACTTGAACTGGCTGCGGTGCTGAGGAAGGAGTCGAGAAACGGTTGATGATGAGAGGTTTGAGCAAGGACACATGGAAGGCATTGGAAATCCGAAGATTCTTAGGAAGAAGAAGTTTAACACATACTGGATTGATAACTTGAATGATCCTATATGGACCAATAAAACGAGGGGCGAATTTCATAGATGGAACCTTCAAACGAATATTTTTGGTAGATAACCAGACACGATCTCCAATTTTTAGTGGTGGAATAGCCCGCCTCTTCTTATCTGCGAAAGACTTATATTTGTTAGATGTCTTCTTTAAACAGGTTTTGACCTGAGACCAGATATTTTTGAAGGTCTGACAAGCAGTCTCCACAGCAGGAACTTGGGTGGGCGGGAGGGCAGGAAATTCCGGAAAAGACGGATGGTGACCGTAGACCACAAAGAATGGAGTTTTGGATGATGACTCATGGTACATGTTGTTATGGGCGAATTCAGCCCAAGGGAGCAATTCTACCCAGTTGTCTTGGTTGGCTGAAGAGAACATCCTAATAAAAGTCTCAAGATCTTGATTGACTCGTTCCGTTTGTCCGTTAGATTGCGGATGGTAAGACGATGAGAGTGCTAATCGTATGCCCAAGGTTTTACAAAGGGCCCGCCAGAATCTGGAAACGAATTGTACTCCTCTATCTGACACAATCTCAGACGGACATCCATGGATGCGGAAGATTTCTTTAATGAAATGTTCAGCCAGAGTAGACGAGGAAGGTAAACCGGACAGAGGGACGAAATGAGCCATCTTCGAAAATCTGTCTACCACTACCCAAATAGTATTGTGATTCTTACTTGGTGGCAAATCAGTAACGAAATCCATACTAATATGGGTCCAAGGCTTGGACGGAATGGGTAGTGGTCGCAGCAACCCTGCTGGAGTTCTGCGGGAGGATTTGAACTGAGAACATAAATCACAGGAAGCAATAAACTCTTTGACGTCTCTCCTCATTGAAGGCCACCAGTAACTACGAGAGAGAATCTCAAAGGTCTTATGTTCACCGGCGTGTCCAGAAAAACGAGAGGCATGGAACCACGAAAGGATTTTCCTCCTCAGAGTAGGAGGCACGAGGGTCTTCCCAAATGGTAGCATTTTGGTGGATGAAGCAGCCAGAGAAATACATTTGGGGTCTAGAATAGCATGGTTGGGAACCTCTTCTACATCAGAGGACGTCACAAAAGCTCGAGATAGAGCGTCAGCTTTCTTGTTCTTAGCAGCTGGTTTGAAGGTTATAATTAATTCAAAACGGGAAAAGAAAAGAGACCATCTTGCTTGACGAGGGTTCAAGCATTGAGCAGATTGCAAATATGACAAGTTCTTATGATCCGTGAAGATCGTCACCGGATGGCGAGCTCCTTCCAACAAGTATCTCCATTCCTCTAATGCAGCTTTGATGGCCAGCAACTCCTTGTCCCCGATAGTATAGTTTTTCTCTGCGGGCAGAAGACCCCGAGAGTAGAAGGCACAAGGATGTAATTTTTGTTGCTCCGAGCGTTGGGAGAGAATAGCTCCTAAGCCCACATTAGAGGCATCTACTTCTAGGAAGAAGGGGAGTGTCACATCAGGTTGTCGCAGAATGGGAGCAGACGAGAAGGACTCTTTGAGGATTTGAAAGGCTTGGAGAGCCTCAGATGACCATTGCTTAGTATTAGCCCCTTTCCGAGTTAAGGCCACAATGGGAGATGCAATGGATGAGAAGTCTTGAATGAAGCGTCTATAGTAATTGGCAAAACCTAAAAAACGCTGGATGGCACGAAGAGTAGTTGGCTGAGGCCAATGTAGTACAGCATTTACTTTGTCTGGATCCATCTTCAGGCCAACTCCGGAAACTATATACCCCAAGAATGGAATCTGGGGTAACTCGAATGAACATTTTTCCAATTTACAGAACAACGAGTTTTTCCGTAGTCTGGAGAGGACCTCTGCCACATGTTGGTGATGAGAAGGCAGGTCCTGTGAGAAGATCAATATGTCGTCCAGGTAGACAACGACACATACATATAATAAGTCCCGAAAGATCTCATTGATGAAACCCTGGAAAACCGCGGGGGCATTACATAGCCCGAAGGGCATTACTAAATATTCGTAATGCCCATCTCTGGTGTTAAACGCGGTCTTCCATTCGTCACCGGAACGGATTCTAATTAAATTGTAGGCACCACGAAGATCCAACTTAGTAAATATCCGAGCTCCCTTGATGCGATCAAATAGCTCAGTGATCAGCGGAATGGGATACCGATTCTTGATAGTAATGGCGTTGAGTCCACGAAAATCTATACAAGGGCGTAATGATCCATCCTTCTTTTTGACGAAGAAGAACCCAGCTCCAGCGGGAGAGGTGGAAGGTCGAATGAACCCACGCTGGAGATTCTCCTGTATGTACTCAGATGTGGCTTGAGTTTCAGGTAACGAGAGAGGATAGACCCGACCCCTGGGAGGAGTCTTGCCAGGTAGAAGGTCGATCGGACAATCCCAAGAACGATGAGGAGGAAGACGTTCAGACTGAGCTTTATCAAACACATCGGCAAATGAAGCATACTGAGGAGGGAGTCCCGGGGAGGAAGATGAGATGGAAGATTGCTGTACTTTAAGAGGAATAACTTGAGAGAGACAACGATGGTGACATTCAGGCCCCCAAGACGTAACTTGAGGGGTGCGCCAGTCAATCTGGGGAGAGTGACATTGAAGCCATGGAAGGCCTAAGACAATCGGACTTGTCGTAACAGGAAGAATTAAAAACGAAATTTCTTCATGGTGTAGTACACCAATCTGAAGGGTTACTGGAGACGTACTCTGGGTGATGAGACCATTGATGAGACGTGATCCATCTATAGCCGTCACAGTAATGGGTGTTTTTAAAGTGATCACTGGTAGGGACCATTGATTCACTAGTGATTTAGAAATGAAATTTCCTGCTGCTCCGGAATCAATCAATGCCTGTGACTCAAAGGATTTGGTAGCAAAGGAAATCGTAACATCGAAAGCGCAGACTTTAGATTTCATAGACAATGGAGAGGACTCCAGGGACCCTAACTTCACCTCTCCAGAACTAGTTAGGGCCTGGCATTTCCCGATTTCTTAGGGCAAGAACTGAGCATATGTGTGGAATCAGCACAATAGATACAGAGTCTATTCTTTACTCTTCGTTTCCTCTCTTCTAACGATAATTTGGAACGTCCTATCTCCATGGGAATCACAGAAGGTGAAACTGGACGAAATTGAGGGTTTAAACGAAGAGGTGCTTTAGCAGAAGTTGTTTTCTCAGATTCTCTTTCACGAAATCTCATGTCTACACGATGGCAAAGAGAGATCAAATCTTCTAGTGACGAAGGAAGCTCTTGGGTAGTCAGTGCATCTTTAATTTTATCGGAGAGCCCCTGCCAGAAGGCGGCAACTAATGCTTCAGTGTTCCACTGAAGTTCAGAGGCTAAGATCCTAAATTGAATGACATACTGTCCTACTGTATGGGAGCCTTGTCGCAAACGAAGAATGCTGGAAGCAGCGGAGGTCACACGACCTGGTTCATCGAACACACTTCGGAACGTGGAAATGAATTTGGCACTATCTTGTAGAATTGGATCGTTTCTTTCCCACAGAGGGGAGGCCCAAGCCAGGGCTTGTCCAGAAAACAATGAGATAAGATAGGCCACTCTGGAACGATGGGTAGAAAAATTTTGAGGTTGGAGTTCAAAATGGACTGAACATTGGTTAAGGAAACCTCTACAAGTTTTGGGGTCCCCGTCATATTTTGACGGAGTAGGCAGGTGAAGCGTAGGAGCTGTAGACACCTGGGATGGCACTGGGGAAACGGAGGAAAGCACAGGAGCTTCAATACTAGCTGTAACAGTCTGTCCAGATGTTCCTTGGGAGGTTAACGATTGGTAACATTGAAGTAACAGCTGTTGGCGAGCATCCTGTTGCTCCACACGGCTGACCAGATGCTGCAGCATCTCTTTAGCAGTAGGTTCCGTATCTGGGTCTGTCATGGCCTGATCTTACTGTCACGGGCACTAGGAGTCTTTACCCAGGGATCACCAGGTGATAGGCTTACCAGAGCAGTATAGGTGGTAATATGGTACTCTGGTAGCAGGGTGATCACGGAACAGGAAATAGCAGATGATGAGATGCTCAGGAAAGTCTATGACTAGCAGCACTGGCAATATGGAGGTAGTAATACACGAGGAAGTGTATGGACAAAGGACACGTGAAGGTAGTCAGTGGTCTGCGGAAGCAAGTTGTACCACTGCTATAGTGAGGAGGAATGTCCAACAGAAACGAGGAGGTGATGAGAGTCAGCGGTCTGCGGATAGCAAGTTGTACCGCTGTCTGAGTGAAGGAATGGAATCCAAGTGGAGGTATCCGGGGAGTCAGTGGTCTGCGTTAGCAAGTTGTACCACTGCTATGTGAGAGGATACTGGAACAGGTGAAACTGTAAACAGGAGTCAGGGGTCTGCCACTAGCAAGTGGTACTACTGAATATATATGTGAGGAGGTGCACGGGGAGAGACTGCAACACAATATATACACGGGCACCTTGACTTTGATCCACAGTAATATGCACAATATAAATGTATAAATGACTGAACAACACTGCCAATATAGAAAGTCTCTTGAAGCAATCCGGCATGAGATAACACAGTCAATGATGGCAGTAGAGTCAGCAGATAGTACACTCCAGAGGAGAACCAACACAGTCCAGCAAGGTATGCAATACACAGCACAGTCAATGGGAAGTATGCATACCGTGGTTCAGGAGAAGGCAGTCAGACAGGAGTGCAGAGATACCTGAAGGGCAGGAGGCCAGCAGGATACAAGTCCCTGGATGGGTGAAGCAGGGGTCTAGCAGGTGCAGCGCACAGGTAGGTAGACCAGCAGGGAACACAGGAAGGCGTGGAGAGCGGATCAGCAGTAGATGGATGAGTAGCGCTGAGAAGTAACAGCAGCGGGTCTCTGCGGGAACACGGAGGTAACCAATAGCAACCAGCAGGTGCAGTAACGATGGGACACCGGAGCAGAGTTGAACTGGAACAGATGATCACGGAGAGTAGCGGGTAGCAATAGTGGCAGCAGACTCAAGGAAACACGGTAGAGTTGACAAGGACTGAAGACTGAAGCGCACAGAGGCAGCGGATAGGAATCAGTTAAACAGTCACGATGAAACACAGACGGGTTGCAGGTTGAAGACTGTAGTGCACGGAGGCAGCGGATAGGAATCAGCTAGCAGTCACGATGATGAAACACAGACGAGTTGCAGGTTGAAGACTGTAGTGCACGGAGGCAGCGGATAGGAATCAACCAAACAGTCACGATGATGAAACACAGACGAGTTGCAGGTTGAAGCCTGTAGTGCACGGAGGCAGCGGATAGGAATCAGCTGGCAGTCACAATCATGAACAGGTGAGTGGATGTGGTTGAAGCCTGTAATGCACGGAGGCAGCGGATAGGCATCAGCTAACAGTCCCAATGATACATGGTAGAGTTGAAGTGATTAGAAGACTGTAGTGCACGGAGGCAGCGGATAGAAATCAGCTCACAGTCACGATGATACAGTAGATGGTAGAAGTGGTATGGGAACCACAGTAGCAGAAGTGGTTTGGAAACCACAGAGGTAGAAGTGGTTTGGAAACCACAGGGATCAGCAGGGCTGAATAAACAAGGAAACACAGGAACACCTTCAGAGACTCATGGGGAATGAGACTCCAAGATCAGGCAACTAGGTGTTGACCACAGGTGCTTAATATAGGGAGGTTGCCTGATCTGCCAATTAAGTTAAAGGAACATACACTGAAGGTATAGAAAGGGCTGCGCATGCGCAGTCCCTCAGGATGGAGGACGGCCACGGTTCCTAAATGTCCGGGAAGAAGCACTCACAGTCCGGTGAGTGACACACAGTTTATTAATTATTAAGTAAATGGTGGTGAAAGTGAACCGTGAGACAGCTAAATCAAACTGATATTTGGAACCAAGCGTGGATGGCTGACTCCACGTACCCGGGACACATCCTTAACTGCCTGGCCAACGCTAATTCTGACGTCAGAGTGACTAAGCCCCCTCCCGACTACGCAATGGGCGCCCTCAGATGCTGGCCAAGGGATCCTCATCAAAAAGGACCACGTCACGTTCCTGGATGGGGATAGCACCTGTGGTCAAACAGCGATAACGCTGTAACGATCAGCCACTGCTCACAGTGACTTCCTGCCAACTGTGCCTGCTCTGTGGCGTGGGGAGGAACCAGGTTAAAACTCATACGCCACGGAAGCAGGGAGGTCTATAAAGGGCATGGGTGGGTGGGATCTCGAGCAGTGAATGAGAAAGGGCATGTGACATGCTAGGACTTATATAGACAGATCTCCAGGCACTCCCCTTCCTTCCTCATTGGTCGGCCTGGGATGGGGCATCTTACTTGCAGGTAAGGTTAACCTCACTTACTGCCACATATATATGCGTCTAAGTGCTTTCGTCCATATGAGAGTACAGGTTGTTCATAGTCATGATGGGCAACATGTTCAGATGAGTAGATAAAATATATTCTGCATAGTGAAACGTGTGTTGAGTCCATTGTGAATTTTTTTTGCTAAAGAATCTGCTATAAACACATCGCAGCCACATTCTCCTGCAGCGTGTATACATCATGGACTAAAAGTATCATTCCAAATTTCAATGGTTTAGGCCATCAATTTCTTTATATTTAGATTATACTTACAGCTGAAGTGTTGCTGAATCACATAATAATCGTCCGTTTCTGCAAGAAGCTCCTATATGTCAGGAGACAGAACATTTCTTTTTTTTTAAAAAAAGTAGTAATAAAATAATATTAATTAAAAAGAACATAGAAAACATTTAGCATAATATATAAATCATATCCAGCCAGGGTACCACTGACACATGCGGGATGGATACCATCTACATGTAGGAGCAGAAATCGACATTCGGCAGATCAGGCAATGTTTTTCCAGTCTTCAAATATCCAGTTTTGGTGAGCCTGTGCCGCTGTAGTCCATAGTTTCCTGCCCTTATAATGAGGTTCCCAATAAACAACGTAAATGAAAATCACAAAGGTGTCACATGTAAAATAGACAGTCCCAACATCTCCTGACTTTATGATTTATTTAAGGCTAAAACGAGTAATATTTTAGAGAGATAACGAAAGTTATATTTAATAAAAGGGATATTTGTAAAGTGTTAGGAGTAGGGACGTGACAGTACACTTTTGCACGGCACTCGCCCTTCTAGTTTGCGGAGGTGTCTTCAAAGACCGTAAAACAGACATGCAAATTGCACTTTGTAGAGCGCTGAACAGGCCATATAATCGGACAAGTGCAAAACCAAAGTGGTATTTGGTGTGCTCCGGCACACAATGTGACTGAGGTCCAGTGTGTGTAAGAGATGGGTACACTGTGGAATATGAGTTTTTATTAGATGGCATGAAATGAATGTAACTAATTAGGAGCGCCTGCATAGCAGAACAGCAATCAGTACAGACTTCATGTATATTGGTGTCATTTATCTGCAACTGCTGATAATCTGATTATCCTTCAATCCATACTTGCCAACTCTCCCGGAATGTCCGGGAGACTCTCAAAATTTTCGATTCGCGTTGAATCGCGTCATTTTAACCCTGGAATTTCCGTCGCAGGGGCGGGGCCAAAGTGACGTGTTTGGTCCAATCCAGCCCTCTTGTCACACCCCTCTCCCGGACTACACTTGCCGAAAGTAGGCAAGTATGCTGTAATCTGTGATGTAAGTGCATTACAACATTGATGTTTTGCTAAACTGCATTATTATAGGTGTAATACGCAGCTTACTGTGTTTTCCCCTCCAAGATCCACATTATTTTCTGGGTAGAAAATATACTGAAAAGTTAATGTCCTCTGAATATTTTTATAAATACTCCCATCCTCTCGCTGGTCAATTTCTTGCCCATTTGTTTTGCAATTCTTGGTCCCTGTCCTGATATAATGACATTTATTAAAGATTGGGGGGTACATAGGGGGAGGCAAACTGGGGCAGCTGTCACAGGCAGCAATATTTAGGGGGCAATAGAACAAAAATTATTATTATTTTCAAAATGCCAACTTTCTTGGTGCAGATATAAAATATAAATGGTATTTACTTTGGTAGCTCTAATAATCTAATAATGCTTAAAATGAAAATATTTGTCTTTTATAATGTACACAAATCATATACAAATGTTTATGGTAGATGTCTTTCTTAACATTAATGAATTCATTTAACACAGGGAACCGCAGTTGGGAGCAGACTATTCTGTAGCAGGTGAAATGGGTGTCGGATGGTTTGTGAAAATGTGAGTTAGATAAATATACTATATTTTAGTTTCCAGCCATCACCTCTTGATTTACGATGGGCAAATTGAAGTTTCGGCGGCACAAATGCAGCTCTGGAACCGCAGTGGTTTTTGCAGCTGCAGTCTCAGTTAATGTTATAGGTTTGCAGGGCAGAACGGTCACAGTTATAGAGGAAATGACATCTGCACACAACGGGGAGGCGTTTGGTGGAGTCAGGGCGTTCGGTTCCTGGCGCGTCACAGAGTAGGTACAACGATGCACCTCATTTTGCAGAGCAGCACATGAACGAGATTTGAAATGATTGTAATGAGGTGCGTCCCTTGCCAGGTGCGGCCTTTCCCACTCTGCAAAAGAATTTTAATTTTACACCAGCTCAGAACTGGGAGTACTCAGCCGTCCGCACTAGTATTCGGAACTTAAGCTATCCCCCCAGTTGGAGCAAGAAATACATCAGTAAACCAGCGTACTTCTGTGAGCACCTGAGTTTGTCTTGGACATGACTGTACGAGAACACCCTTACTGTATATTGCCTACGTGTGCTCGCCCATTCCCCACCCTGTTCACTCCCCTAAATCAGTGGCTGTAGTAAGTGTCTTTGCACTCAGAGGTGACTTGGACGTGGCTGCGTTCTATTGCGTACCGTCTGGGTCTGGGCAAGCACAGGGTATTTTCTGCTGACGATAGCACCCATTTGCGGGATACGTTCCTTAATGACTCAAACCTAAGGTGTGCATTGAATGAGGCACCTGATTGGACCTGAATAACAGCTATCAATTTAGATGCTTCATTTTTATCCACATTACTGACCATAGGAGATGGAATACCCTAGACAACTGCATTCCTCTGTACTGAAAACAGTCTTCCTTCCCAAGCTTCACTTCCAGAACCCAAGTCCCCTGGAATCTGCCATAATCCACAGACTAGACTAGCTTTAGAGAGTCGCAGACATATGCTCACATTGAAACAGTGTAATAGTCACAAACAGTATGGGGTATCTGCAGTATGCATGACCAGTATCCTTGAAGAAGAATGGCAAGTGTGGCATTTGGAGGGGGGATTTGAAATGTAAATGGTGTCGTAAAATGATCACAAGGGAAAACACATGATTTTCATTTTTCCTATTTTGCCATCTCTTTTTGTCTATTAAAAGTATTTACCACTTTGAGATTTTTACACATTTTACTTTCTAACATCATAGAATCATAATGGATTTATCCCAGAATCCCTACCACTGATAAAAACATAACAGTCCACAATGCCAAAACAAAATAGCTAAACATTTTTCTTAAGTAATTACAAATATAAAACAGACGATTGCTTGTTCATTTTGCCCAAGTAAACCCTGCTGTAATTAGTTGTCTTCAGAGGTCACATAAGTAATTGGATCCCTCCTGTGTACAATTAGTGTTTCACATAATCTGAAAATAAACACACGTGTCTGTGAGAGGTCCTACAGTTGGTCAAAGCTTCATCATGAAGTTCAAAGAAAATTCAAATAGAACATGTTAATGATCAGCACTGGTCAGAAGAAGGTTATAATGAGATTTCCAAACTGTTTACCATCCCGCAGAGCACTATCACATCCATCATAAAGAAATTAAGATAATGTGGCACAACTGTGAATTTGTCTAGAACAAAACTGAATATCCCTCCGAGAAGGGTACTTGTCAGGGTACCCACCAAGAGGAGCCTGGCAGCTCTGTCAGTTTAGCTTTCCATTGCAGAGTTGATAGAAACTATCCATAGGACAACAGTAGCCCGGCTACATGAAATCTTACCTAGAATTTGTCTGAAAGCATGGGGAAGATCTTTATACCAAGTGGAGAAAGATTATCTGTCCTGATGAGACCAAGATTGAACGTTTGGCTTCAATGCTAGGCAGAAATCTAACGCAGCACGTGATTCCAAAAGAACGATCCCTACATTGAATCATGCTGGTGGTATAATGTTATGGGATTTTTCCTCTGCATCAAGGACTGGAAAAGTTGATAAAATCTAGGGCAAAATGAGTGGACTAAGATGTAGCCAAATCTTGCAGGAAAACCTGCTGCAGTCAACAGCAGGTCAGTGAGCCGAAGCGTACAGCAAATGCCACATTGGAGTGGCTTAAATACCGAGCAAATCATTGTTCCAGAGTATCCCGGTCAAAGCTAAGTCACATTCCCAATCTGTGGAATGGTTTTGTCACAAATCGGGATCTTAGCCGCACTTACCTCATCCGCCGCTGTCATATCACGGCTACCTGGGTCCCTTCTGGCCGTCTGCAGCATTCCCATCCTCCACACCTCCGTTTGTAAACAAACACATACTGTTTGTTCTGCTGCATGGGCGCGGCCATCTTGGATGCAGTCAGGTGATCATTCCAGACCAACCAGCTTCTGCAGCTGTGATCACATGAACTGATCAGCCAATAGTTGTTTGGGACACCCTATTTAAACCTGCTGCTGTGATCTGTTCATTGCCAGAACAACACACTTCTCTCCAGAGGATAGTTCTTGGCTCCAGTGTTCCTGTCTGCATTTCTAAGTGCAGTGTTCCTGACTGCATTACAAGTGCAGTAATCCTGTCTGCACTCCTAAGTGCAGTGTTCCTGACTGCATTACAAGTGCAGTGTTCCTGTCTACATTTCCAGACTGCTAATTCCCCTGCTATATTCTACAATCAGCAAGAACATGAGCAAGAAGTTCATCCAGGCTGCTAAGTTCTGTTTCACTCCTGCTCCAGCTAGTCCCAAGGGTCCCGAATCGGATCAAGAAATTCAGACGACCGTGACAGGTTTGAAAATTTCCCACCAAGGGTCCTCTTGTAACTGAAAATGGCAAAGCAGAATTGGCGAAAAATGCAGTTTCTTGGTGTGCAAAGCAGTTAGAAGATTGCCCAAATATACTCACGGCTTTAATTCCTGCTAAATGAGTTTCTACCAAGTATAAAAATAAGGGTGTGAATATATATGCAACCAGTCATTTTTTTGCAATTATTTAAACTAAAGCTTTAGAGATGTATTTTATATTTGTCAAATGTATTTAGATCGGTGTTAAGAATTACCATATAAATTCATTTTGATTACATAATATAAGAGAAGAAAATAAAATAAAATGGGAAGAGTGGGGGAGGGGGTGAACACTTTTATATAACACTGTATATAACAGACACACATGGATGGTATATATGGATCCTGATTAGTTTAATTTACAAACAACATTATAAAATAAATATACAATTTTCACTCTGCATCTTTTGAACAATGTTTCATGATTTGGGGGGATTTCGATCATCTGTAATAACTCCCCAATGAAGAGCAATAAAACGAGTTCGAAATGTTCTTGTTCCACCTCAACTCTCATAGCGCATCGATTTCTGGCCGCAGGAAACGTATAAATGATGTGACAGTAAAAGCTACTTAAATAGAGAAGGTTGGTTCTCCCAGGTTTTGTAAGTTACTCAGTATTGTTTAATCGGAAACATATGAAAAAGGGTCGACGCTTGATGTTCCCTTTTGGAAAGTAGCAGGGATGAAAGAAAACACCTCTTGTCTGGTCAACCACGTTATTAAGTACAGTCCATCGTTATACAGCGATCTACATTACAATGAAAGCACTGGCTAAACATACACTAGGATGAAGTTTGATTTCACATGATTGCCCTTTTGTGCATATAATTTACATATAAAACTGTTCTCTCTGTACTGTTAGCCATTATGATATCATGGGAAAAATGGGGAAGGGATGACAGGAAAAACCGCTCCGCACAAGATAGTACCCTACCTCACTAATGAGTATATATTGTTATGTGAGGGGGTGCTAAGGTCATTTATATGAACATATAATCCAAAGAGAAAGGGAAAAAAAGGGTAATGACCTAAACAAGCACTCCAGGTACATACAAATAATCAATTAATACATATTGTTTTTATTGGTATGCATTAAAAATGGTACATATAGATACACCACACAGATAAAAAAGCGAAATATAAAAAGAATGTAGTGTTGAAAAGTATAGAATTAAAAATGAATGGACCCTGGGATGGAGCTGATCAGAATCCGTATAACATTCCCAAAGGGAAAGTCACTGATATAGGATCTCTTGTGGGAGTATACACAACACAAATAGAGTGGTAAACGATGTGCACATTCTGCGTGGTAACAGTGTGTCACTTGTATAACACTTGATATTTTGTGTTGTGTTTAGTGTGAACTATAGATGGCAGTATTGCCTAATTTGTTCCTCAATTGATCCAATAATGAGTTATCCTTCAGAGTGCCGTGCACCTTAATACATACTAGAGATTCTTAAAACACGAGCCCTGTGTAGTATATCAAGGAATTGCCAAGTATATAGTAGCTTGTGTTCTCATACATATGCGCCTACTTAGGCTATGACTCTAGTTGTTACTCAGTGACTCATGTATAACAGATGATCTCTATAGTACTGGTCTTCTCACAAAAGCGCTAGATCGCTAATAATATTTCCCCATATAGTCTTTCAATAGTATGTTATAGTGGGAAAACGAATATCTTGGCGAATATCTAGACGCTAACATGTGTTATTTGAAGGAGTCTCATTATCAGTTTGTAGGTTTACACTAGCGGCAGAATGCCGGGGTCGGCTCCGCCCACTTCCGGGTCTGACGTCACTCCACGTGACGTTACCCCGACGTACGTTTCGCTATTACTTAATCATGGAATTACTGGGCTACTGACTATGGATTGCTTTTATACTACTGAGAGCCAATCAATTGCGTTTCTGGATTACATCACGTCCCAAAGCAAGTCTATTGTAATGATACCTAATGGTATGTATTGGAATTCTATTCAAGACAGTTAGATCAGTTTGAGGCGTCCTTGTATCTGATTATGAATTATGTATAGCTTATATGTGGTGGTTTATATTATGATTAAATTAGGTTGTGCTTTAATTATTTCACAATAAAGGGCCACTTTTGTGTATTTATTCCTGTATTGACATAGGTTGCTGTCACCCAATTCATATATCAAGAGTCATCTAGATATTTGTTAGAAACTGACATAATGGTTGAGGTAAGTATAGTAGAATTACATAAAATGAAAAAAAACAAAATAAATATAAACTAGTGAGTAGCATGATTGAATGTCACAATCATATGTGTATATTCATTTCTATCAAAATTATATCCACTGTGAAAAAATGTGAGTATCGATTATGGAAAAAAATGTTAAAACAAACTACGTGTTAGTTGTTATTTTATATTTATTTCCTATATTATATATCTTTCTTAAATTATTTATTTGTATTTTTTAATTTTTTAAAATTTTTATACTTTTTTATATATATCTTTTCTCTCATCTCCTATATTTTTTGCTTTTTGGAATTGTTATTCATTTATTTATTTCTCACTTCTTATTTTTTATTTTTATTTTATTTTTATTTTTTTATTTTATATTGTTTATTTTCTGTTTATCATTTATTATTTTTCATATTTTATTTTCTGTTTTTTATTTTTTTATTATATTATTTTTTTATTATTATTTTATATTTTTCCATTTATTTATTTTCTTACTTTTTTATATTCTTTATTCTTTTAGATTTTTATAGATTTTTATTCTCCATTTTTTTTTTCCATATATTATTTTTATGTTACTAATTTGTGATTATTAGTGTATTTGATATATCCATCTAATAGAATTAATCAAATGTAAAGTGTGAATATAGATATCTCAGATGTGCATGTGAACCTGAATATCTAATAATTATGTATAAACCCTTGTGTGTAATATAATAAGGCAAATGTGGAAAAATGGGAAACAGTTATATTAGATACTATGACCCACTAAAGTGTATAAATATATCCAAGTTGATTAAGGACCAATACTATTGGTCAGGTGAAAAAAAGGGAACAAATAAATTCAAAAACAAATATAAAGAGTGAGAATATATATACATATGTATATTAGGGTCTGTGCTAGAGTAAGTAGGTTTCTATGATGGAATTAGTCGTCAAATTCAATTGACCATGGGTACATTACCAATGTACAATCGCAAATTGCCCTCAGGTGATTCGTATATATCACAAAGAGTCCAATAGTGAGTATATGGCAGAGATATTCAATATGGGATATATAAAGAATAATAATAAACAAATGAAAAAGCAAACAGAAAAACAAAAATTACAAAATTATTAGTATCAGAACGAATATAAACCGGACCTAAATTGTGATAGATCGTTGATACAACAAATATCATGAACTTGAAATAGGCCATTAGGATATTATGACTTGTTCTCATTATTCGGTAAGTATGTTATTGTTATTATAATCAAAAAGTATGTTCTCAAGATGAAATTCAGTATCCATTATGAAATGAATATGTTACCTCATAAGATACAGATGCATTAGTAGTGGCATTGCTTGCCCCTACAGAAAACTAGCATAACTAGTATTCTCATTTAGGCCAAATGGCATTATAGAATTCAATAAGAAAATCCATCGGCTCTCCCTCTGTAGGAGCTGTTTGATAACATCACCCCCTCTGATACCCATCTTAATTTGTTCGATCCCAAAAGCTTTCATGTCATGGGGATTTCCTCCATGTTTATGGAGGAAGTGGCGTGCCACTGATGTCAGTTGTTTAAATGTATCTTTATCTGTGGGTGCATTCCTGATTGAACCAATGTGTTCTAATAGTCTGTTTTTTTTAACATTCTGCTAGTCGTGCCTACGTAGATCAAATTACAAGGACATGTAAGAACGTATATCATACATTTGGTAGTGCAGTTAGTAAACTGTTTAATTTGATGTTTATTCCCATATCTGTCAGAAATGTCTCTGGTTCTTTCCATATAAGAGCATGCCTTACACTGACCACATTTATGGGATCCTTTAACTGATAGAATTAGGGTACCCATCGAAAAGTGACTTCTCACCAATTTGTCACCTAGATTAGGTGATCTACGCCAGCTAAAATCAGGTCTTGGCCCCAAATTTTTAGAAAAATCCATATCTGATAGGAGAATAGGACAATGTTGTTGTACAATGTTTTATATCTCCTTCCATTCATGGCAAAAGTTGCCTACAATTCTAATTTTCTTGTCATTCTTGGATTTGATCTTACCATACATCAATTTTCTCCTATCTTTAATATTAACCTGATTAAAGGCTCTTTTAATGAGTCTCTTACTTTAGCTTCGTTGCACAAGTCTCATACTTAATTCTACAGATTTTTGCTTAAAATCAGAGGGTTTGGAGCAATTGCGTTTTAGTTTAAAAAATTCTCCCTTGGGTATGTTGTTTATTACAGGTGGGAAATGGGAACTTTCGCTATGTAATATACTGTTGGTAGCTGTTTTCTTGCGGAATAGGTCGGTAACAATTCTACCATCTGGCATTTTCCAGATAGTCGGGTCTAAGAAATTGACATGCTTCTGGTGCATTTCATATGTTAGATGTAAGTTGTTTAGGTTGTTGTTAAGAGTTTCTACGAACTCTACAAACATTTCTTGCTTGCCATTCCACATAATAAGTATGTCGCCGATATAGCGCATCCAAACAGTTATATTATCAGTATATCTGTTCAGTTGGTCACAGAAAACTGTCTCCCTCTCCCACCTGCCCAAGTAGAGATTGGCAAAAGTGGGGGCACAAGCCGCCCCCATTGCCGTCCCTTGTATCTGTAGGTAAAATCTGTTGTCAAAAACGAAAAAGTTTCTCTTCAGTATAAATTCAAGGAGTTCGATCAAAAAGAGGCTAAATGTGGGGTTGTCATTGGCCTGTAAGAAGAATTTGACAACATCAATACCCACTTCATGTTGGATGCTGGTATAAAGTGACTCTACATCCATTGTGATGAGCCAAACATCTTGTTTCAAGGTGATACCATCTAAAAGCTTAAGGATGTCTGTAGTGTCTCTTACGTAAGAGGGTAAGGAAGTGACATAATCACGCAAATGTAAATCAATGAAAATGCTTGCTTGTTTGGTCAAGCCTCCTATACCCAAAAGAATTGGTCTTCCGGGTGGTTTAATGGCATTTTTTATGAATTTTAGGCAATAAGTATATTGTTGGTATTTTAGGATTGTCAATGCTTAAAAATTCAAATTCTGATTTCAAAATCACTCCACTTACAAAAGCTCTTTTGATCATTCGATCATATATAGATTTGAAATCATTCAGAGGATTAGAAAAGAGTATTTTGTAGCATTGTTTATCTCCTAGTTGTTTCTGCATTTCTTCCTTATACAAAGTAATAGGCCAAATCACTACATTCCCACCCTTATCAGATGGTTTGATAACAACATCTTGCCAAGATTGAATCTCTTGAATGGCTCGTCTTTCATCTCTTCTCAAATTGTCCCATTTTCTATTTCTATTCTTCATGGATTTGAGTTTTAAGGTATCTAGATCGCGTGATACCATATTCTTAAAAACTTTTATTTGTGGACTAATATTGTCATGGGGACAAAAAGTGGATCTTTTTTTACATGTAGGTCTAAAGGTTTGGCTAGATGTAATTTCCCTGCCAGTTTGTTCCTCTAAGAGATATTCTAAAGCAGACAAAGCTGTGTTATCTTCCTCCTCCAGATTCACATCCCTTGTTGGTATTACCGGATTTATACTAGTATCCACTTCTTCTGAAATAGATATTGGGATACTGAAAAATCTATCAGTATCTTCTCTGGTACCCACGGAGGCATTTGCACTGGTTTCTTGCAAATTAATAGGCTCATTTTTACTAAAGAATTTATTCAAACGTAGTTTCCCTGTGAAGAGGTGGAGGTCTTTTTCCCATCTAAAGCGATCAAAATTGTTCACTGGTGAGAACGTTAGACCATAACTTAATAATCCTATATGTGACTCATTTAAAATTCTATCTGACAAGTTGATTATCCGTAGGGAATCATTTATTTGCCCCTGTATTTTCTGTTGTATTGATAATTGCCCTTCCAGGGAGTTCGTGAGCGGTCGCGTAGATTTCTTGTGTCCCCTCCTAATATGTTTGTTCCACCGGTGTCCTCCCCTAGAGGTCTCTGAGTTTTCCCTAAAAAAGTATTCTTGTTGGTATTTCTCCTGGTTCTAGATTGAGTTCTACTCCTATTGAAAGGGTTATCATTATCATTATCTGAAGATTCTGATTCTGATGATTCAGGACTAATGGATATATTTCGTCCTGTTTTGGCAGTGGGATAATGTTTCCATTTAAAGATGCGACCATTCGCATAATCTCTTTGATCGCGATTAAATTTGGATTTTTTTCCTTTCAATAAGGTTATCCTCAAGTCGATCCAAATCCTGTTTGTATCTTTCATACGTCTTCTGAAATAAGTCTGTTGTTTCATATTCTTTCAATTTGAGACTAAGTTGTTCAATATCTCGTGAATATGATTCTAATAGAAGATTGTCATGCTTTAAAATAATTTGCATTAATTCCTTAGAGCATTTAAGAAGAGCCATTTCCCATTCTGACTTTAATTCCTTAGTGGCTAACTCATATGTCGGGAATATCTTAGGTCTCAAGCCACGTGGAGTGATCATTTCTTTTATATAATTTTCAGTGGTGGTTATATTCCACCATGTTTTACTTTGTTTATGCATTAGTGTTTTTAATTGGTTTAGATCTTCCAACCAGGGATCGTTATTAGAGCTGGTGTTAGCTATATCTTGATCAGAGAAAATGGATCCCAAATTGTCTTTCCACTTATCACACCTTTTGCTGAGATCTGCTCTTAAGTTAAACATTGCTATTATTAAGTTATACAGGTAAAGGTGGATTACTCGTAACTTGAGAACAAGAATTGGGAAGATACTTTAAAGAGGTGGATCACCTGTTAGGTAGGGGTATAACAACAGATGAAGCAATAGGTTAAAGCCTAATTCGTATATCAACCCAAAAGTTGGTCAGTGGCTATTTGCTGTCTTTATAGGTGATCAGTGTTGTCAGATAGAGAGTGAGGTATCTTATATCGTATGAGGATTGGTCGCCCAAAGTATTACAGTATACCCATGTATAGGTTTCTTGTATAATAATACAAGTGGTATATCAAAAAATTATTAGTCAAGGATTAAGTATAACAGACTAAGGGCTAGATTTACTAAGCTGCGGGTTTGAAAAAGTGGGGATGTTGCCTATAGCAACCAATCAGATTCTAGCTGTCATTTTGTAGAAAGTACTAAATAAATGAAAGCTAGAATCTGATTGGTTGCTATAGGCAACATCCCCACTTTTTCAAACCCGCAGCTTAGTAAATCTAGCCCTAAGTCTTTATTCACTATATAAGTTATCACATCTGTGCAGGAGCTAGAGTCTGAGTATAGACACTCAGTAGAACATATGATATCATGGGAAAAATGGGAAGGGATGACAGGAAAAACCGCTCCGCACAAGATAGTACCCTACCTCACTAATGAGTATATATTGTTATGTGAGTGCCTGTTAGCCATTATGCAATGTGTTATTTTGTTATTATAATTATAACCGGGCTTGTTCATCAAAGGGTTTTCAGCTGACAGGAGTTGAACCCAGTGCGGTTTTCTGCTGCTGCAGCCCATGCATTTCCAGGCTCTACGCGCTTTGCAGTCAGACATGCCCCTCTGCCTACCACCGCTATAACATATTGGTTATTTGAGTTACTGACGCCTCCCTGTCAGCTTGAACCATTGCGCACCGTTCTCTGTAAACTCTAGAGGGGATCAGCACTTTCTGAGATGATCAAACCACCCGGTCTGGCATCAACAATCATTCCACGATCAAATTCACTTGGATCACTTTTCTTCCCCATTTTGGTGTTTGGTCTGAACAACAACTGAACCTTTTCAGCCTGTCTGCATGCTTTTATGATTGTGTTGCTGCCACATGATTGGCTGATTAGATATTTGCATTAACGAGCAGGTACACAGGTGCTTCTTGGCCTTTTGGCTAAGAGTAGGTGTACATGCCCATGGATGCAGTGGGGCTTAAAGACACCCCCTGTAGGCGATGGGCCGTCACCTGGTCCTCTGGCCAAGAGGCCGGCTGCCTGGAGCCCGAGTTGCTACATGCCCAAAAATGCATTGTGGAGAGAGAGGCACCTGTGCACAGAGTAAGGCCCTCTGCACCTTTAATTTTCAGGCAGCACCATTTTTTTTGCCCTAGCCTGTTGGCCGAGTGCAAGCATCATTTTTATATTTCCGTCCAAAAGGCTGGGGCCTTATGGCACTTATTTATTTATTTATTTATTACACTTGGTACCAAGCACTTTTTTGATTATGTGTCTTTGTTTTTGCCACATTTGGTAGGGGTTTGGGTATAGGATCTTATGGGCGACCCTCTTTCCCCAAGTCATCTGAGGCTCCCTCCTTTTGGAGGGAGCCTTTTATGTCGGTGATATAAAGGAGCTTCAGCAAAGGAGGGACTGAAGATCTCCCTTTTTTTCCCTCTCTGGGGCCTTTTGTGATTCTGAGTCATGTACCTCGGAAATAAAAAAAAATAATAATTAAAAAAAGAGTAGGGTGGTATTGGTTCACATTATGAGAAGGGGTCTCCATGCTCATTGCCCCCCCCCCCCACCCCATTTGCTCTAGTGGGAGCCTGCTTCTAGCTGTAGCGCTGGTTAATGATTGGGGAGAGGAACTTCTTTAAAGGAATGTATATCTATATATTTAATTAGACATTGTAACAATAAATGACAGTATGAAAGAAACAGTACTAGACTCTGGTTCAAAAGGTTTAATGCAAACTCCTGAAGATGGTATGGATCTTCTGTGCGAGCTCCTGCAGATGGTATGGATCTTCTGTGCGAGCTCCTGCAGATGGTATGGATCTCCTGTGTGAGCTCCTGCAGATGGTATGGATCTCCTGTGCGAGCTCCTGCAGATGGTATGGATCTCCTGTGTGAGCTCCTGCAGATGGTATGGATCTCCTGTGTGAGCTCCTGCAGATGGTATGGATCTCCTGTGCGAGCTCCTGCAGATGGTATGGATCTCCTGTGCGAGCTCCTGCAGATGGTATGGATCTCCTGTGCGAGCTCCTGCAGATGGTATGGATCTCCTGTGCGAGCTCCTGCAGATGGTATGGATCTCCTGTGCGAGCTTCTGCAGATGGTATGGATCTCCTGTGCGAGCTCCTGCAGATGGTATGGATCTCCTATGCTGGTGCAGATGTTTTAGAGGGAGGTGCAGAAAGTATAGGGTGCTGGGTCTTCTACCTGGTTGGTCTGACTCACAGGTCCAGTTCTTACCTTAGTCATCTGATACGGTGTAGATGTCCTGCTGCACGGAAGCAGTGACCAACAGGAGAGGTCGTCACTCTCTGTAGAGATCCATACGTCCCAGCTGGAGCTGGAACGAATGGGTCTCTACAGAGAGCGACAACCTTTCCTGTTGGTCACTGCCTCCTTGCAGCAGGACATCTACACCGTATGGACTGGGGGACAAAGAGTAGACCAACCAGGTAGAGGTGCCTGCACCCTTTCTGCTGATGGGACAAGCTATTATATGGGAACTGGGCCCTCAACCTTGATAGCAAGGTAGGGCCTCAGGATAAGCTCCATAGTCTCCATCATCCCTCTTGTGCAGCTCCTGCAGTTGGTGGTAACGGGCGCGTATGTCTGCAGGAGCACATAGAAGAGCAGGAGCAGAATGCCAGACAGGAGCAGCAGCTTGCAGGACCAGCGCATGAGATTGCATATGATGTTAAATAGCAATCTGAAAGAGAAACTATGTTATAGCGATGAACAGTTGCAATCATTTTGAAATAATAATAGGAGAATAATTTACCTCAGTCCTGCAATGCTGCTCCTTTTCTGCTCTTTACGTTTTACAACACTTTTCATCTGCAGTTGCCGCTCCTAAAGGAAAATCAGTGGTGGGATTATGAGGAGTACGACACAAGATCAGCCACTGAAGTTAGGGAAGTCAGAGTTGGCCGGCCATGCTACGATATTGACCATTTGGTCCCATATTGCAGCAAGTTGCCCCAAAATGAACAGCACATTATTTGCTAATAATCCAATTGAAATCAACTAGTTAAATATCCTGCATGGTTAGGTGTTTCTGGTCATCACCCAACTGTACTAACAGACCCTAGTGTAAGCCAGAGGTAAACTGGCTGCTTGGCCAGAGTGCCTGGATCTTGGCCACAATTTTGTTGATGGTGGTCTTGCTGCAATGTACGCCCAGCTTAGAGAGCTTACAGCCTGTAGGGAAAAGAAAGAGAAGTCTTCCTCATGGTAATGACTGTAACCACCAGGTATCATGCTAATCACTGCCATTGCTGGCCTCCTGCTCCACGTCAATGCACTATACTAGTGAGAGCTCTGGTGTGGTGCAGGAGACCTGGTGAGGTAGGGTCAGAGCACGTATGTTATTAGCACACTGAGCGTCTTAGCTATCTGTCCCTCTCCTGGGATGGGAACCTTTCTTTCTGATAGAAGATGTTTAGTAGTAACAAAAGATGACCTGTGACAGAGGTGGCAGGTACAAATGTCTTACTGCTGACAGTAAATATGATCTTACTTTATATAACATAGAGGAAGGGGCTGATGACATGGACTCACCAGTTCAGCCTTCACAATCTCTGCAGGATCTTCCGCAGCCTCCTCCACAGGTTTCATCCTGAAGAACCAGAAAATATTATTATTTAAACTTATGTCTTCTATTCACAAGAGTTACTGATACAGTCCATGGTCATAGTTCCTATCTGGAGGTTTCTCTTATACGATTTTTTTAATGTAGGATGAGCAACAATTTAACAGTATATAATAGATATTTCTGGAGTTATTAGAAAATTACAGACAGAGCCTGAATGCAATTAATAGAACAGTATAGACAGAGCCTGTCTGGAGTCACCAGTACAGGACTTAAAGACTTCCTGATATTTCTATTGCAGTATGGACAGCACTGATTATATACACAAATGTTCCTCTTTAGAACCGTATAGAATGTATGTGTACATGGAATAAACCATATAGATACTAACAGAGAAGGTGCTTCTGGCTGCGGCTGCCACTCCCGCAGGTTCCTGTTGATAATCTAGGGAAAGAGACACAGAGTGAAATAAATTATACACAACAAATCTTTAGGACAAGTTCCATGGGACTCGGATAAGTCGGCCACAGTCTGTCCCCGCAGGTTTTTACCAGGTTACTATACATTTTACAGCAGAATGAGAGAAAATAATTTAATGGAAAAATTAACAAATTGGTCTTAATAAAAAAAAATATATTTTGATTTGGTCTAGAAATTTGTCTTGAAGAGTTCATTTAGCAGCAACTTATATAGAACATGAAACAAGAACCCACTCTGATATTATGCAGGATTACAACCATAGAAATATCACTCTGGTCAGACATCCAGTATGATCTCTATATCTGACATATCAGATACTGGAACGTGGACCTATTGTGGGACAACCAATCCAGACTATGAAAAACGTTTCGCCGCTGATTACACAAAAACTTTAAGCGACAAGTCCCTGTCTGTGCTGTGACGCCCCGTCTTCCTTTATGCTTTATAATGTTTGCTGGTTTTCAGCAACTTGTTGTCACTGACTAATCCTAGTTTCCCCATTGGCCAAACTTAACTAAACGTATCCCGTGTTTTAGGTGGGTAATCACTGTCACCACCAAGCTCCATCACCAGCCTACCAGGAGCCGCTTACACTTCTCTGTGGGGTGTAGCTGCTGCAGCACCTCTTTGCTGGTTGCTAAAACCTTCTGACCATTTACTTTGGATTGGTACTGCCGGGAAGATGAACGCAGGTAGACAGGAGATGGAATAAATGGTAAGTTGTTGGTCCCAGGACACAGCTGGATTTTATAGATGGAGCAGAATATCTCTCACCCAGACTGACATTATTTTGTCCCTGATGTCTAGCACCATCTACACTGGGCCCCCCAGATCCCTACTGGACCACTGGGTGAGTGGAATCCATAAGTGGTATACACAGAGGTGGATGTGGGGGTGTATATGGGGGTATCGCCATATCGCCACTTCTCCTACTGTTTATACATAAATACATTACACATTTACATGTCTGTACACTTTACACTGGGCACACATGTAATAAACACAATAAAATATTTCCGGCAGCAAAGCACCTGCTCCTCAATCCCGCCCGGCTATCAGTTACTACATACATGAGTCCATGTTATTTACTGGTCACACAGCTGTGTCATGTTCTCTCTGCGCCTATGAACTGAGTGCCGTGTAAAATGTACCCTCAGCTCTGAAGTGACGGCACCACGGGTACTGTAAGCAAAGCCACCACCTGAGCGCCACCTCTTTATAGTAACTGTTATACTGTACCTCCTGCTCTGTGGCCAGCAGCCGCAGCCTGGTGAGCCTACTCTTCAGGAGATCATTTACCCTCATGTAGCTGCTGAGCTGCAATATAGAGAGAATTACATTTAGATCTCAGTATATGAATACGTAGTGCACACCATATTGTATATTTGTGTAACACATTGTGTAGTGCCCTCTCCTCGCACAAAGGGGCTTATTTGCAGGGTACGGTTATGTTACTGCGCCGCTGTGTCCAAGTTTCTAGGAATCTTTCATTTGTAGATCTTATCTTACATTACAGTAATAAAGCGTGTGGACAAAGCTTCAGTTTTGGTCTTATGGGACACTTGCGAGGAGAGAGTGCACCACGGCTGTGACTATCATCACATTGGAATATTAAGTGATATAATGATGGACTGACCAGGCTTGATAGCAGCTCCTCCCGTGCCTCCAGTATATCACATTTTCTTTCCTGTTCAGGGGATAATGCAGGTATAAGGTCAGTTTTAGAGTGAGAGAGAGAAATAAGAGAGGGAGAGTGACAGAGGGTGAGAGAGAGAGAGAGAGACAGAGAGGGAGAGAGAGACAGATAAATGTATGTCACACTTTCTGTACTTTTATTTTTCAGTACAGACAGTGGGCATCACATTATTAATCCCGTCTATAATGTGAATAGTAGGAAACTGAATCTGTACCGTGAGTCAGTTTCCAGCCATTCGCATGGTGAGGGATATTAACCTTTTAGTGTCCCACTGCCACGCGGATGTCGGAGCAGGAACTGATGTGAACGTACACATGAAGATATAGCGTGGGATCATGCACAATGACATGTCACACACATGGTTCATAGTATCACAATGGCCATATTCCAATCATACCTCCCAGATGTCCTGATTTCGGCGGGACAGTCACGAATTGACGCCACTGTGCCGCCATTCCACCAGTCGGCACGTTTATCCCCAGACAAGTTGGGAGGTACGCAGCAATTTTAGGAGTTTGTTAGAGGAGGGGAATTGGAGACAGCCTAATGCTTCAGAAGCGCTTAGCACGGCCCCAGAGACCGTCACACGCCCCTCAGCCTGGCATGACCACTCCGTGTTGTGATTACCGCTGTACGTGTATGTTTGTATGTATACAAATGGTTATAGATAGTTGTCATACCAACTGCTGCTTGATCCACAGTTCTTCTGCCTCCACTTGCTTGCTCTCCCTCAGTTGTTTCCACAGGGTCTCAAGCTCATCATTATTCGACCTGGATAGACAAGTAGAGAATACATTCTTATTTACCTGCTTATTTAATGTACACCAATGCCAGACAAACAGCCAGGCATACTCCGATCTGTGAGCAACAGGAAAAGGGATCCCTGGCTACAAATAACTATCAGTTACAGGTTGTGAGTGTGACAACTACGGGGGGAGGGCCCTTGACAACACCACTAGAACTTTGGAAAAAAAAATCCCACCCCGACCATAATAAGGGATTTCCTGTTTCAGCCGTTACAGGCATCACAGGACGCACCAGATTGGGTGAGTGCAGGTACGTTTCATTTTTTTCTTTTATTATAATATAATATTAGCTTTTTGTGGCGTTATCCTTTAATGTCTGCTGATAATACAAATGTTTCCCCTTTGCGATAAGATGATAGCAGGGTTCAGAAACAGCACGTAATAGAAATCATCTCTGTAAAGAGCGAATGATGGAATATTTACATTTAAATAGTCACATTCAATGCATTTTAAAATGTGCAACATAAAATAAAACAAATATTTAAAATTACATACAGGAAAGGAGAATCTACACTGGGCAGTGGGCTATATATTATTATCGGGGAGAGGACAGGTCACTGCCTCCTACAACTTCCACAAAATCATCTCATGAAATACTCTGTGCTGCTGGGGCACCTGCTCATTCCACTATACAACTCTCAGTCTGTGGCTTCCTGCTGCCTCCATTACCCATCCACACATCATGTCACTGCCCCTGTCACATGCAGCCGTCCTCACTAACACATCACTCATCTCCTGATATACTCTGTGCTGTGCTCTAAACATTAACAGGTTCTCTCATACTTGTCACATGCACCTTCACAATTATACCTCACCTCATAACTCCTGTAAACAGCGTCCAAATGACAGACCTATCAAAAACACTGCTATGTGTTTGACTTCCTCGCTCTCTCTGAGCTGCCTCTCTGCACTGTCCCTGGGCAGTGTGGTCACTCACTATGATGTCAAGTGCGTGATGTCACAGTGCGTGATGTCACCAGGGCATGTTGAAAGAGGCAGACCTGATAAAATAAGGACACTGCTGTGGCAGATTATAATGGGGGGTGTTTAGGAGCTGCCCATCCAAGCTCAGTTGTGTAAGAATGACCTTGGAGTGTGGAGCTCAGCCCATGTTCCAATAAACATGGGGATATGTTCTTAATGTGGGCAGCATGGTGGCTTAGTGGTTAGCACTTCTGCCTCACAGTTCTGGGGTCCAATGGGGCAGGGACTGATGTGAATGAGTTCTCTGTACATTGCTGCGGAATCAGTGGCGCTATATAAATAAATGGTGGTGATGATGATGATGAATGTTCATTGTTGAATATATGGAATATATATCATAGGTGAAGGGGTTGCTGTATTTCCTGATGACAATGAAGGTTCAGGAAGGGCCCACAGTACATATGAAATTCAGAGTGAGACACATGGAGTGGGGTGACGTTATCTCCACCCAGAGCCCACAGGGTTTAATCCACCACATTAGAGAACTCTATATGGGCCCATCTCCATAGGGAAAGGACAACTATGGCCTTACCCAATGCAGTTCCTGGTTATGTAGGACAGTCCCCACCAGAGTCATGGCTGCGTAGATAGGGGGCGCAGTTAGTTTTATGATGAGGAAAGCAGAAGGAATGATTATCAATGATTGGGGAGCGGGGATGTCTGACAATAAACATCATTTACAAACTGCAGACTATGTGGGGTGTAATACATTTCCATTTGTCCCCCTTCACATAAGAACACTCCTACACTACGCCATTTATTCCGTGTTTTGGAACTGCCCCAATAAAGGCACTTTTTCAGGTATACAGATTCACCTGTGTATGGTGGAGAGAGAAACATCCAAACTTGTAACACTTTACTACATCCCCCCTTATTAATTTCCACTACTTTTACATCCTTCTAATATCCTGCTCTGTTATCCTTCTATATAATGTCAGACATTGCTGATTTTTCTACCTCGCGTCTAGCAGACCCGGGGGCAGCTTGATGCTGGATTTCATTCCTTCTGGCAGAGGCAGCTTACTGGGGAAAACAGATGCTTATTAATGATAATAATCATGAAAACGTGTTCTCACCATTAATGTAAATGGCCCTGGTTGGGAACTGAACTCATGAGCCCAGTGCTGACCCACCGCGCTGACCCACTATCAGCCATCTCTTAAAGTATCGGATACACTACGGACATTTATTTACCAGAACACATCAGTAATGGGATGGAAATGCTGTACTCCGCCTAGTTTACATTTTTATGAATGTCACATTCACATGCAGATAAGAGTATCTCATAGGTGTTTGGGGGATGTACTGTGTATTAAACTGCATACCATTGATTTAACTTAACAGCTAAAACCATATCTATAATATAATCACACTGACAACAACTTGATTTTGGTAAAAAAACAGGTCCCAGTTTTTTAAATAATAAAAGTATGGTGGCGGCGGGAGCAATCAGCCCGGGCTTACAAGGACGTGCCCCCATAAAGCAGGACGAGGGGTCCCCCACACAAAGGGACCAAGAGCCAGGGTGATTTGAAGGGGTAGTGACATGCGGCCAATCAGCGATACCATCGTGTGAATTAGCCGCTGATTCATCATCATCATCATCTATTTATATAGCGCCATTGATTTCGCAGCACTGTACAGAGAACTCATTCACATCAGTCCCTGCCCCATTGGAGCTTACAGTCTAAATTTCTTAAGACACACACAGAGACTAGGGACAATTTTGATAGCAGCCAATTAAGCTACTAGTATCTTTTTGGAGTATGGGAGGAAACCGGAGCACCCGGAGGAAACCCACGCAAACATGGGGAGAACATACAAACTTCTCACAGATAAGGCCATGGTCAGGAATTGAACTCATGACCCCAGCGCTGTGAGGCAGAAGTGCTAACCACTGAGCCACCGTGCTGCCCACAACTGATTGTAACATCTCCACATTACTTCAGTCTTAGAAGACAATACATTACATTGTCAATTAATTAGGTTTTCTTCTGTTACCAGGTGACCAAACAAACTCCGGTAGCAGCCCCATCACGGTAGTCCCATTGTCTCTTTGGACCTCTGTCTCTCAAGCTGACCGCGTTAGCCTGCATAGCTGTCCAGGAAGATGAGGGGGTCGGGCGAGTGGAGAGTGTCGCAGGCCCCCCTGCAAAACCACAACAAACAGAATCAGGTAATTACCCTTATTGTGTACAATATAGAATATAACACCACTAGACTTGTGTATATTCCTGTACCATTGTTAACTCTCTACCCTTGTTTTCTTTTCCAGGATTAAATGGATAACTCCAAATCAATTTGGTTTAAGATATTTTATTCACTTTTTCTTAGATGCGGAGCCACCACCCAGTGTGAGTGACCAGTCAGAGGAGCAGGAGGAGGAGCTGTCAGAGATCCCGCCCTCCTCACCGCCTGCTGGTCCTGCACATTGTCCATCTGTGCGGTCACTGGAAGCCATAGATAAATGGGACCAGATCACCAAAGAGCTCCTAATAATCATCAATCGCAGCCTTCGGTAGACGAAGCACCAGGAAGGAGAGCCAATCAACACGGAGAAGAAGGGCCTGATGGAGAGCATTTTGAACGCTATAAATGGGGTTGGCCAATCCCTGCAGCCATACTGAATCGGCTGCTCGCCGTGGCTCCAGGACCTGTCCCTGCATCTGACCGCAGCGAGCCTGAGCCTAAGGAAGCAGAGGACTCAGGACCTGGCTCTGCTCCTACAGCCCCCAGAGCTCGGGAGGCACCGAGACAGGTGCGGGGTCCCTGAGGGGATAAGGCACAGATAGCTGAAATAACAGCAACATATTGCAAAAAATATATAAAAAATTATAAACTGCAAAACCTGGATGTGTTTCACTCTCTTAACCATAACCTCCTAATGACATATACAAGCTTACTTAATTTATCTAATAATAAAGACACTGAGACTTATGAAAGTGGCTAAAGAAGGTCACAGTTTATTAATTATTAAATAAATGGTGGTGAAAGTGAACTGTGAGGCAGCTAAATCAAACTGATATTTGGAACCAAGCGTGGATGGCTGACGGCCTACTCCATGTAACCGGGACACATCCTAAACTGCCTGGCCAATGCTAATTCTGATGCAAGAGTGACTAAACCCAATATCGACTACGCAATGGGCGCCCTCAGATGCGGACCAAGGGATCCTTATCAAAAAGGACCGCGTCACGTTCCTCGATGGGGGTAGCAACTGTGGTCAAACAGCAATAATGTGGTGGTCGAGTACTGATGGGAATCCTTCCCTTACCTTGTCCTCCAGACACGAGTCAGGTTCTTTTCTGTTCGGATATCTGGTGGTCAGGAGATAAATACTTCAATGAAAGGGACAAGGATTGGTCAAACAACTTGGGTTTATTGAGAATGCAGTAAGGATAGTTTCGGTAAGACACCGCGCCAATGACCCCTTCAGCTCAATAGTAATGACAAAATAATGCGTCTGATCAGCATAGAGCACAATAGCATTTAACATATAACATACACCTGGTGAGTATAAGGCAGAATAACGATAACATCTTCAAAGCACATTGTCTAATAAGGCACACTGGTAATCACAGTTACTACATTCACGTTAACAATATCTGACTGGTGATGATGCAAAATCTATCAATAATAACCCATCAAGACTCTTACGGTCACTAGAGGGCTATTTATTATTCAGGTGTTTGGGGTACCGTGCTATTCCCTATGGGTCAGGTGCCCCACTTTTAGCATCTACTGCTGAGTTAACTTGAATTGCAGCGGTACCACTAACACTGAATATCACACCTTCAATATTAATAAATCAATTCTTAGGTAAATCACATAACATTAACATCATCTAAAACATTTGGTACACCAATATTATCCCCGGTAACGTTACCATATTTTCCACTGAGTCCTGGGCTGACCTGTACACACAAATTTGGTAGTGTTCCAATGTCCTGCAGAGGTTTCCATCAAGGGTTAAGTATTATAGTAGAAAGCAGGGCTGTTGCTCATTTCAGCCACAAGATGGCGCTGTTCTCTCAACAGTCAATGAATCTCTATCAGCACATGTGCTCTGCAACAGGGCAGGTGTCTAGATATCAGCACACACACAGGATATAGCTAAAACGACCGTCTTAATTGTTCCCTGCAGCCTGTGTAAAGGTATGATCTGGGGGAAAAGCTCTCACAATCCTTCCTTGTACAAGAATGCAATGTCAGTTTTGGATAGATTCTCTCATCACTCTGACACTGGGATGTGTGCAGTACACTGCAGGCTAGGGTTTTTACCTTGAGACGGTTCTGCAGTTAGTGGAGACTGTCTTTGGCACCCCGCTGCATGTCCCCAGCTGTTCTCCTTCCGCTTTGCTGGCAATGTCACAGTTCTGGCAGCAGCTCACTCTTGTCTCTGCTCGGCTGCACGTCCTCGCCCTTGTTCCTTCTACCATGCTGTTCTCTTCTTCTCCTCCTTCCTGCACATCCTCTTCCTGTTACTCCCCCAGCCAATCAGGGCCTTCATCTTCCTCCTGTAATTTGGGGCACAAGTTTTCAGGAGCACAATTAACCCCTTGTATCCCTGCATTTTAAAAGCGTTTATGCACTCCTCTGTGCTGTTCAACAGGGCTTTGGGGTACCACAATAACACTGTAACGATCAGCCACTGCCCACAGTGACTTCCTACCAACTGTGCCTGCTCTGTGGCGTGGGGAAGAACCAGATTAAAACTCATACGCCACGGAAGCAGGGTGGTCCATAAAGGGCATGGCTGGGTGGGATCTTGAGCAGTGAATGAGAAAGGGCATGTGACATGCTAGGACTTATATAGACAGATCTCCAGGCACTCCCCTTCCTTCCTCATTGGTCGGCCTGGGATGTAGCATCTTACTTGCAGGTAAGGTTAACCTCACTTACTGCCACATATATATGCGTCTAAGTGCTTTCGTCCATATGAGAGTACAGGTTGTTCATAGTCATGATGGGCAACATGTTCAGATGAGTAGATAAAATATATTCTGCATAGTGAAACGTGTGTTGAGTCCATTGTGAAATTTTTTTTGTTAAAGAATCTGCTATAAACACATCGCAGCCACATTCTCCTGCAGCGTGTATACATCATGGACTAAAAGTATCATTCCAAATTTCAATGGTTTAGGCCATCAATTCCTATATATCTGTGTGCAAGGATAGAATTGGACAATGTGCATTATTTTTAGTTTGTTTAGTTGAGCTTTAGTTTTATATATTTAGATTATACTTACAGCTGAAGTGTTGCTGAATCACATAATAATTGTCCGTTTCTGCAAGAAGCTCCTATATGTCAGGAGACAGAACATTTCTTTTTTTTAAAAAAAAGTAGTAATAAAAATGATATTAATAAAAAAGAACATAGAAAATATTTAGCATAATATATAAATCATATCCAGCCAGGGTACCACTGACACAGGCGGGATGGATACCATCTACATGTCGGAGCAGAAATCGACATTCGGCAGATCAGGCAATGTTTTTCCAGTCTTCAAATGTCCAGTTTTGGTGAGCCTGTGCCGCTGTAGTCCATAGTTTCCTGCCCTTATAATGAGGTTCCCATTAAACAACGTAAATGAAAATCTTAAAACACAAAAAGGTGTCACATGTAAAATAGACAGTCCCAACATCTCCTGACTTTATGATTTATTTAAGGCTAAAACGAGTAATATTTTAGAGAGATAACGAAAGTTATATCTAATAAAAGGGATATTTGTAAAGTGTTAGGAGTAGGGACGTGACAGTACACTTTTGCACGGCGCTCGCCCTTCTAGTTTGCGGAGGTGTCTTCAAAGACCGTAAAACAGACATGCAAATTGCACTTTGTAGAGCACTGAACAGGCCATATAATCGGACAAGTGCAAAACCAAAGTGGTATTTGGTGTGCTCCGGCACACAATGTGACTGAGGTCCAGTGTGTGTAAGAGATGGGTACACTGTGGAATATGAGTTTCTATTAGATGGCATGAAATGAATGTAACTAATTAGGAGCGTCTGCATAGCAGAACAGCAATCAGTACAGACTTCATGTATATTGGTGTCATTTATCTGCAACTGCTGATAATCTGATTATCCTTTAATCCATACTTGCCAACTCTCCCAAATGTCCGGGAGACTCTCAAAATTTGGGTCGGTCTCACGGACTACCGGGAGAGCAAGTCTCCTGCATCCCGCAACTGCCTAGCATAAATGGCGCGTTTTGCTGTGAATCGCGTCATTTTAACCCCAGCATTTCAGTCGCAGGGGCGGGGCCAAAATGACGTGTTTGGCCCCCTCCCGTCCTCTAGTCACACCCCTCTCCCGGACTACACTTGCTGAAAGTAGGCAAGTATGCTGTAATCTGTGATGTAAGTGCATTACAACATTGATGTTTTGTTAAACTGCATTATTACAGGTGTAATACGCAGCTTACTGTGTTTTCCCCTCTAAGATCCACATTATTTTCTGGGTAGAAAATATACTGAAAAGTTAATGTCCTCTGAATATTTTTATAAATAATCCCATCCTCTCGCTGGTCAATTTCTTGCCCATTTGTTTTCCAATTCTTGGTCCCTGTCCTGATATAATGACATTTATTAAAGATTGGGGGGTACATAGGGGGAGGCAAACTGGGGCAGCTGTCGCAGGCAGCAATATTTAGGGGGCAATAGAACAAAAATTATTATTATTTTCAAAATGCCAACTTTCTTGGTGCAGATATAAAATATAAATGGTATTTACTTTGGTAGCTCTAATAATCTAATAATGCTTAAAATGAAAATATTTGTCTTTTATAATGTACACAAATCATATATAAATGTTTATAGTAGACGTCTTTCTTAACATTAATGAATTAATTTAACACAGGGAACCGCAGTTGGGGGCAGACTATTCTGTAGCAGGTGAAATGGGTGTCGGATGGTTTGTGAAAATGTGAGTTAGATAAATATACTATATATTAGTTTCCAGCCATCACCTCTTGATTTACAATGGGCAAATTGGAGGTTCGGTGGCACAAATGCAGCTCTGGAACCACAGTGGTTTTTGCAGCCGCAGTCTCAATTAATGTTATAGGTTTGCAGGGCAGAACGGTCACATTTATAGAGGAAATGACATCTGCACACAACGGGGAGGCGTTTGGTGGAGTCAGGGCACAAGAACAACTTTACTGTATATTGCCTACGTGTGCTCGCCCATTCCCCACCCTGTTCACTCCCCTAAATCGGTGGCTGTAGTAAGTGTCTTTGCACTCAGAGGTGACTTGGACGTGGCTGCGTTCTATTGCGTACCGTCCGGATCTGGGCAAGCACAGGGTATTTTCTGCTGACGATAGCACCCATGACTCAAACCTAAGGTGTGCATTGAATGAGGCTCCTGATTGGACCTAAATCACAGCTATCAATTTAGATGCTTCATTTTTATCCACATTACTGACCATAGGAGATGGAATACCCTGGACAACTGCATTCCTCTGTACTGAAAACAGTCTTCCTTCCCAAGCTTCACTTCCAGAACCCAAGTCCCCTGGAATCTGCCATAATCCACAGACTAGACTAGCTTTAGAGAGTCGCAGACATATGCTCACATTGAAACAGTGTAATAGTCACAAACAGTCTGGGGTATCTGCAGTATGCATGACCAGTATCCTTGAAGAAGAGGGGCAAGTGTGGCATTTGGAGGAGGGATTTGAAATGTAAATGGTGTCGTAAAATGATCACAAGGGAAAACACATGATTTTCATTTTTCCTATTTTGCTATCTCTTTTTGGCTATTAAAAGCATTTACCACTTTGAGATTTTTACACATTTTACTTTCTAACATCATAGAATCATAATGGATTTATCCCAGAATCCCTCCCACTGATAAAAACATAACAGTCCACAATGCCGAAACAAAATAGCTAAACATTTTTCTTAAGTAATTACAAATATAAAACAGACAACGATTGCTTGTTCATTTTGCCCAAGTAAACCCTGCTGTAATTAGTTGTCTTCAGAGGTCACATAAGTAATTGGATCCCACCTGTGTACAATTAGTGTTTCACATAATCTGAAAATAAACACACGTGTCTGTGAGAGGTCCTACAGTTGGTCAAAGCTTCATCATGAAGTTCAAAGAAAATTCAAATAGAACATGTTAATGATCAGCACTCGTCAGAAGAAGGTTATAATGAGATTTCCAAACTGTTTACCATCCCCCAGAGCACTATCACATCCATCATAAAGAAATTAAGATAATGTGGCACAACTGTGAATTTGTCTAGAACAAAACTGAATATCCCTCCGAGAAGGGTACTTGTCAGGGTACCCACCAAGAGGAGCCTGGCAGCTCTGTCAGTTTAGCTTTCCATTGCAGAGATGATAGAAACTATCCATAGGACAACAGTAGCCTGGCTACATGAAATCTTACCTAGAATTTGTCTGAAAGCATGGGAAAGATCTTTATACCAAGTGGAGAAAGATTATCTGTCCTGATGAGACCAAGATTGAACGTTTGGCTTCAATGCTAGGCAGAAATCTAACGCAGCACGTGATTCCAAAAGAATGATCCCTACATTGAATCATGCTGGTGGTATAATGTTATGGAATTTTTCCTCTGCATCAAGAACTGGAAAACTTGATAAAAATCGAGGGCAAAATGAGTGGACTAAGATGTAGCAAATCTTGCAGGAAAACCTGCTGCAGTCAACAGCAGGTCAGTGAGCCGAAGCGTACAGCAAATGCCACATTGGAGTGGCTTAAATACCGAGCAAATCATTGTTCCAGAGTATCCCGGTCAAAGCTAAGTCACATTCCCAATCTGTGGAATGGTTTGAAAATTTCCCACCAAGGGTCCTCTTGTAACCGAAAATGGCAAAGCAGAATTGGCGAAAATTGCAGTTTCTTGGTGTGCAAAGCAGGTAGAAGATTGCCCAAATATACTTACGGCTTTAATTCCTGCTAAATGAGTTTCTACCAAGTATAAAAATAAGGGTGTGAATATATATGTAACCAGTCATTTTTTTGCAATTATTTAAACTAAAGCTTTAGAGATGTATTTTATATTTGTCAAATGTCTTTAGATCGGTGTTAAGAATTACCATATAAATTAATTTAGATTATATAATATAAGAGAAGAAAATAAAATAAAATGGGAAGAGTGGGGGAGGGGTTGAACACTTTTATATAACACTGTATATAACAGACACACATGGATGGTATATATGGATCCTGATTAGTATAATTTACAAACAACATTATAAAATAAATATACAATTTTCACTCTGCATCTTTTGAACAATGTTTCATGATTTGGGGGGATTTCGATCATCTGTAATAACTCCCCAATGAAGAGCAATTACCGGCACAGACTTGCTAAAGCTCCTAGCAATAAAACGAGTTCGAAATGTTCTTGTTCCACCTCAACTCTCATAGTGCATCGATTTCTGGCCGCAGGAAACGTATAAATGATGTGACAGTAAAAGCTACTTAAATAGAGAAGGTTGGTTCTCCCAGGTTTTGTAAGTTACTCAGTATTGTTTAATCGGAAACATATGAAAAAGGGTCGACGCTTGATGTTCCCCTTTGGAAAGTAGCATGGATGAAAGAAAACACCTCTTGTCTGGTCAACCACGTTATTAAGTACAGTCTATCGTTATACAGCGATCTACATTACAATGAAAGCATTGGCTAAACATACACTAGGAGGTCTTGATGAAGTTTGATTTCACATGATTGCCCTTTTGTGCATATAATTTACATATAAAACTGTTCTCTCTGTACTGTTAGCCATTATGATATCATGGGAAAAATGGGGAAGGGATGACAGGAAAAACCGCTCCGCACAAGATAGTACCCTACCTCACTAATGAGTATATATTGTTATGTGAGGGGGTGCTAAGGTCATATATATGAACATATAATCCAAAAAGAAAGGGAAAAAAAGGGTGATAACCTAAACAAGCACTCCAGGTACATACAAATAATCAATTAATACATATTGTTTTTATTGGTATGCATTAAAAATGGTACATATAGATACACCACACAGATAAAAAAGCGAAATATAAAAAGAATGTAGTGTTGAAAAGTATAGAATTAAAAATGAATGGACCCTGGGATGGAGCCGATCAGAATCCGTATAACATTCCCAAAGGGAAAGTCACTGATATAGGATCTCTTGTGGGAGTATACACAACACAAATAGAGTGGTAAACGATGTGCACATTCTGCATGGTAACAGTGTGTCACTTGTATAGCACTTGATATTTTGTGTTGTGTTTAGTGTGAGCTATAGATGGCAGTATTGCCTAATTTGTTCCTCAATTGATCCAATAATGAGTTATCCTTCAGAGTGCCGTGCACCTTAATACATACTAGAGATTCTTTAAACACGAGCCCTGTGTAGTATATCAAGGAATTGGCAAGTATGTAGTAGCTTGTGTTCTCATACATATGCGCCTACTTAGGCTATGACTCTAGATGTTACTCAGTGACTCGTGTATAACGGATGATCTCTATAGTACTGGTCTTCTAAAGGGCCACTTTTGTGTATTTATTCCTGTATTGACATAGGTTGCTGTCACCAAATTCATACATCAAGAGTCATCTAGATATTTGTTAGAAACTGACATAATGGTTGAGGTAAGTATAGTAGAATTACATAAAATGAAAAAAACCAAAATAAATATAAACTAGTGAGTAGCATGATTGAATGTCACAATCATATGTGTATATTAATTTCTATCAAAATTATATCCACTGTGAAAAAATGTGAGTATCGATTATGGAAAAAAATGTTAAAACAAACTACGTGTTAGTTGTTATTTTATATTTATTTCCTATATTATATATCTTTCTTAAATTATTTATTTGTATTTTTTAATTTTTTAAAATTTCTATACTTTTTTATATATATCTTTTCTCTCATCTCCTATATTTTTTGCTTTTTGGAATTGTTATTCATTTATTTATTTCTCACTTCTTATTTTTTTTTTTTTTTATATTGTTTATTTTCTGTTGTTTATCATTTATTATTTTTTATATTTTATTTTCTGTTTTTTATTTTTTTATTATATTATTTTATATTTTTGTATTTTTTTATATTTTTTCATTTATTTATTTTCTTACTTTTTTATATTCTTTATTCTTTTAGATTTTTATAGATTTTTATTCTCCATTTATTTTCCCATATATTATTTTTATGTTACTAATTTATGATTATTAGTGTATTTGATATATCCATCTAATAGAATTAATCAAATGTAAAGTGTGAATATAGATATCTCAGATGTGCATGTGAACCTGAATATCTAATAATTATGTATAAAGCCTTGTGTGTAATATAATAAGGCAAATGTGCAAAAAAATGGGAAACAGTTATATTAGATACTATGACCCACTAAAGTGTATAAATATATCCAAGTTGATTAAGGACCAATACTATTGGTCAGGTGAAAAAAAGGGAACAAATAAATACAAAAACAAATATAAAGAGTGAGAATATATATATATATATATATATATATATATATATATATATATATATATGTATATTAGGGTCTGTGCTAGAGTAAGTAGGTTTCTATGATGGAATTAGTTGTCAAATTCAATTGACCATGGGTACATTACCAATGTACTATCGCAAATTGCCCTCAGGTGATTCATATATATCACAAAGAGTCCAATAGTGAGTATATGGCAGAGATATTCAATATGGGATATATAAAGAAGAATAATAATAAACAAATGAAAAAGCAAACAGAAAAACAAAAATAACAAAATTATTAGTATTAGAACGAATATAAACCGGACCTAAATTGTGATAGATCGTTGATACAACAAATATCATGAACTTGAAATAGGCCATTAGGATATTATGACTTGTTCTCATTATTCGGTAAGTATGTTATTGTTATTGTAATCAAAAAGTATGTTCTCAAGATGAAATTCAGTATCCATTATGAAATGAATATGTTACCTCATAAGATTCAGATGCATTAGTAGTGGCATTGCTTGCTCCTACAGAAAACTAGCATAACTAGTATTCTCATTTAGGCCAAATGGCATTATAGAATTCAATAGGAAAATCCATCGGCTTTCCCTCTGTAGGAGCTGTTTGATAACATCACCCCCTCTGATACCCATCTTAATTTGTTCGATCCCAAAAGCTTTCGTGTCATGGGGATTTCCTCCATGTTTATGGAGGAAGTGGCGTGCCACTGATGTCAGTTGTTTAAATGTATCTTTATCTGTGGGTGCATTCCTGATTGAACCAATGTGTTCTAATAGTCTGTTTTTTAACATTCTGCTAGTCGTGCCTACGTAGATCAAATTACAAGGACATGTAAGAACGTATATCATACATTTGGTAGTGCAGTTAATAAACTGTTCAATTTGATGTTTATTCCCATATCTGTCAGAAATGTCTCTGGTTCTTTCCATATAAGAGCATGCCTTACACTGACCACATTTATGGGATCCTTTAACTGATAGAATTAGGGTACCCATCGAAAAGTGACTTCTCACCAATTTGTCACCTAGATTAGGTGATCTACGCCAGCTAAAATCAGGTCTTGGCCCCAAATTTTTAGACAAATCCATATCTGATAGGAGAATAGGCCAATGTTATGGTACAATGTTTTGTATCTCCTTCCATTCATGGCAAAAGTTGCCTACAATTCTAATTTTCTTGTCATTCTTGGGTTTGATCTTACCATACATCAATTTACTCCTATCTTTAATATTAGCCTGATTAAAGGCTCTTTTAATGAGTCTCTTACTGTAGCTTCGTTGCACAAGTCTCATACTTAATTCTACAGCTCTTTGCTTAAAATCAGAGGGGTTGGAGCAATTGCGTTTTAGTCTCAAAAATTCTCCCTGGGGTATGTTGTTTATTACAGGTGGGAAATGGGAACTTTCACTATGTAATATACTGTTGGTCGCTGTTTTCTTGCGGAATAGGTCGGTAACAATTCTACCATCTGGCATTTTCCTGATAGTCAGGTCTAAGAAATTGACATGCTTCTGATGCATTTCATATGTTAGATGTAAGTTGTTTGGGTTGTTGTTAAGAGTTTCTACGAACTCTACAAACATTTCTTGCTTGCCATTCCACATAATAAGTATGTCGTCGATATAGCGCATCCAAACAGTTATATTATCAGTATATCTGTTCAGTTGGTCACAGAAAACTGTCTCCCTCTCCCACCTGCCCAAGTAGAGATTGGCAAAAGTGGGGGCACAAGCCGCCCCCATTGCCGTCCCTTGTACCTGTAGGTAAAATCTGTTGTCAAAAACAAAAAAGTTTCTCTTCAGTATAAATTCAAGGAGTTCGATCAAAAAGAGGCTAAATGTGGGGTTGTCATTGGCCTGTAAGAAGAACTTGACAGCATCAATACCCACTTAATGTTGGATGCTGGTATAAAGTGACTCTACATCCATTGTGATGAGCCAAACATCTTGTTCCAAGGTGATACCATCTAAAAGCTTAAGGATGTCTGTAGTGTCTCTTACGTAAGAGGGTAAGGAAGTGACATAATCACGCAAATGTAAATCAATGAAAATGCTTGCTTGTTCGGTCAAGCCTCCTATACCCGAAAGAATTGGTCTTCCGGGTGGTTTAATGCCATTTTTATGAATTTTAGGCAATAAGTATATTGTTGGTATTTTAGGATTGTCAATGCTTAAAAATTCAAATTCTGATTTCAAAATCACTCCACTTACAAAAGCTCTTTTGATCATTCGATCATATATAGATTTGAAATCATTCAGAGGATTAGAAAAGAGTAATTTGTAGCATTGTTAATCTGCTAGTTGTTTCTGCATTTCTTCCTTATACAAAGTAATAGGCCAAATCACTACATTCCCACCCTTATCAGATGGTTTGATAACAACATCTTGCCAAGATTGAATCTCTTAAATGGCTCGTCTTTCATCTCTTCTCAAATTGTCCCATTTTCTATTTCTATTCTTCATGGATTTGAGTTTTAAGGTATCTAGATCGCGTGATACCATATTCTCAAAAACTTTTATTTGTGGACTAATATTGTCATGGGGACAAAAAGTGGATCTTTTTTTACATGTAGGTCTAAAGGTTTGGCTAGATGTAATTTCCCTGCCAGTTTGTTCCTCTAAGAGATATTCTAAAGCAGACAAAGCTGTGTTATCTTCCTCCTCCAGATTCACATCCCTTGTTGGTATTACCGGATTTATACTAGTATCCACTTCTTCTGAAATAGATATTGGGATACTGAAAAATCTATCAGTATCTTCTCTGGTACCCACGGAGGCATTTGCACTGGTTTCTTGCAAATTAATAGGCTCATTTTTACTAAAGAATTTATTCAAACGTAGTTTCCTTGTGAAGAGGTGGAGGTCTTTTTCCCATCTAAAGCGATCAAAATTGTTCACTGGTGAGAACGTTAGACCATAACTTAATAATCTTATATGTGACTCATTTAAAATTCTATCTGACAAGTTGATTATCCGTAGGGAATCATTTATTTGCCCCTGTATTTTCTGTTGTATTGATAATTGTCCTTCCAGGGAGTTCGTGAGCGGTCGCGTAGATTTCTTGTGTCCCCTCCTAATACGTTTGTTCCACCGGTTTCCTCCCCTAGAGGTCTCTGAGTTTCCCCTAAAAAAGTATTCTTGTTGGTATTTCTCCTGGTTCTAGATTGAGTTCTCCTCCTATTGAAAGGGTTATCATTATCATTATCTGAAGATTCTAATTCTGATGATTCAGGACTAATGGATATATTTAGTCCTGTTTTGGCAGTGGGATAATGTTTCCATTTAAAGATGCGACCATTCGCATAATTTCTTTGATCGCGATTAAATTTGGATTTTTTTCCTTTCAATAAGGTTATCCTCAAGTCGATTCAAATCCTGTTTGTATCTTTCATATGTCTTCTGAAATAAGTCTGTTGTTTCATATTCTTTCAATTTAAGACTAAGTTGTTCAATATCTCGTGAATATGATTCTAATAGAAGATTGTCATGCTTTAAAATAATTTGCATTAATTCCTTAGAGCATTTAAGAAGAGCCATTTCCCATTCTGACTTTAATTCCTTAGTGGCTAACTCATATGTCGGGAATATCTTAGGTCTCAAGCCACGTGGAGTGATCATTTCTTTTATATAATTTTCAGTGGTGGTTATATTCCACCATGTTTTACTTTGTTTATGCATTAGTGTTTTTAATTGGTTTAGATCTTCCAACCAGGGATCGTTATTAGAGCTGGTGTTAGCTATATCTTGATCAGAGAAAATGGATCCCAAATTGTCTTTCCACTTATCACACCTTTTGCTGAGATCTGCTCTTAAGTTAAACATTGCTATTATTAAGTTATACAGGTAAAGGTGGATTACTCGTAACTTGAGAACAAGAATTGGGAAGATACTTTAAAGAGGTGGATCACCTGTAAGGTAGGGGTATAACAACAGATGAAGCAATAGGTTAAAGCCTAATTCGTATATCAACCCAAAAGTTGGTCAGTGGCTATTTGCTGTCTTTATAGGTGATCAGTGTTGTCAGATAGAGAGTGAGGTATCTTATATCGTATGAGGATTGGTCGCCCAAAGTATTACAGTATACCCATGTATAGGTTTCTTGTATAATAATACAAGTGGTATATCAAAAAATTATTAGTCAAGGATTAAGTATAACAGACTAAGGGCTAGATTTACTAAGCTGCGGGTTTGAAAAAGTGGGGATGTTGCCTATAGCAACCAATCAGATTCTAGCTGTCATTTTGTAGAAAGTACTAAATAAATGAAAGCTAGAATCTGATTGGTTGCTATAGGCAACATCCCCACTTTTTCAAACCCGCAGCTTAGTAAATCTAGCCCTAAGTCTTTATTCACTATATAAGTTATCACATCTGTGCAGGAGCTAGAGTCTGAGTATAGACACTCAGTAGAACATATGATATCATGGGAAAAATGGGAAGAGATGACAGGAAAAACCGCTCCGCACAAGATAGTACCCTACCTCACTAATGAGTATATATTGTTATGTGAGTGCCTGTTAGCCATTATGCAATGTGTTATTTTGTTATTATAATTATAACCGGGCTTGTTCATCAAAGGGTTTTCAGCTGACAGGAGTTGAACCCAGTGCGGTTTTCTGCTGCTGCAGCCCATGCATTTCCAGGCTCTACGCGCTGTGCAGTCAGACATGCCCCTCTGCCTACCACCGCTATAACACATTGGTTATTTGAGTTACTGACGCCTCCCTGTCAGCTTGAACTATTGCGCACCGTTCTCTGTAAACTCCAGAGGGGATCAGCACTTTCTGAGATGATCAAACCACCCGGTCTGGCATCAACAATCATTCCACGATCAAATTCACTTGGATCACTTTTCTTCCCCATTTTGGTGTTTGGTCTGAACAACAACTGAACCTTTTCAGCCTGTCTGCATGCTTTTATGATTGTGTTGCTGCCACATGATTGGCTGATTAGATATTTGCATTAACGAGCAGGTACACAGGTGCTTCTTGGCCTTTGGCTAAGAGTAGGTGTACATGCCCATGGATGCAGTGGGGCTTAAAGACACCCCCTGTAGGCGATGGGCCGTCACCTGGTCCTCTGGCCAAGAGGCCGGCTGCCTGGAGCCCGAGTTGCTACATGCCCAAAAATGCATTGTGGAGAGAGAGGCACCTGTGCACAGAGTAAGGCCCTCTGCACCTTTAATTTTCAGGCAGCACCATTTTTTTTGCCCTAGCCTGTTGGCCGAGTGCAAGCATCATTTTTATATTTCCGTCCAAAAGGCTGGGGCCTTATGGCACTTATTTATTTATTTATTTATTTATTACACTTGGTACCAAGCACTTTTTTGATTATGTGTCTTTGTTTTTGCCACATTTGGTAGGGGTTTGGGTATAGGATCTTATGGGCGACCCTCTTTCCCCAAGTCATCTGAGGCTCCCTCCTTTTGGAGGGAGCCTTTTATGTCGGTGATATAAAGGAGCTTCAGCAAAGGAGGGACTGAAGATCTCCCTTTTTTTCCCTCTCTGGGGCCTTTTGTGATTCTGAGTCATGTACCTCGGAAATAAAAAAAAATAATAATTAAAAAAAGAGTAGGGTGGTATTGGTTCACATTATGAGAAGGGGTCTCCATGCTCATTGCCCCCCCCCCCCCCCCCATTTGCTCTAGTGGGAGCCTGCTTCTAGCTGTAGCGCTGGTTAATGATTGGGGAGAGGAACTTCTTTAAAGGAATGTATATCTATATATTTAATTAGACATTGTAACAATAAATGACAGTATGAAAGAAACAGTACTAGACTCTGGTTCAAAAGGTTTAATGCAAACTCCTGAAGATGGTATGGATCTTCTGTGCGAGCTCCTGCAGATGGTATGGATCTTCTGTGCGAGCTCCTGCAGATGGTATGGATCTCCTGTGTGAGCTCCTGCAGATGGTATGGATCTCCTGTGCGAGCTCCTGCAGATGGTATGGATCTCCTGTGTGAGCTCCTGCAGATGGTATGGATCTCCTGTGCGAGCTCCTAAAGATGGTATGGATCTCCTGTGCGAGCTCCTGCAGATGGTATGGATCTCCTGTGCGAGCTCCTGCAGATGGTATGGATCTCCTGTGCGAGCTCCTGCAGATGGTATGGATCTCCTGTGCGAGCTTCTGCAGATGGTATGGATCTCCTGTGCGAGCTCCTGCAGATGGTATGGATCTCCTATGCTGGTGCAGATGTTTTAGAGGGAGGTGCAGAAAGTATAGGGTGCTGGGTCTTCTTCCTGGTTGGTCTGACTCACAGGTCCAGTTCTTACCTTAGTCATCTGATACGGTGTAGATGTCCTGCTGCACGGAAGCAGTGACCAACAGGAGAGGTCGTCACTCTCTGTAGAGATCCATACGTCCCAGCTGGAGCTGGAACGAATGGGTCTCTACAGAGAGCGACAACCTTTCCTGTTGGTCACTGCCTCCTTGCAGCAGGACATCTACACCGTATGGACTGGGGGACAAGGAGTAGACCAACCAGGTAGAGGAGCCTGCACCCTTTCTGCTGATGGGACAAGCTATTATATGGGAACTGGGCCCTCAACCTTGATAGCAAGGTAGGGCCTCAGGATAAGCTCCATAGTCTCCATCATCCCTCTTGTGCAGCTCCTGCAGTTGGTGGTAACGGGCGCGTATGTCTGCAGGAGCACATAGAAGAGCAGGAGCAGAATGCCAGACAGGAGCAGCAGCTTGCAGGACCAGCGCATGAGATTGCATATGATGTTAAATAGCAATCTGAAAGAGAAACTATGTTATAGCGATGAACAGTTGCAATCATTTTGAAATAATAATAGGAGAATAATTTACCTCAGTCCTGCAATGCTGCTCCTTTTCTGCTCTTTACGTTTTACAACACTTTTCATCTGCAGTTGCCGCTCCTAAAGGAAAATCAGTGGTGGGATTATGAGGAGTACGACACAAGATCAGCCACTGAAGTTAGGGAAGTCAGAGTTGGCCGGCCATGCTACGATATTGACCATTTGGTCCCATATTGCAGCAAGTTGCCCCAAAATGAACAGCACATTATTTGCTAATAATCCAATTGAAATCAACTAGTTAAATATCCTGCATGGTTAGGTGTGTCTGGTCATCACCCAACTGTACTAACAGACCCTAGTGTAAGCCAGAGGTAAACTGGCTGCTTGGCCAGAGTGCCTGGATCTTGGCCACAATTTTGTTGATGGTGGTCTTGCTGCAATGTACGCCCAGCTTAAAGAGCTTACAGCCTGTAGGGAAAAGAAAGAGAAGTCTTCCTCATGGTAATGACTGTAACCACCAGGTATCATGCTAATCACTGCCATTGCTGGCCTCCTGCTCCACGTCAATGCACTATACTAGTGAGAGCTCTGGTGTGGTGCAGGAGACCTGGTGAGGTAGGGTCAGAGCACGTATGTTATTAGCACACTGAGCGTCTTAGCTATCTGTCCCTCTCCTGGGATGGGAACCTTTCTTTCTGATAGAAGATGTTTAGTAGTAACAAAAGATGACCTGTGACAGAGGTGGCAGGTACAAATGTCTTACTGCTGACAGTAAATATGATCTTACTTTATATAACATAGAGGAAGGGGCTGATGACATGGACTCACCAGTTCAGCCTTCACAATCTCTGCAGGATCTTCCGCAGCCTCCTCCACAGGTTTCATCCTGAAGAACCAGAAAATATTATTATTTAAACTTATGTCTTCTATTCACAAGAGTTACTGATACAGTCCATGGTCATAGTTCCTATCTGGAGGTTTCTCTTATACGATTTTTTTAATGTAGGATGAGCAACAATTTAACAGTATATAATAGATATTTCTGGAGTTATTAGAAAATTACAGACAGAGCCTGAATGCAATTAATAGAACAGTATGGACAGAGCCTGTCTGGAGTCACCAGTACAGGACTTAAAGACTTCCTGATATTTCTATTGCAGTATGGACAGCACTGATTATATACACAAATGTTCCTCTTTAGAACCGTATAGAATGTATGTGTACATGGAATAAACCATATAGATACTAACAGAGAAGGTGCTTCTGGCTGCGGCTGCCACTCCCGCAGGTTTCTGTTGATAATCTAGGGAAAGAGACACAGAGTGAAATAAATTATACACAACAAATCTTTAGGACAAGTTCCATGGGACTCGGATAAGCCGGCCACAGTCTGTCCCCGCAGGTTTTTACCAGGTTACTATACATTTTACAGCAGAATGAGAGAAAATAATTTAATGGAAAAATTAACAAATTGGTCTTAATAAAAAAAAATATATTTTGATTTGGTCTAGAAATTTGTCTTGAAGAGTTCATTTAGCAGCAACTTATATAGAACATGAAACAAGAACCCACTCTGATATTATGCAGGATTACAACCATAGAAATATCACTCTGGTCAGACATCCAGTATGATCTCTATATCTGACATATCAGATACTGGAACGTGGACCTATTGTGGGACAACCAATCCAGACTATGAAAAACGTTTCGCCGCTGATTACACAAAAACTTTAAGCGACAAGTCCCTGTCTGTGCTGTGACGCCCCGTCCTCCTTTACGCTTTATAATTTTTGCTGGTTTTCAGCAACTTGTTGTCACTGACTAATCCTAGTTTCCCCATTGGCCAAACTTAACTAAACGTATCCCGTGTTTTAGGTGGGTAATCACTGTCACCACCAAGCTCCATCACCAGCCTACCAGGAGCCGCTTACACTTCTCTGTGGGGTGTAGCTGCTGCAGCACCTCTTTGCTGGTTGCTAAAACCTTCTGACCATTTACTTTGGATTGGTACTGCCGGGAAGATGAACGCAGGTAGACAGGAGATGGAATAAATGGTAAGTTGTTGGTCCCAGGACACAGCTGGATTTTATAGATGGAGCAGAATATCTCTCACCCAGACTGACATTATTTTGTCCCTGATGTCTAGCACCATCTACACTGGGCCCCCCAGATCCCTACTGGACCACTGGGTGAGTGGAATCCATAAGTGGTATACACAGAGGTGGCTGTGGGGGTGTATATGGTGGTATCGCCATATCGCCACTTCTCCTACTGTTTATACATAAATACATTACACATTTACATGTCTGTACACTTTACACTGGGCACACATGTAATAAACACAATAAAATATTTCCGGCAGCAAAGCACCTGCTCCTCAATCCCGCCCGGCTATCAGTTACTACATACATGAGTCCATGTTATTTACTGGTCACACAGCTGTGTCATGTTCTCTCTGCGCCTATGAACTGAGTGCCGTGTAAAATGTACCCTCAGCTCTGAAGTGACGGCACCACGGGTACTGTAAGCAAAGCCACCACCTGAGCGCCACCTCTTTATAGTAACTGTTATACTGTACCTCCTGCTCGGTGGCCAGCAGCCGCAGCCTGGTGAGCCTACTCTTCAGGAGATCATTCTCCCTCATGTAGCTGCTGAGCTGCAATAGAGAGAGAATTACATTTAGATCTCAGTATATGAATACGTAGTGCACACCATATTGTATATTTGTGTAACACATTGTGTAGTGCCCTCTCCTCGCACAAAGGGGCTTATTTGCAGGGTACGGTTATGTTACTGCGCCGCTGTGTCCAAGTTTCTAGGAATCTTTCATTTGTAGATCTTATCTTACATTACAGTAATAAAGTGTGTGGACAAAGCTTCAGTTTTGGTCTTATGGGACACTTGCGAGGAGAGAGTGCACCACGGCTGTGACTATCATCACATTGGAATATTAAGTGATATAATGATGGACTGACCAGGCTTGATAGCAGCTCCTCCCGTGCCTCCAGTATATCACATTTTCTTTCCTGTTCAGGGGATAATGCAGGTATAAGGTCAGTTTTAGAGTGAGAGAGAGAAATAAGAGAGGGAGAGTGACAGAGGGTGAGAGAGAGACAGAGGGTGAGAGAGAGAGAGAGAGACAGAGAGGGAGAGAGAGACAGATAAATGTATGTCACACTTTCTGTACTTTTATTTTTCAGTACAGACAGTGGGCATCACATTATTAATCCCGTCTATAATGTGAATAGTAGGAAACTGAATCTGTACCGTGAGTCAGTTTCCAGCCATTCGCATGGTGAGGGATATTAACCTTTTAGTGTCCCACTGCCACGCGGATGTCGGAGCAGGAACTGATGTGAACGTACACATGAAGATATAGCGTGGGATCATGCACAATGACATGTCACACACATGGTTCATAGTATCACAATGGCCATATTCCAATCATACCTCCCAGATGTCCTGATTTCGGCGGGACAGTCACGAATTGACGCCACTGTGCCGCCATTCCACCAGTCGGCACGTTTATCCCCAGACAAGTTGGGAGGTACGCAGCAATTTTAGGAGTTTGTTAGAGGAGGGGAATTGGAGACAGCCTAATGCTTCAGAAGCGCTTAGCACGGCCCCAGAGACCGTCACACGCCCCTCAGCCTGGCATGACCACTCCGTGTTGTGATTACTGCTGTACGTGTATGTTTGTATGTATACAAATGGTTATAGATAGTTGTCATACCAACTGCTGCTTGATCCACAGTTCTTCTGCCTCCACTTGCTTGCTCTCCCTCAGTTGTTTCCACAGGGTCTCAAGCTCATCATTATTCGACCTGGATAGACAAGTAGAGAATACATTCTTATTTACCTGCTTATTTAATGTACACCAATGCCAGACAAACAGCCAGGCATACTCCGATCTGTGAGCAACAGGAAAAGGGATCCCTGGCTACAAATAACTATCAGTTACAGGTTGTGAGTGTGACAACTACGGGGGGAGGGCCCTTGACAACACCACTAGAACTTTGGAAAAAAATCCCACCCCGACCATAATAAGGGATTTCCTGTTTCAGCCGTTACAGGCATCACAGGACGCACCAGATTGGGTGAGTGCAGGTACGTTTCATTTTTTTCTTTTATTATAATATAATATTAGCTTTTTGTGGCGTTATCCTTTAATGTCTGCTGATAATACAAATGTTTCCCCTTTGCGATAAGATGATAGCAGGGTTCAGAAACAGCACGTAATAGAAATCATCTCTGTAAAGAGCGAATGATGGAATATTTACATTTAAATAGTCACATTCAATGCATTTTAAAATGTGCAACATAAAATAAAACAAATATTTAAAATTACATACAGGAAAGGAGAATCTACACTGGGCAGTGGGCTATATATTATTATCGGGGAGAGGACAGGTCACTGCCTCCTACAACTTCCACAAAATCATCTCATGAAATACTCTGTGCTGCTGGGGCACCTGCTCATTCCACTATATAACTCTCAGTCTGTGGCTTCCTGCTGCCTCCATTCCCATCTACACATCATGTCACTGCCCTTGTCACATGCAGCCGTCCTCACTAACACATCACTCATCTCCTGATATACTCTGTGCTGCTGGGGCACCTGCTCATTCCACTATACAACTCTCAGTCTGTGGCTTCCTGCTGCCTCCATTACCCATCCACACATCATGTCACTGCCCCTGTCACATGCAGCCGTCCTCACTAACACATCACTCATCTCCTGATATACTCTGTGCTGTGCTCTAAACATTAACAGGTTCTCTCATACTTGTCACATGCACCTTCACAATTATACCTCACCTCATAACTCCTGTAAACAGCGTCCAAATGACAGACCTATCAAAAACACTGCTATGTGTTTGACTTCCTCGCTCTCTCTGAGCTGCCTCTCTGCACTGTCCCTGGGCAGTGTGGTCACTCACTATGATGTCAAGTGCGTGATGTCACAGTGCGTGATGTCACCAGGGCATGTTGAAAGAGGCAGACCTGATAAAATAAGGACACTGCTGTGGCAGATTATAATGGGGGGTGTTTAGGAACTGCCCATCCAAGCTCAGTTGTGTAAGAATGACCTTGGAGTGTGGAGCTCAGCCCATGTTCCAATAAACATGGGGATATGTTCTTAATGTGGGCAGCACGGTGGCTTAGTGGTTAGCACTTCTGCCTCACAGTTCTGGGGTCCAATGGGGCAGGGACTGATGTGAATGAGTTCTCTGTACATTGCTGCGGAATCAGTGGCGCTATATAAATAAATGGTGATGATGATGATGAATGTTCATTGTTGAATATATGGAATATATATCATAGGTGAAGGGGTTGCTGTATTTCCTGATGACAATGAAGGTTCAGGAAGGGCCCACAGTACATATGAAATTCAGAGTGAGACACATGGAGTGGGGTGACGTTATCTCCACCCAGAGCCCACAGGGTTTAATCCACCACATTAGAGAACTCTATATGGGCCCATCTCCATAGGGAAAGGACAACTATGGCCTTACCCAATGCAGTTCCTGGTTATGTAGGACAGTCCCCACCAGAGTCATGGCTGGGTAGATAGGGTGGGTCAGTAAGTTTTATGATGAGGAAAGCAGCAGGAATGATTATCAATGATTGGGGAGCGGGGATGTCTGACAATAAACATCATTTACAAACTGCAGACTATGTGGGGTGTAATACATTTCCATTTGTCCCCCTTCACATAAGAACACTCCTACACTACGCCATTTATTCCGGGTTTTGGAACTGCCCCAATAAAGGCACTTTTTCAGGTATACAGATTCACCTGTGTATGGTGGAGAGAGAAACATCCAAACTTGTAACACTTTACTACATCCCCCCTTATTAATTTCCACTACTTTTACATCCTTCTAATATCCTGCTCTGTTATCCTTCTATATAATGTCAGACATTGCTGATTTTTCTACCTCGCTTCTAGCAGACCCGGGGGCAGCTTGATGCTGGATTTCATTCCTTCTGGCAGAGGCAGCTTACTGGGGAAAACAGATGCTTATTAATGATAATAATCATGAAAACGTGTTCTCACCATTAATGTAAATGGCCCTGGTTTAGAACTGAACTCATGAGCCCAGTGCTGACCCACCGCGCTGACCCGCTATCAGCCATCTCTTAAAGTATCGGATACACTACGGACATTTATTTACCAGAACACATCAGTAATGGGATGGAAATGCTGTACTCCGCCTAGTTTACATTTTTATGAATGTCACATTCACATGCAGATAAGAGTATCTCATAGGTGTTTGGGGGATGTACTGTGTATTAAACTGCATACCATTGATTTAACTTAACAGCTAAAACCTTATCTATAATACAATCACACTGACAACAACTTGATTTTGGTAAAAAAAACAGGTCCCAGTTTTTTAAATAATAAAAGTATGGTGGCGGCGGGAGCAATCAGCCCGGGCTTACGAGGACGTGCCCCCATAAAGCAGGACGAGGGGTCCCCCACACAAAGGGACCAAGAGCCAGGGTGATTTGAAGGGGTAGTGACATGCGGCCAATCAGCGATACCATCGTGTGAATTAGCCGCTGATTCATCATCATCATCATCATCATCTATTTATATAGCGCCATTGATTCCGCAGCACTGTACAGAGAACTCATTCACATCAGTCCCTGTCCCATTGGAGCTTACAGTCTAAATTTCTTAAGACACACACAGAGACTAGGGACAATTTTGATAGCAGCCAATTAACCTACTAGTATCTTTTTGGAGTATGGGAGGAAACCGGAGCACCCGGAGGAAACCAACGCAAACATGGGGAGAACATACAAACTTCTCACAGATAAGGCCATGGTCAGGAATTGAACTCATGACCCCAGCGCTGTGAGGCAGAAGTGCTAACCACTGAGCCACCGTGCTGCCCACAACTGATTGTAACATCTCCACATTACTTCAGTCTTAGAAGACAATACATTACATTGTCAATTAATTAGGTTTTCTTCTGTTACCAGGTGACCAAACAAACTCTGGTAGCAGCCCCATCACGGTAGTCCCATTGTCTCTTTGGACCTCTGTCTCTCAAGCTGACCGCGTTAGCCTGCATAGCTGTCCAGGAAGATGAGGGGGTCGGGCGAGTGGAGAGTGTCGCAGGCCCCCCTGCAAAACCACAACAAACAGAATCAGGTAATTACCCTTATTGTGTACAATATAGAATATAACACCACTAGACTTGTGTATATTCCTGTACCATTGTTAACTCTCTACCCTTGTTTTCTTTTCCAGGATTAAATGGATAACTCCAAATCAATTTGGTTTAAGATATTTTATTCACTTTTTCTTAGATGCGGAGCCACCACCCAGTGTGAGTGACCAGTCAGAGGAGCAGGAGGAGGAGCTGTGAGAGATCCCGCCCTCCTCACCGCCTGCTGGTTCTGCACATTGTCCATCTGTGCGGTCACTGGAAGCCATAGATAAATGGGACCAGATCACCAAAGAGCTCCTAATAACCATCAATCGCAGCCTTCGGTAGACGAAGCACCAGGAAGGAGTGCCAATTAACACGGAGAAGAAGGGCCTGATGGAGAGCATTTTGAACGCTATAAATGGGGTTGGCCAATCCCTGCAGCCATACTAAATCGGCTGCTCGCCGTGGTTCCCCACATGTGACCCCAGTGAGCCTGAGCCTAAGGAAGCAGAGGACTCAGGACCTGGCTCTGCTCCTACAGCCCCCAGAGCTCGGGAGGCACCGAGACAGGTGCGGGGTCCCTGAGGGGATAAGGCACAGATAGCTGAAATAACAGCAACATATTGTAAAAAATATATAAAAAATTATAAACTGCAAAACCTGGATGTGTTTCACTCTCTTAACCATAACCTCCTAATGACATATACAAGCTTACTTAACTTATCTAATAATATAGACACTGAGACATATGAAAGTGGCTAAAGAAGGTCCCAGTTTATTAATTTTTAAATAAATGGTGGTGAAAGTGAACTGTGAGGCAGCTAAATCAAACTGATATTTGGAACCAAGCGTGGATGGCTGGCGGCCTACTCCACGTAACCGGGACACATCCTAAACTGCCTGGCCAACGCTAATTCTGACGCAAGAGTGACTAAACCCAATATCGACTACGCAATGGGCGCCCTCAGATGTGGACCAAGGGATCCTCATCAAAAAGGACCGCGTCACGTTCCTCGATGGGGGTAGCAACTGTGGTCAAACAGCAATAATGTGGTGGTCGAGTACTGATGGGAATCCTTCCCTTACCTTGTCCTCCAGACACGAGTCAGGTTCTTTTCTGTTCGGATATCTGGTGGTCAGGAGATAAATACTTCAATGAAAGGGACAAGGATTGGTCAAACAACTTGGGTTTATTGAGAATGCAGTAAGGATAGTTTCGGTAAGACACCGCGCCAATGACCCCTTCAGCTCAATAGTAATGACAAAATAATGCGTCTGATCAGCATAGAGCACAATAGCATTTAACATATAACATACACCTGGTGAGTATAAGGCAGAATAACGATAACATCTTCAAAGCACATTGTCTAATAAGGCACACTGGTAATCACAGTTACTACATTCACGTTAACAATATCTGACTGGTGATGATGCAAAATCTATCAATAATAACCCATCAAGACTCTTACGGTCACTAGAGGGCTATTTATTATTCAGGTGTTTGGGGTACCGTGCTATTCCCTATGGGTCAGGCGCCCCACTTTTAGCATCTACTGCTGAGTTAACTTGAATTGCAGCGGTACCACTAACACTGAATATCACACCTTCAATATTAATAAATCAATTCTTAGGTAAATCACATAACATTAACATCATCTAAAACATTTGGTACACCAATATTATCCCCGGTAACGTTACCATATTTTCCACTGAGTCCTGGGCTGACCTGTACACACAAATTTGGTAGTGTTCCAATGTCCTGCAGAGGTTTCCATCAAGGGTTAAGTATTATAGTAGAAAGCAGGGCTGTTGCTCATTTCAGCCACAAGATGGCGCTGTTCTCTCAACAGTCAATGAATCTCTATCAGCACATGTGCTCTGCAACAGGGCAGGTGTCTAGATATCAGCACACACACACAGGATATAGCTGAAACGACCGTCTTAATTGTTCCCTGCAGCCTGTGTAAAGGTATGATCTGGGGGAAAAGCTCTCACAATCCTTCCTTGTACAAGAATGCAATGTCAGTTTTGGATAGATTCTCTCATCACTCTTCCCTCTGACACTGGGATGTGTGCAGTACACTGCAGGCTAGGGTTTTACCTTGAGACGGTTCTGCAGTTAGTGGAGACTGTCTTTGGCACCCCGCTGCGTGTCCCCAGCTGTTCTCCTTCCGCTTTGCTGGCAATGTCACAGTTCTGGCAGCAGCTCACTCTTGTCTCTGCTCGGCTGCACGTCCTCGCCCTTGTTCCTTCTACCATGCTGCTCTCTTCTTCTCCTCCTTCCTGCACATCCTCTTCCTGTTACTCCCCCAGCCAATCAGGGCCTTCATCCTCCTCCTGTAATTTGGGGCACAAGTTTTCAGGAGCACAATTAACCCCTTGTATCCCTGCATTTTAAAAGCGTTTATGCACTCCTCTGTGCTGTTCAACAGGGCTTTGGGGTACCACAATAACACTGTAACGATCAGCCACTGCCCACAGTGACTTCCTACCAACTGTGCCTGCTCTGTGGCGTGGGGAAGAACCAGATTAAAACTCATACGCCACGGAAGCAGGGAGGTCTATAAAGGGCATGGCTGGGTGGGATCTTGAGCAGTGAATGAGAAAGGGCATGTGACATGCTAGGACTTATATAGACAGATCTCCAGGCACTCCCCTTCCTTCCTCATTGGTCGGCCTGGGATGTGGCATCTTACTTGCAGGTAAGGTAACCTCACTTACTGCCACATATATATGCGTCTAAGTGCTTTCATCCATATGAGACTCTATTGTTATTATTGACATTCTGTGTTTCTTTCTCCATTAATCCTACATAGATGACAACAGAGTACAGGTTGTTCATAGTCATGATGGGCAACATGTTCAGATGAGTAGATAAAATATATTCTGCATAGTGAAACGTGTGTTGAGTCCATTGTGAAATTTTTTTTGTTAAAGAATCTGCTATAAACACATCGCAGCCACATTCTCCTGCAGCGTGTATACATCATGGACTAAAAGTATCATTCCAAATTTCAATGGTTTAGGCCATCAATTCCTATATATCTGTGTGCAAGGATAGAATTGGACAATGTGCATTATTTTTAGTTTGTTTAGTTGAGCTTTAGTTTTATATATTTAGATTATACTTACAGCTGAAGTGTTGCTGAATCACATAATAATTGTCCGTTTCTGCAAGAAGCTCCTATATGTCAGGAGACAGAACATTTCTTTTTTTTAAAAAAAAGTAGTAATAAAAATGATATTAATAAAAAAGAACATAGAAAATATTTAGCATAATATATAAATCATATCCAGCCAGGGTACCACTGACACAGGCGGGATGGATACCATCTACATGTCGGAGCAGAAATCGACATTCGGCAGATCAGGCAATGTTTTTCCAGTCTTCAAATGTCCAGTTTTGGTGAGCCTGTGCTGCTGTAGTCCATAGTTTCCTGCCCTTATAATGAGGTTCCCATTAAACAACGTAAATGAAAATCTTAAAACACAAAAAGGTGTCACATGTAAAATAGACAGTCCCAACATCTCCTGACTTTATGATTTATTTAAGGCTAAAACGAGTAATATTTTAGAGAGATAACGAAAGTTATATCTAATAAAAGGGATATTTGTAAAGTGTTAGGAGTAGGGACGTGACAGTACACTTTTGCACGGCGCTCGCCCTTCTAGTTTGCGGAGGTGTCTTCAAAGACCGTAAAACAGACATGCAAATTGCACTTTGTAGAGCACTGAACAGGCCATATAATCGGACAAGTGCAAAACCAAAGTGGTATTTGGTGTGCTCCGGCACACAATGTGACTGAGGTCCAGTGTGTGTAAGAGATGGGTACACTGTGGAATATGAGTTTCTATTAGATGGCATGAAATGAATGTAACTAATTAGGAGCGTCTGCATAGCAGAACAGCAATCAGTACAGACTTCATGTATATTGGTGTCATTTATCTGCAACTGCTGATAATCTGATTATCCTTTAATCCATACTTGCCAACTCTCCCAAATGTCCGGGAGACTCTCAAAATTTGGGTCGGTCTCACGGACTACCGGGAGAGCAAGTCTCCTGCATCCCGCAACTGCCTAGCATAAATGGCGCGTTTTGCTGTGAATCGCGTCATTTTAACCCCAGCATTTTAGTCGCAGGGGCGGGGCCAAAATGACGTGTTTGGCCCCCTCCCATCCTCTAGTCACACCCCTCTCCCACACTACACTTGCTGAAAGTAGGCAAGTATGCTGTAATCTGTGATGTAAGTGCATTACAACATTGATGTTTTGTTAAACTGCATTATTACAGGTGTAATACGCAGCTTACTGTGTTTTCCCCTCTAAGATCCACATTATTTTCTGGGTAGAAAATATACTGAAAAGTTAATGTCCTCTGAATATTTTTATAAATACTCCCATCCTCTCGCTGGTCAATTTCTTGCCCATTTGTTTTCCAATTCTTGGTCCCTGTCCTGATATAATGACATTTATTAAAGATTGGGGGGTACATAGGGGGAGGCAAACTGGGGCAGCTGTCACAGGCAGCAATATTTAGGGGGCAATAGAACAAAAATTATTATTATTTTCAAAATGCCAACTTTCTTGGTGCAGATATAAAATATAAATGGTATTTACTTTAGTAGCTCTAATAATCTAATAATGCTTAAAATGAAAATATTTGTCTTTTATAATGTACACAAATCATATATAAATGTTTATAGTAGACGTCTTTCTTAACATTAATGAATTAATTTAACACAGGGAACCGCAGTTGGGGGCAGACTATTCCGTAGCAGGTGAAATGGGTGTCGGATGGTTTGTGAAAATGTGAGTTAGATAAATATTAGGGATGTGCACCGGCGACTTTTGAGGTCTCGTGTTTTGTGTTTTGGATCCGGATTTTCGTTATTTTTGAGGTTCGGATTTGTCTCGCAAAACACTTGACGAAAGGTCTCGGTTCGGATTTAAGGTATTGGATTCGGATTTTTTTTGAAAAAAACATTAAAAGTTTAAAAATCAAGTTTTTGGGCTTATTTTCACTCCTAGGCTATTATTAACCTCAATAACATTCAATAACAAGCATTTCCACTAATTTACAGTGTATTCTGAACACCTCACAATATAGTTATTAGTCCAAAACGTTGCAAAAAGGTATCTTTCTGGACTGCGTAGAGGAGTGGGTCACCACAATATATATTAAAAACCCTGAACTTTTATGATTCGCACCAATAATTGTACCTGGACTGCGTAGAGGAGTGGGTCACCACAATATCTTAAAAACCCTGAACTTTTATGATTCGCACCAATAATTGTACCTGGACTGCGTAGAGGAGTGGGTCACCACAATATATTAAAAACCCTGAACTTTTATGACTCGCACCAATAATTGTACCTGGACTGCGTAGAGGAGTGGGTCACCACAATATATTAAAAACCCTGAACTTTTATGATTCGCACCAATAATTGTACCTGGACTGCGTAGAGGAGTGGGTCACCACAATATATTAAAAACCCTGAACTTTTATGATTCGCACCAATAATTGTACCTGGACTGCGTAGAGGAGTGGGTCACCACAATATCTTAAAAACCCTGAACTTTTATGATTCGCACCAATAATTGTACCTGGACTGCGTAGAGGAGTGGGTCACCACAATATCTTAAAAACCCTGAACTTTTATGATTCGCACCAATAATTGTACCTGGACTGCGTAGAGGAGTGGGTCACCACAATATCTTAAAAACCCTGAACTTTTATGATTCGCACCAATAATTGTACCTGGACTGCGTAGAGGAGTGGGTCACCACAATATATTAAAAACCCTGAACTTTTATGAATCGCACCAATAAATGTACCTGGACTGCGTAGAGGAGTGGGTCACCACAATATATATAATAAGAAAACCACCAACTTGTTTGATTCGCACCAATAAATGTACCTGGACTGCGTAGAGGAGTGGGTCACCACAATATATTAAAAACCCTGAACTTTTATGAATCGCACCAATAAATGTACCTGGACTGCCTAGAGGAGTGGGCACTGGGCACCACAATAAAATATATAAAAAACCTTCAACAGGTCTGCATTACACTACACATACGGCTGCTCCTCCATCCTCTCCATCATATACATGTTGGAGTTTTAGCGTGTGACAACCTCTTGTTTTTGATAATGTCAGTGCATTTTGAATATTTTTCAATTTGCCCCACACCACTGAATGTACTTTATCTATGATACGCATCTATCTATCTTGACTGCGTAGTGTGGTGGCCCCGGTACACAATTTGGTACCGAGGCCACAATATAATTAAAAAACCCTCCACGTGTCAGAATTCTACCAAACAAGTATCTGGACTGCGTAGTGGGGTGGCCCCGGTACCCAATTTGATACCGGGGCCACAATAAAATAAATACACCCTCCACGTGTCAGAATTCCACCAAACAAGTATCTGGACTGCGTAGTGGGGTGGCCCCGGTACCCAATTTGATACCGGGGCCACAATAAAATAAATACACCCTCCACGTGTCAGAATTCCACCAAACAAGTATCTGGACTGCGTAGTGGGGTGGCCCCGGTACCCAACTTGATACCGGGGCCACAATACCTCCTCCAAACATGCTACAGACAATTCGTCATTGAGATCCCATCAAGTATGTTAAAGACAGACAGGGTCCAAGTGTTATTAGTTGACTTTGTAAAGAAAAAAACTGTCCCTGTTGCACATAGTCGTGCAATGAAGACTTACTTTTTCATTTAAAGGCACGATCTTTCAAGTGTAGTGTTTGTAAGTCTAAGTCATATTATACTTTTGGTAAAATTGGTTTTTTTTGTTCCTCTTTATGTTAATTAATTAGTAATAGAATTAAAGTAGGAAATAGAATTAAATAGAATTAAAGTAGGAAATAGAGTGGTATAGAGTTGTAGTGTGGTATAGATAGAGTGGTCCACACAATATAATAATAAAACCCTCAACTGGTCTGAATTCCACCAAACAAGTATCTTGACTGCGTAGTGTGGTGGCCCCGGTACACAATTTGGTACCGAGGCCACAATATAATTAAAAAACCCTCCATGTGTCGGAATTCCACCAAACAAGTATCTGGACTGCATAGTGGGGTGGCCCCGGTACCCAATTTGATACCGGGGCCACAATACCTCCTCCAAACATGCTCCAGACAATTCGTCATTGACAGACCCCAGACAGACAGGGTCGTAGTGTTATTGTTTGACTTTGTAAACCCAAAAAAATGTCCCTGTTGCACTTGCACATAGTCGTGCAATGAAGACTGACTTTTTCATTTAAAGGCACGATCTTTCAAGTGTAGTGTTTGTAAGTCTAAGTCATATTATACTTTTGGTAAAATTGGTTTTTTTTGTTCCTCTTTATGTTAATTAATTAGTAATAGAATTAAAGTAGGAAATAGAATTAAATAGAATTAAAGTAGGAAATAGAGTGGTATAGAGTTGTAGTGTGGTATAGATAGAGTGGTCCACACAATATAATAATAAAACCCTCAACTGGTCTGAATTCCACCAAACAAGTATCTTGACTGCGTAGTGTGGTGGCCCCGGTACACAATTTGGTACCGAGGCCACAATATAATTAAAAAACCCTCCACGTGTCGGAATTCCACCAAACAAGTATCTGGACTGCATAGTGGGGTGGCCCCGGTACCCAATTTGATACCGGGGCCACAATACCTCCTCCAAACATGCTCCAGACAATTCGTCATTGACAGACCCCAGACAGACAGGGTCGTAGTGTTATTGTTTGACTTTGTAAACCCAAAAAAATGTCCCTGTTGCACTTGCACATAGTCGTGCAATGAAGACTGACTTTTTCATTTAAAGGCACGATCTTTAAAGTGTCAGAAAGAGAGAGAAGACACAGGAGAGGAGAGTTGTAGCTGGGGACCTGGGGTGGAAGCTCCCAGGCTCCCCCAGCATTGCCTGGAAGTCTGAGCGTGGTGACTGAGCCAGGGCAAGGAATGTGTGCCCTGGATGAGGGGGAGAACTCCATGCCACTATAGTGAACCCAAGAGAGAGGGGGACACTGCACATGGAAGAGGCCCTGGAGTGAGGGCTGCTACAAGAGGCATGGTAGCTGTAGTGTCAGATCCTGAGGCTGAGAGTACACAGAGTGACGTGTCAGAGCACAGGAGACATTATCCCCGCAGAGGAGGGATGAGCTGCAGTTGAGAGGTCTGTTGTTGAAATAGGACATGCACACTTTAACAAACCAATCATTTCAGCGACAGGGCCTACCAAACAACTTTGACTGAAATGATTGGTTTGTTTGGGCCCCCACACCAAAAAAGCTATTCATCTCTCCCTGTACAGACTAAACAGGCTCTACTGAGGCAAGATGTCGTCCTCATCCTCAACCTCTGATTCCTCTCCCCCTACAGTGTGTACTTCCTCCTCATCACACATTATCAATTCGTCCCCGCTGGACTCCACAACCACAGGTCCCTCTGTAGTATCTGGAGGGCAGTGCTGTACTTCATTGAGGAATTGATTATTCATTTTTATAAACATCATTTTTTCAACGTTGTGAGGAAGCAACCTCCTTCGCCGCTCACTGACCAGGTTCCCCGCTGCACTAAAAACTCTTTCCGGGTACACACTGGAGGGGGGACAACTCAGGTAAAATAGAGCCAGTTTGTACAGGGGCTTCCAAACTGCCTTTTTTTCCTGCCAGTAACAATATGGACTGTCTGACATGTCTACTTGGATGGTGTCAGCAAAGTAATCCTCCACAATTTTTTCAATTGTGACAGCATCCAATGCAGCGAGAGTAGACATGTCTGCAATGGTTGGCAGGTCCTTCAGTCCGGACCAGATGTTATCAGCATCCCCGCCAGTGCCTCTTTTGGGAAAACTGAGCTTTTTCCTCGCAGCCATAGATGTGGAAGAAAATGAGGGTGGAGCTGTTGGCATGTCACGGTCCTCTTCAGAGGACAATCTCCTGACCAGCAGGTCTTTGCACCGCTCTAGATTTGTGTCCGCCGGAAACAGAGACACAACATACGCTTTAAACCGAGGATCGAGCACGGTGGCCAGAATGTATTCCTCTGACTTTAAAAGAGTGACCACCCTCGGATCCTGGCAAAGCGTACGAAGGGCTACATCCACAAGAGCTACATGCTTGCTGTAATCGCAATGGCTTACCAGCTCCTCCCTCACTTTCTCCAGCTGCTTCTGCAACAGCCTGATCAGGGGAATGACCTGACTCAAGCTGGCAGTGTCGGAACTGACTTCTCGTGTGGCAAGTTCAAATGGCTGCAGAACCTTGCACAACACGGAAATCAGTCTCCACTGCGCTTGACTCAGGCGCATCCCCACTCCTTTGCCTATGTCGTAGGTGGCTGTGTAGGCCTGAATGGCCTTTTGCTGCTCCTCCATCCTCTGCAGCATATAGAGGGTGGAGTTCCAGCGCGTCACAACCTCTTGTTTGAGGTGATGGCAGGGCAGGTTCAAGCTTTTTTGATGTGCCTCTAGTCTGCGGTAGGCACTGGCTGAATGCCGAAAGTGTCCAGCAATTTTGCGGGCCACCGCAAGCATCTCCTGCACACCCCTGTCACTCTTGAGGTAATGCTGCACCACCAAATTAATGGTGTGGGCAAAACATGGGACGTGCTGGAAATTGCCCATATTTAATGCCCGCACAATGTTACTGGCATTGTCTGACACCACAAATCCCCATGAGAGTCTAAGTGGGGTAAGCCACTGGGAGATAATTTCCCTCATTTTCTCTAATATGTTGTCAGCGTTGTGCCTCTTATTAAAGCCTGTAATGCACAATGTTGCCTGCCTTTGCATGAGCAGCCATTTTGTAGATGCTGCTACTGATGCAGCTGTTGCTGTTGCTGCGGAAGGGGATGCATCTACCCAGTGGGCTGTCACAGTCATATAGTCCTTCGTTTGCCCAGAACCACTTGTCCACATGTCCGTGGTTAAGTGGACAGTGGGTACAACCGCATTTTTAAGAGCACTGAGGACACTTGATCGTACTTCTCTGTACATTTTTGGTATCGCCTGCCTAGTGAAGTGGAATCTCGAGGGGATTTGGTACCGGGGACACAATACCTCCATCAACCCTCTAAATCCCACTCCACTGATGGCGGACACCGGGCGCACGTCTAACACCAACATTGCAGTTACAGCCGCAGTTATACGCTTTGCAATAGGGTGACTACTATCGTATTTGGTGGTCATGGCAAACGACTGTTGGACGGTCAATTGTTTGGTGAAAGACTTAGCGGTCTTACGACTTCCCCTCTGGGAAGATGACCGACTAACAGCAGCAACAGCAGCAGTGGCAGTAGTAGGCGTACCGCTGCAGGATTCCTCGGATGAATCCCGTATTGAGGAGGACTCAGTCTGGCTGGTGACTTGGGCTGCAGGACTGAATCTGATGGAGATTGTGGAGGAAGTTGACGAGGAGGGTGTTGCTGGTGTGTATCCAACTGGACCACGGGATTTAGGTGTCCCTGTACCGATGAGGGTCCTAGCCCCAGTTCCTGAACTAACCACTGAACTATGAAGGTTATTCAGGTGACGTATAAGGGAGGATGTTCCTAGGTGGGCAAGATCCTTACCCCTGCTTATTTGAGCTTTACATAAGCTACATATTGCCATACATTGGTTGTCTGGATTTGGATAAAAATAACTCCAGACCGAAGAGGTGCATTTTTTGGTCTTCTGACCAGGCATGACGATGGGCTTTTTCATCCCATGGACATCAGCTGTTTCCCCCCCTGGTGCCTCATTTACAATAACCACATCACCATCCTCATCATCAAGTTCCTCCACAGCGCCAGCTACATCATCAATAGCCTCCTCCCGAGCCACCTCTTCCCGTACAGTGATGGGAAGGTCAGGCTTGACAACCACCAACACCCTTGGACTCGCCTTGGGGATTTGTGATAATTTCTCTTTAGAAGGCAGAGTTGTTTGCTGTTTTGTTGCTGACAGCATAACTCTCTTCAATTTTTTGTAGGGGGGGGGAGGAGGAGGAGGGCTAAGATCCGTGGGTGAAGCTGAACCACTAGTCATGAACACGGGCCAGGGCCTAAGCCGTTCCTTGCCACTCCGTGTCGTAAATGGCATATTGGCAACTTTACGTTTCTCCTCAGATGATTTTAAGTTTCTCTTTTTGCTACTTTTTCTTAACCTGGGCTTTTTGGATTTTACATGCCCGGTACTACGAGATTGGGCATCGGGCTTGGAAGACGACGTTGATGGCATTTCATCGTCTATGTCATGACTAGTGGCAGCAGCTTCAGCATTAGGAGGAAGTGGGTCTTGATCTTTCCCTACTTTATCCTCCAAATTTTTGGTCTCCATTATATGTAGCACAAGATACTGCAGAATGTGTGAACTTGGTAATATTGCAGTACCAATGGACTTATACTGCTGGATTGGTTTTGCAAATTTGGTTATAATTATTATATATTTTTTTTTTTTTTTATTTTTTTTTTTTTTTTACTTTTTTTTTTTTTTTTAAAAACTTGGGAATAGTGGGGAAATAACTATGCCCTTAGAAGCACAGAGCACAGGACACAGCACCACTGGACTGATACTGCAGAATGTGTGAACTTGGTAATATTGCAGTACCAATGGACTTATAATGCTGGATTGGTTTTGCAAATTTGGTTATAATTATTATATATTTTTTTTTTTTTAAATTTTTTATTATTTTTTACTTTTTTTTTATTTTTTAAAAACTTGGGAATAGTGGGGAAATAACTATGCCCTTAGAAGCACAGAGCACAGGACACAGCACCACTGGACTGAACAGGACACGGCACAGGACCCAGCAGCACTACGGAACTCAGCAGGACAGAGCACAGGACACAGCACCACTGGACTGATACTGCAGAATGTGTGAACTTGGTAATATTGCAGTACCAATGGACTTATAATGCTGGATTGGTTTTGCAAATTTGGTTATAATTATTATATATTTTTTTTTTTTTAAATTTTTTATTATTTTTTACTTTTTTTTTATTTTTTAGAAACTTGGGAATAGTGGGGAAATAACTATGCCCTTAGAAGCACAGAGCACAGGACACAGCACCACTGGACTGAACAGGACACGGCACAGGACCCAGCAGCACTACGGAACTCAGCAGGACAGAGCACAGGACACAGCACCACTGGACTGATACTGCAGAATGTGTGAACTTGGTAATATTGCAGTACCAATGGACTTATAATGCTGGATTGGTTTTGCAAATTTGGTTATAATTATTATATATTTTTTTTTTTTTAAATTTTTTATTATTTTTTACTTTTTTTTTATTTTTTAGAAACTTGGGAATAGTTGGGAAATAACTATGCCCTTAGAAGCACAGAGCACAGGACACAGCACCACTGGACTGAACAGGACACAGCACAGGACCCAGCAGCACCACTGACCTCAGAAGGACAGAGCACAGCACACAGCACCACTGGACTGATACTGCAGAACACAGCACAGCACAGCACAGCACAGCACAGCACAGCACAGCACAGCACAGCACAGCACTAAACAGCACAGCACAGCACAGCACTAAACAGCACAGAACTAAACAGCACAGAACTAAACAGCACAGAACTAAACAGCACAGAACTAAACAGCACAGAGGACCACCTAACACACCCTCCCTCTACCCTGATCAATGCCCGAGTGAAGATGGCGGCGACTAGCGGGGAATTTATAGGATCCGAGTATCGCGAGATCCGACAACGGGATTATGAGTCAGAGCCTCAGTTTCACTTTTGAATTTGGCGCCAATACCCGGATCTGTCTCGGATCCGACTCGGATCCGCAACGTTCGGGTGGGCTCGGATTTCAGAAATCCGAGCGCGCTCATCCCTAATAAATATACTATATTTTAGTTTCCAGCCATCACCTCTTGATTTACAATGGGCAAATTGGAGGTTCGGTGGCAGAAATGCAGCTCTGGAACCACAGTGGTTTTTGCAGCCGCAGTCTCAATTAATGTTATAGGTTTGCAGGGCAGAACGGTCACATTTATAGAGGAAATGACATCTGCACACAACGGGGAGGCGTTTGGTGGAGTCAGGGCACAAGAACAACCTTACTGTATATTGCCTACGTGTGCTCGCCCATTCCCCACCCTGTTCACTCCCCTAAATCGGTGGCTGTAGTAAGTGTCTTTGCACTCAGAGGTGACTTGGACGTGGCTGCGTTCTATTGCGTACCGTCCGGATCTGGGCAAGCACAGGGTATTTTCTGCTGACGATAGCACCCATGACTCAAACCTAAGGTGTGCATTGAATGAGGCTCCTGATTGGACCTGAATCACAGCTATCAATTTAGATGCTTCATTTTTATCCACATTACTGACCATAGGAGATGGAATACCCTGGACAACTGCATTCCTCTGTACTGAAAACAGTCTTCCTTCCCAAGCTTCACTTCCAGAACCCAAGTCCCCTGGAATCTGCCATAATCCACAGACTAGACTAGCTTTAGAGAGTCGCAGACATATGCTCACATTGAAACAGTGTAATAGTCACAAACAGTCTGGGGTATCTGCAGTATGCATGACCAGTATCCTTGAAGAAGAGGGGCAAGTGTGGCATTTGGAGGAGGGATTTGAAATGTAAATGGTGTCGTAAAATGATCACAAGGGAAAACACATGATTTTCATTTTTCCTATTTTGCCATCTCTTTTTGGCTATTAAAAGTATTTACCACTTTGAGATTTTTACACATTTTACTTTCTAACATCATAGAATCATAATGGATTTATCCCAGAATCCCTCCCACTGATAAAAACATAACAGTCCACAATGCCGAAACAAAATAGCTAAACATTTTTCTTAAGTAATTACAAATATAAAACAGACAACGATTGCTTGTTCATTTTGCCCAAGTAAACCCTGCTGTAATTAGTTGTCTTCAGAGGTCACATAAGTAATTGGATCCCACCTGTGTACAATTAGTGTTTCACATAATCTGAAAATAAACACACGTGTCTGTGAGAGGTCCTACAGTTGGTCAAAGCTTCATCATGAAGTTCAAAGAAAATTCAAATATAACATGTTAATGATCAGCACTCGTCAGAAGAAGGTTATAATGAGATTTCCAAACTGTTTACCATCCCCCAGAGCACTATCACATCCATCATAAAGAAATTAAGATAATGTGGCACAACTGTGAATTTGTCTAGAACAAAACTGAATATCCGTCCGAGAAGGGTACTTGTCAGGGTACCCACCAAGAGGAGCCTGGCAGCTCTGTCAGTTTAGCTTTCCATTGCAGAGATGATAGAAACTATCCATAGGACAACAGTAGCCTGGCTACATGAAATCTTACCTAGAATTTGTCTGAAAGCATGGGAAAGATCTTTATACCAAGTGGAGAAAGATTATCTGTCCTGATGAGACCAAGATTGAACGTTTGGCTTCAATGCTAGGCAGAAATCTAACGCAGCACGTGATTCCAAAAGAATGATCCCTACATTGAATCATGCTGGTGGTATAATGTTATGGAATTTTTCCTCTGCATCAAGAACTGGAAAACTTGATAAAATCGAGGGCAAAATGAGTAGACTAAGATGTAGCCAAATCTTGCAGGAAAACCTGCTGCAGTCAACAGCAGGTCAGTGAGCCGAAGCGTACAGCAAATGCCACATTGGAGTGGCTTAAATACCGAGCAAATCATTGTTCCAGAGTATCCCGGTCAAAGCTAAGTCACATTCCCAATCTGTGGAATGGTTTGAAAATTTCCCACCAAGGGTCCTCTTGTAACCGAAAATGGCAAAGCAGAATTGGCGAAAATTGCAGTTTCTTGGTGTGCAAAGCAGGTAGAAGATTGCCCAAATATACTCACGGCTTTAATTCCTGCTAAATGAGTTTCTACCAAGTATAAAAATAAGGGTGTGAATATATATGTAACCAGTCATTTTTTTGCAATTATTTAAACTAAAGCTTTAGAGATGTATTTTATATTTGTCAAATGTCTTTAGATCGGTGTTAAGAATTACCATATAAATTAATTTAGATTATATAATATAAGAGAAGAAAATAAAATAAAATGGGAAGAGTGGGGGAGGGGGTGAACACTTTTATATAACACTGTATATAACAGACACACATGGATGGTATATATGGATCCTGATTAGTAGAATTTACAAACAACATTATAAAATAAATATACAATTTTCACTCTGCATCTTTTGAACAATGTTTCATGATTTGGGGGGATTTCGATCATCTGTAATAACTCCCCAATGAAGAGCAATTACCGGCACAGACTTGCTAAAGCTCCTAGCAATAAAACGAGTTCGAAATGTTCTTGTTCCACCTCAACTCTCATAGTGCATCGATTTCTGGCCGCAGGAAACGTATAAATGATGTGACAGTAAAAGCTACTTAAATAGAGAAGGTTGGTTCTCCCAGGTTTTGTAAGTTACTCAGTATTGTTTAATCGGAAACATATGAAAAAGGGTCGACGCTTGATGTTCCCCTTTGGAAAGTAGCATGGATGAAAGAAAACACCTCTTGTCTGGTCAACCACGTTATTAAGTACAGTCTATCGTTATACAGCGATCTACATTACAATGAAAGCATTGGCTAAACATACACTAGGAGGTCTTGATGAAGTTTGATTTCACATGATTGCCCTTTTGTGCATATAATTTACATATAAAACTGTTCTCTCTGTACTGTTAGCCATTATGATATCATGGGAAAAATGGGGAAGGGATGACAGGAAAAACCGCTCCGCACAAGATAGTACCCTACCTCACTAATGAATATATATTGTTATGTGAGGGGGTGCTAAGGTCATATATATGAACATATAATCCAAAAAGAAAGGGAAAAAAAGGGTGATGACCTACTAAACAAGCACTCCAGGTACATACAAATAATCAATTAATACATATTGTTTTTATTGGTATGCATTAAAAATGGTACATATAGATACACCACACAGATAAAAAAGCGAAATATAAAAAGAATGTAGTGTTGAAAAGTATAGAATTAAAAATGAATGGACCCTGGGATGGAGCCGATCAGAATCCGTATAACATTCCCAAAGGGAAAGTCACTGATATAGGATCTCTTGTGGGAGTATACACAACACAAATAGAGTGGTAAACAATGTGCACATTCTGCATGGTAACAGTGTGTCACTTGTATAGCACTTGATATTTTGTGTTGTGTTTAGTGTGAGCTATAGATGGCAGTATTGCCTAATTTGTTCCTCAATTGATCCAATAATGAGTTATCCTTCAGAGTGCCGTGCACCTTAATACATACTAGATATTCTTTAAACACGAGCCCTGTGTAGTATATCAAGGAATTGGCAAGTATATAGTAGCTTGTGTTCTCAGACATATGCGCCTACTTAGGCTATGACTCTAGATGTTACTCAGTGACTCGTGTATAACGGATGATCTCTATAGTACTGGTCTTCTAAAGGGCCACTTTTGTGTATTTATTCCTGTATTGACATAGGTTGCTGTCACCAAATTCATACATCAAGAGTCATCTAGATATTTGTTAGAAACTGACATAATGGTTGAGGTAAGTATAGTAGAATTACATAAAATGAAAAAACCCAAAATAAATATAAACTAGTGAGTAGCATGATTGAATGTCACAATCATATGTGTATATTCATTTCTATCAAAATTATATCCACTGTGAAAAAATGTGAGTATCGATTATGGAAAAAAATGTTAAAACAAACTACGTGTTAGTTGTTATTTTATATTTATTTCCTATATTATATATCTTTCTTAAATTATTTATTTGTATTTTTTAATTTTTTTAAATTTCTATACTTTTTTATATATATCTTTTCTCTCATCTCCTATATTTTTTGCTTTTTGGAATTGTTATTCATTTATTTATTTCTCACTTCTTATTTTTTTTTTATATTGTTTATTTTCTGTTGTTTATCATTTATTATTTTTTATATTTTATTTTCTGTTTTTTAATTTTTTATTATATTATTTTTTTATTATTATTTTATATTTTTGTATTTTTTTATATTTTTCCATTTATTTATTTTCTTACTTTTTTATATTCTTTATTCTTTTAGATTTTTATAGATTTTTATTCTCCATTTATTTTCCCATATATTATTTTTATGTTACTAATTTATGATTATTAGTGTATTTGATATATCCATCTAATAGAATTAATCAAATGTAAAGTGTGAATATAGATATCTCAGATGTGCATGTGAACCTGAATATCTAATAATTATGTATAAAGCCTTGTGTGTAATTTAATAAGGCAAATATGCAAAAAAATGGGAAACAGTTATATTAGATACTATGACCCACTAAAGTGTATAAATATATCCAAGTTGATTAAGGACCAATACTATTGGTCAGGTGAAAAAAAGGGAACAAATAAATACAAAAACAAATATAAAGAGTGAGAATATATATATATATATATATATATATATATATATATATGTATATTAGGGTCTGTGCTAGAGTAAGTAGGTTTCTATGATGGAATTAGTTGTGAAATTCAATTGACCATGGGTACATTACCAATGTACTATCGCAAATTGCCCTCAGGTGATTCATATATATCACAAAGAGTCCAATAGTGAGTATATGGCAGAGATATTCAATATGGGATATATAAAGAAGAATAATAATAAACAAATGAAAAAGCAAACAGAAAAACAAAAATAACAAAATTATTAGTATTAGAACGAATATAAACCGGACCTAAATTGTGATAGATCGTTGATACAACAAATATCATGAACTTGAAATAGGCCATTAGGATATTATGACTTGTTCTCATTATTCGGTAAGTATGTTATTGTTATTGTAATCAAAAAGTATGTTCTCAAGATGAAATTCAGTATCCATTATGAAATGAATATGTTACCTCATAAGATTCAGATGCATTAGTAGTGGCATTGCTTGCTCCTACAGAAAACTAGCATAACTAGTATTCTCATTTAGGCCAAATGGCATTATAGAATTCAATAAGAAAATCCATCGGCTTTCCCTCTGTAGGAGCTGTTTGATAACATCACCCCCTCTGATACCCATCTTAATTTGTTCGATCCCAAAAGCTTTCATGTCATGGGGATTTCCTCCATGTTTATGGAGGAAGTGGCGTGCCACTGATGTCAGTTGTTTAAATGTATCTTTATCTGTGGGTGCATTCCTGATTGAACCAATGTGTTCTAATAGTCTGTTTTTTAACATTCTGCTAGTCGTGCCTACGTAGATCAAATTACAAGGACATGTAAGAACGTATATCATACATTTGGTAGTGCAGTTAATAAACTGTTCAATTTGATGTTTATTCCCATATCTGTCAGAAATGTCTCTGGTTCTTTCCATATAAGAGCATGCCTTACACTGACCACATTTATGGGATCCTTTAACTGATAGAATTAGGGTACCCATCGAAAAGTGACTTCTCACCAATTTGTCACCTAGATTAGGTGATCTACGCCAGCTAAAATCAGGTCTTGGGCCAAAATCTTTAGACAAATCCATATCTGATAGGAGAATAGGCCAATGTTATGGTACAATGTTTTGTATCTCCTTCCATTCATGGCAAAAGTTGCCTACAATTCTAATTTTCTTGTCATTCTTGGGTTTGATCTTACCATACATCAATTTACTCCTATCTTTAATATTAGCCTGATTAAAGGCTCTTTTAATGAGTCTCTTACTGTAGCTTCGTTGCACAAGTCTCATACTTAATTCTACAGATCTTTGCTTAAAATCAGAGGGGTTGGAGCAATTGCGTTTTAGTCTCAAAAATTCTCCCTTGGGTATGTTGTTTATTACAGGTGGGAAATGGGAACTTTCACTATGTAATATACTGTTGGTCGCTGTTTTCTTGCGGAATAGGTTGGTAACAATTCTACCATCTGGCATTTTCCTGATAGTCAGGTCTAAGAAATTGACATGCTTCTGGTGCATTTCATATGTTAGATGTAAGTTGTTTGGGTTGTTGTTAAGAGTTTCTACGAACTCTACAAACATTTCTTGCTTGCCATTCCACATAATAAGTATGTCGTCGATATAGCGCATCCAAACAGTTATATTATCAGTATATCTGTTCAGTTGGTCACAGAAAACTGTCTCCCTCTCCCACCTGCCCAAGTAGAGATTGGCAAAAGTGGGGGCACAAGCCGCCCCCATTGCCGTCCCTTGTACCTGTAGGTAAAATCTGTTGTCAAAAACGAAAAAGTTTCTCTTCAGTATAAATTCAAGGAGTTCAATCAAAAAGAGGCTAAATGTGGGGTTGTCATTGGCCTGTAAGAAGAACTTGACAGCATCAATACCCACTTAATGTTGGATGCTGGTATAAAGTGACTCTACATCCATTGTGATGAGCCAAACATCTTGTTCCAAGGTGATACCATCTAAAAGATTAAGGATGTCTGTAGTGTCTCTTACGTAAGAGGGTAAGGAAGTGACATAATCACGCAAATGTACATCAATGAAAATGCTTGCTTGTTCGGTCAAGCCTCCTATACCCGAAAGAATTGGTCTTCCGGGTGGTTTAATGCCATTTTTATGAATTTTAGGCAATAAGTATATTGTTGGTATTTTAGGATTGTCAATGCTTAAAAATTCAAATTCTGATTTCAAAATCACTCCACTTACAAAAGCTCTTTTGATCATTCAAGTGGATCTTTTTTTACATGTAGGTCTAGAGGTTTGGCTAGATGTAATTTCCCTGCCAGTTTGTTCCTCTAAGAGATATTCTAAAGCAGACAAAGCTGTGTTATCTTCCTCCTCCAGATTCACATCCCTTGTTGGTATTACCAGATTTATACTAGTATCCATTTCTTCTGAAATAGATATTGGGATACTGAAAAATCTATCAGTATCTTCTCTGGTACCCACGGAGGTATTTGCACTGGTTTCTTGCAAATTAATAGGCTCATTTTTACTAAAGAATTTATTCAAACGTAGTTTCCTTGTGAAGAGGTGGAGGTCTTTTTCCCATCTAAAGCGATCAAAATTGTTCACTGGTGAGAACGTTAGACCATAACTTAATAATCTTATATGTGACTCATTTAAAATTCTATCTGACAAGTTGATTATCCGTAGGGAATCATTTATTTGCCCCTGTATTTTCTGTTGTATTGATAATTGCCCTTCCAGGGAGTTCGTGAGCGGTCGCGTAGATTTCTTGTGTCCCCTCCTAATACGTTTGTTCCACCGGTGTCCTCCCCTAGAGGTCTCTGAGTTTCCCCTAAAAAAGTATTCTTGTTGGTATTTCTCCTGGTTCTAGATTGAGTTCTACTCCTATTGAAAGGGTTATTATTATCATTATCTGAAGATTCTAATTCTGATGATTCAGGACTAATGGATATATTTCGTCCTGTTTTGGCAGTGGGATAATGTTTCCATTTAAAGATGCGACCATTCGCATAATCTCTTTGATCGCGATTAAATTTGGATTTTTTTCCTTTCAATAAGGTTATCCTCAAGTCGATCCAAATCCTGTTTGTATCTTTCATACGTCTTCTGAAATAAGTCTGTTGTTTCATATTCTTTCAATTTGAGACTAAGTTGTTCAATATCTCGTAAATATGATTCTAATAGAAGATTGTCATGCTTTAAAATAATTTGCATTAATTCCTTAGAGCATTTAAGAAGAGCCATTTCCCATTCTGACTTTAATTCCATAGTGGCTAACTCATATGTCGGGAATATCTTAGGTCTCAAGTAGAGATGGGCGGGTCCGGTTCTCCGAGAACCGAACCCACCCGAACTTTGGGTATCCGAGTACCGAGCTGAGCAGCTCGGTACTCTCCCGCCCATTCCGAATCCAAATCGAGGCCGAACGTCATTGTGACGTCGTCGGATCTCGGGACTCGGTTCTCGCGATACTTCAACTTTATAAATACACGCCTCCACAGCAATCCATCGCCATTTGACAGAGGGAGAGAGCAGGGTGTAGTCATAGGCTAATTAGAGCAGGGACAGAGAATACCATATTGTTCTTGCAATTGCTCTAACCAAAATCGCTAGTGCAGAGAGGAGGATAGAGGTTTATTATTTTTTCTTCATATTTGGCACTCCCCAGCGCTTTTGGGGTGTCCCCCATAATTGTGCATTAATATTTCTGGCTGTCAAAAGTCATATCTGTCAGCAGTATCTACTCAATAATTTTTAGCACTCCTCAGTGTTTTTGGGGTGTCCTCCCTAATTGTGCATTAATATTTCTGGCTGTCAAAAGTCATATCTGTCAGCAGTATCTACTCAATAATTTTTAGCACTCCTCAGTGTTTTTGGGGTGTCCTCCCTAATTGTGCATTAATATTTCTGGCTGTCAAAAGTCATATCTGTCAGCAGTATCTACTCAATAATTTTTAGCACTCCTCAGTGTTTTTGGGGTGTCCTCCCTAATTGTGCATTAATATTTCTGGCTGTCAAAAGTCATATCTGTCAGCAGTATCTACTCAATAATTTTTAGCACTCCTCAGTGTTTTTGGGGTGTCCTCCCTAATTGTGCATTAATATTTCTGGCTGTCAAAAGTCATATCTGTCAGCAGTATCTACTCAATAATTTTTAGCACTCCTCAGTGTTTTTGGGGTGTCCTCCCTAATTGTGCATTAATATTTCTGGCTGTCAAAAGTCATATCTGTCAGCAGTATCTACTCAATAATTTTTAGCACTCCTCAGTGTTTTTGGGGTGTCCTCCCTAATTGTGCATTAATATTTCTGGCTGTCAAAAGTCATATCTGTCAGCAGTATCTACTCAATAATTTTTAGCACTCCTCAGTGTTTTTGGGGTGTCCTCCCTAATTGTGCATTAATATTTCTGGCTGTCAAAAGTCATATCTGTCAGCAGTATCTACTCAATAATTTTTAGCACTCCTCAGTGTTTTTGGGGTGTCCTCCCTAATTGTGCATTAATATTTCTGGCTGTCAAAAGTCATATCTGTCAGCAGTATCTACTCAATAATTTTTAGCACTCCTCAGTGGTTTGCGCTCAGAATGGATTCAAAGCAGTCCACATATGATCTAAATGAGCAACCAGGTTCTGTCACCAGTCCTGATGTTAGTGTTCCCAGTACGTCATCTGGCCAAGGCGATGTCAAACAACAGAGTGTTTTCAAATTAGTGCAAAAAACAAAAACCAAAAAAAAATTTACTGTATTGAAGCGAAAAAGAAGTGTAACTGAGCAAAAGTTAAGTGACGATAAAAAAAAAATTGCAAGCATGCCATTCTACACACGCAGTGGCAAAGAGAGAATGAGGCCTTCACCTTTGGCTATTAGTGGCAGATCCCAAAAAGTTACCCAGGCTACAATTGGTGCACAACTACTGTTACGCGTCAAAGCTGAGCTGCAAGATACCAGTGAGGCATTACAGGAGAATATTTGCTCTGATTCACAAATGACAACAATCCCTGTGGAGAGTCCATCCAACAGTGGGATGTCTAATCGTGAGCATTCTGCTGATGTGTGCCTTAATAGCCCGAGTGTAGCCGGTGATACCCAAATTGAGGATGCCACTTTGGAATTAGAAGAGGATGAGGGGGAGATTTGTGTAGGCGACGAGGGCGCTAATGAGGATGTTGATGAGGATGAGGTTGTTTGTGTAAGTCCTGCACCAGTGGCAGCAGTTCTGGCACGTGACAAGAAAAAGGCCATTGTCATGCCTGGGCATAAAACAAAAAAATCCACTTCTTATGTGTGGAATTATTTCTACCCAAATCCAGACAACAATTGTATAGCCATTTGTAGTGTATGTGAAGCCACAGTCAGTCGAGGGAGGGACCTTAACCATCTTGGAACCTCGTCTATGTTACGCCATTTAACGAGAGTTCATGGCAAAGTGTTGGGAAAAGCTGAAAGTTCTTCCCAAAAGAATACAAGCACTCCCTCATCAGCTAAGACCCTCCGCTCACCGACATACCGACGGCTACAAAATACACCCACCACACCATCCTCATCAATATCCTCAGTAGCGCTCGGAGTTAGCCCGGCATCCCACTTAAGGCTGGATGACTCCGGCACTATTATTGATTCCTCTGAAGAAAGCGTTAGTCCTGCTGCTGCTGTTGCTGCTGCTGGGGGTGAATCGTCATCCCAGAGGCAGGTGAATAAAATGAGCAGTCCTACATTTCAGCAATTAACTGTGAAACAATCATTTGCGAGGGGAAGCAAATATGACAGCAGTCACCCAGTCGCCAAGCGAATCACAGACGCCATGGCTGCAATGTTAGTGTTAGATCTGCGTCCAATCTCCACAATAAACGCAGCTGGTTTTTCACAGTTAATTGAGGTTTTGTGTCCGCGTTACAGAATTCCATCGCGACACCATTTCTCCCGTAAAGCTATTCCACAACTATACCAAAAAGTGTGTAAAAATGTAGAGATTGCGCTGAAAAATGCCATTCTGCCCACTGTTCACTTAACCACAGATATGTGGACAAGTGGAAGTGGCCAAACCAAAGACTATATGACTGTGACAGCCCACTGGGTTGGTCATTCACCTTCACCAGCAGGAACAGCAGCAGCATGTACACCACTACGTAACATTTGTCACAGGCAGGCCACTCTTTGTATCACCGGCTTCACTAACAGGCATACGGCTGACAATTTGTTACGCAAACTGAGAGATGTGATTGATGCATGGCTTATACCACTCGGACTCTCCCCAGGGTATGTCATTTCAGATAACGCCAACAATATAGTGCGAGCATTACAGCTGGGTGATTTCCAACATATTCCCTGTTTTGCTCACACCATCAACTTGGTGGTGCAGAGCTTCCTACGAAATAACCGTGAGGTGCAGGAGATGCTTTCGGTGGCCCGTAAAATTTCAGGCCATTTCAGGCATTCAGCCACAGCATGTAGGAGATTACAGCAGCTCCAAGAGCAGTTTAACTTGCCCTGCCACCAACTTAAGCAAGAGGTGGTAACTCGGTGGAATTCCACCCTGTACATGCTTCAGAGGATGGAGGAACAGCGCAAAGCCATCCAAGCATATTGCACAAGTCATGACATTGGGAAAGGAGGGGGGATGTATTTCACTCTTGCACAGTGGGGAATCCTTTCAGTGCTGTGCAAGGTGCTGAAACCATTTGAAGTTGTGACATGTGAGGTCAGTGCAGACTCTGCTAGTTTGAGCCAAGTCATTCCTTTAATTAGACTATTGGAAAAGCAGCTTGAGAAAATGAAGGAGGAGCTGAAAGCAAGCAATTCAGCAAAGTATGTTGGCCTTGTCGATCAAGTACTTAATTCGCTTCACAATGATCCTCGAGTTATTAAGATCTTGAACTCGGATCAGTACGTTTTGGCGACTGTGCTTGGTCCAAGGTTTAAAACCTACATTGAGTCTTTACTTGTAAATGAGCGAGATGTGAACTTTTGCAAGGAGCTATTGCTCAGCAAGTTGGCCGCTGAACTGGGCCTCGGCTTGACGACGTGTCCTCCTTCACTTTCTCAAGCTGTTGCTCGTAAAAAATTAAATTTCCAAAAAAGAAGCAGGGAAGACACAGGGGGCAGACGAGAACAATTTAACATCTGGGCTGGTTTGAAGGATTTTTCAAAAAAAAGTGTCACTTTGCCCATAAGTCCATCCAATATGAGTATAAACATGCAAAGGATGGTGGAGGATTACTTTCAAGAGGTAGTTGATATGGAAATGTCAGACAGTCCCTTTCCTTACTGGGAAGAAAAGCAGGCCATTTGGAAACCCATGTACAAACTTGCTTTGCAATACCTAAGCTGCCCACCCTCCAGTGTGTACTCTGAACGAGTGTTCAGCACAGCAGGGAACTTAGTCAGTGATCGCCGTAGAAGGTTACTTCCCAAAAATGTGGAGAAAATGATGTTTATAAAAATGAACTACATCTTCCACGAGGAAGGCCTTCACCATCCAAGACATCCAAGCACTGACTGTTCTCTAATGGCGGATTCAAGCGGCGATGAATTGATAGTCTGTGATGATGACGTACACACTGATGAGGGTGAGGATGAAGCTGAAGATGATGCCGATAACATCTTTTTAAAACTTTCTATGTAAGTGTAGGGTGCAATCTACCCCCAAAGAGGAAAGGGACTTGTGGCATTTCCATATCACATACCATCTTGAAAGGCTGCTGTTAGGGCAATTTATCCTTAAGGGTAGGGTGTCATAGACAGAGTGACCCTAAACTGGCTTTGTCCATTTTTCATAATATTGTACAGTCTATAATGGCTGAATTTTTTAGTATTTTATACAAGTGGAGGGGGGCCTAGAGAGACAGAAACCAAACTGTCTTTCTCCATGTCAATTAATATTGTACAGTCTATAATGGCTGAATTTTTTAGTATTTTATACAAGTGGAGGGGGGCCTAGAGAGACAGAAACCAAACTGGCTTTCTCCATGTCAATTAATATTGTACAGTCTATAATGGCTGAATTTTTTAGTATTTTATACAAGTGGAGGGGGGCCTAGAGAGACAGAAACCAAACTGGCTTTCTCCATGTCAATTAATATTGTACAGTCTATAATGGCTGAATTTTTTGGTATTTTATACAAGTGGAGGGGGGCCTTGAGAGACAGAAACCAAACTGGCTTTTTCCATTTCTTTACATATTTAACTATAAGTGTAGGGTGTAATATACATTCAAGACGATGGCTGCATTGCCAATATGCATAGATGGAGAGGAAGACAATCTGTTTTGTGTGTAGAATAGGCCTACCAACGAAGAATTAAACTGTTTTTTTGGATGATTTATTACCTCAACAATTAGATTACTTGTCTCTAAAACAGTTGGAGCACTAAATTGGGTTAATTTAGGCCCAAAAACATGGATTTTCCCAAAAAATAGCAAAACAAAACCAAACAAAACCAAAACCAAAACCAAAACACGCAATGGCGGTTTTGCAAAACCAAAACCAAAACCAAAACACGACGGTAATCCAGATCCAAAACCGAATCCAAAACCAAAACACGGGGGTCAGTGACCATCTCTAGTCTCAAGCCACGTGGAGTGATCATTTCTTTTATATAATTTTCAGTGGTGGTTATATTCCACCATGTTTTACTTTGCTTATGCATTAGTGTTTTTAATTGGTTTAGATCTTCCAACCAGGGATCGTTATTAGAGCTGGTGTTAGCTATATCTTGATCAGGGAAAACGGATCCCAAATTGTCTTTCCACTTATCACACCTTTTGCTGAGATCTGCTCTTAAGTTAAACATTGCTATTATTAAGTTATACAGGTAAAGGTGGATTACTCGTAACTTGAGAACAAGAATTGGGAAGATACTTTAAAGAGGTGGATCACCTCTAAGGTAGGGGTATAACAACAGATGAAGCAATAGGTTAAAGCCTAATTCGTATATCAACCCAAAAGTTGGTCAGTGGCTATTTGCTGTCTTTATAGGTGATCAGTGTTGTCAGATAGAGAGTGAGGTATCTTATATCGTATGAGGATTGGTCGCCCAAAGTATTACAGTATACCCATGTATAGGTTTCTTGTATAATAATACAAGTGGTATATCAAAAAATTATTAGTCAAGGATTAAGTATAACAGACTAAGGGCTAGATTTACTAAGCTGCGGGTTTGAAAAAGTGGGGATGTTGCCTATAGCAACCAATCAGATTCTAGCTGTCATTTTGTAGAAAGTACTAAATAAATGAAAGCTAGAATCTGATTGGTTGCTATAGGCAACATCCCCACTTTTTCAAACCCGCAGCTTAGTAAATCTAGCCCTAAGTCTTTATTCACTATATAAGTTATCACATCTGTGCAGGAGCTAGAGTCTGAGTATAGACACTCAGTAGAACATATGATATCATGGGAAAAATGGGAAGGGATGACAGGAAAAACCGCTCCGCACAAGATAGTACCCTACCTCACTAATGAGTATATATTGTTATGTGAGTGCCTGTTAGCCATTATGCAATGTGTTATTTTGTTATTATAATTATAACCGGGCTTGTTCATCAAAGGGTTTTCAGCTGACAGGAGTTGAACCCAGTGCGGTTTTCTGCTGCTGCAGCCCATGCATTTCCAGGCTCTACGCGCTTTGCAGTCAGACATGCCCCTCTGCCTACCACCGCTATAACACATTGGTTATTTGAGTTACTGACGCCTCCCTGTCAGCTTGAACCATTGCGCACCGTTCTCTGTAAACTCCAGAGGGGATCAGCACTTTCTGAGATGATCAAACCACCCGGTCTGGCATCAACAATCATTCCACGATCAAATTCACTTGGATCACTTTTCTTCCCCATTTTGGTGTTTGGTCTGAACAACAACTGAACCTTTTCAGCCTGTCTGCATGCTTTTATGATTGTGTTGCTGCCACATGATTGGCTGATTAGATATTTGCATTAACGAGCAGGTACACAGGTGCTTCTTGGCCTTTTGGCTAAGAGTAGGTGTACATGCCCATGGATGCAGTGGGGCTTAAAGACACCCCCTGTAGGCGATGGGCCGTCACCTGGTCCTCTGGCCAAGAGGCCGGCTGCCTGGAGCCCGAGTTGCTACATGCCCAAAAATGCATTGTGGAGAGAGAGGCACCTGTGCACAGAGTAAGGCCCTCTGCACCTTTAATTTTCAGGCAGCACCATTTTTTTTGCCCTAGCCTGTTGGCCGAGTGCAAGCATCATTTTTATATTTCCGTCCAAAAGGCTGGGGCCTTATGGCACTTATTTATTTATTTATTTATTTATTACACTTGGTACCAAGCACTTTTTTGATTATGTGTCTTTGTTTTTGCCACATTTGGTAGGGGTTTGGGTATAGGATCTTATGGGCGACCCTCTTTCCCCAAGTCATCTGAGGCTCCCTCCTTTTGGAGGGAGCCTTTTATGTCGGTGATATAAAGGAGCTTCAGCAAAGGAGGGACTGAAGATCTCCCTTTTTTTCCCTCTCTGGGGCCTTTTGTGATTCTGAGTCATGTACCTCGGAAATAAAAAAAAATAATAATTAAAAAAAGAGTAGGGTGGTATTGGTTCACATTATGAGAAGGGGTCTCCATGCTCATTGCCCCCCCCCCCCCCCCCATTTGCTCTAGTGGGAGCCTGCTTCTAGCTGTAGCGCTGGTTAATGATTGGGGAGAGGAACTTCTTTAAAGGAATGTATATCTATATATTTAATTAGACATTGTAACAATAAATGACAGTATGAAAGAAACAGTACTAGACTCTGGTTCAAAAGGTTTAATGCAAACTCCTGAAGATGGTATGGATCTTCTGTGCGAGCTCCTGCAGATGGTATGGATCTTCTGTGCGAGCTCCTGCAGATGGTATGGATCTCCTGTGTGAGCTCCTGCAGATGGTATGGGTCTCCTGTGCGAGCTCCTGCAGATGGTATGGATCTCCTGTGCGAGCTCCTGCAGATGGTATGGATCTCCTGTGTGAGCTTCTGCAGATGGTATGGATCTCCTGTGCGAGCTCCTAAAGATGGTATGGATCTCCTGTGCGAGCTCCTGCAGATGGTATGGATCTCCTGTGCGAGCTCCTGCAGATGGTATGGATCTCCTGTGCGAGCTTCTGCAGATGGTATGGATCTCCTGTGCGAGCTCCTGCAGATGGTATGGATCTCCTATGCTGGTGCAGATGTTTTAGAGGGAGGTGCAGAAAGTATAGGGTGCTGGGTCTTCTACCTGGTTGGTCTGACTCACAGGTCCAGTTCTTACCTTAGTCATCTGATACGGTGTAGATGTCCTGCTGCACGGAAGCAGTGACCAACAGGAGAGGTCGTCACTCTCTGTAGAGATCCATACGTCCCAGCTGGAGCTGGAACGAATGGGTCTCTACAGAGAGCGACAACCTTTCCTGTTGGTCACTGCCTCCTTGCAGCAGGACATCTACACCGTATGGACTGGGGGACAAGGAGTAGACCAACCAGGTAGAGGAGCCTGCACCCTTTCTGCTGATGGGACAAGCTATTATATGGGAACTGGGCCCTCAACCTTGATAGCAAGGTAGGGCCTCAGGATAAGCTCCATAGTCTCCATCATCCCTCTTGTGCAGCTCCTGCAGTTGGTGGTAACGGGCGCGTATGTCTGCAGGAGCACATAGAAGAGCAGGAGCAGAATGCCAGACAGGAGCAGCAGCTTGCAGGACCAGCGCATGAGATTGCATATGATGTTAAATAGCAATCTGAAAGAGAAACTATGTTATAGCGATGAACAGTTGCAATCATTTTGAAATAATAATAGGAGAATAATTTACCTCAGTCCTGCAATGCTGCTCCTTTTCTGCTCTTTACGTTTTACAACACTTTTCATCTGCAGTTGCCGCTCCTAAAGGAAAATCAGTGGTGGGATTATGAGGAGTACGACACAAGATCAGCCACTGAAGTTAGGGAAGTCAGAGTTGGCCGGCCATGCTACGATATTGACCATTTGGTCCCATATTGCAGCAAGTTGCCCCAAAATGAACAGCACATTATTTGCTAATAATCCAATTGAAATCAACTAGTTAAATATCCTGCATGGTTAGGTGTGTCTGGTCATCACCCAACTGTACTAACAGACCCTAGTGTAAGCCAGAGGTAAACTGGCTGCTTGGCCAGAGTGCCTGGATCTTGGCCACAATTTTGTTGATGGTGGTCTTGCTGCAATGTACGCCCAGCTTAGAGAGCTTACAGCCTGTAGGGAAAAGAAAGAGAAGTCTTCCTCATGGTAATGACTGTAACCACCAGGTATCATGCTAATCACTGCCATTGCTGGCCTCCTGCTCCACGTCAATGCACTATACTAGTGAGAGCTCTGGTGTGGTGCAGGAGACCTGGTGAGGTAGGGTCAGAGCACGTATGTTATTAGCACACTGAGCGTCTTAGCTATCTGTCCCTCTCCTGGGATGGGAACCTTTCTTTCTGATAGAAGATGTTTAGTAGTAACAAAAGATGACCTGTGACAGAGGTGGCAGGTACAAATGTCTTACTGCTGACAGTAAATATGATCTTACTTTATATAACATAGAGGAAGGGGCTGATGACATGGACTCACCAGTTCAGCCTTCACAATCTCTGCAGGATCTTCCGCAGCCTCCTCCACAGGTTTCATCCTGAAGAACCAGAAAATATTATTATTTAAACTTATGTCTTCTATTCACAAGAGTTACTGATACAGTCCATGGTCATAGTTCCTATCTGGAGGTTTCTCTTATACGATTTTTTTAATGTAGGATGAGCAACAATTTAACAGTATATAATAGATATTTCTGGAGTTATTAGAAAATTACAGACAGAGCCTGAATGCAATTAATAGAACAGTATGGACAGAGCCTGTCTGGAGTCACCAGTACAGGACTTAAAGACTTCCTGATATTTCTATTGCAGTATGGACAGCACTGATTATATACACAAATGTTCCTCTTTAGAACCGTATAGAATGTATGTGTACATGGAATAAACCATATAGATACTAACAGAGAAGGTGCTTCTGGCTGCGGCTGCCACTCCCGCAGGTTTCTGTTGATAATCTAGGGAAAGAGACACAGAGTGAAATAAATTATACACAACAAATCTTTAGGACAAGTTCCATGGGACTCGGATAAGCCGGCCACAGTCTGTCCCCGCAGGTTTTTACCAGGTTACTATACATTTTACAGCAGAATGAGAGAAAATAATTTAATGGAAAAATTAACAAATTGGTCTTAATAAAAAAAAATATATTTTGATTTGGTCTAGAAATTTGTCTTGAAGAGTTCATTTAGCAGCAACTTATATAGAACATGAAACAAGAACCCACTCTGATATTATGCAGGATTACAACCATAGAAATATCACTCAGGTCAGACATCCAGTATGATCTCTATATCTGACATATCAGATACTGGAACGTGGACCTATTGTGGGACAACCAATCCAGACTATGAAAAACGTTTCGCCGCTGATTACACAAAAACTTTAAGCGACAAGTCCCTGTCTGTGCTGTGACGCCCCGTCCTCCTTTATGCTTTATAATTTTTGCTGGTTTTCAGCAACTTGTTGTCACTGACTAATCCTAGTTTCCCCATTGGCCAAACTTAACTAAACGTATCCCGTGTTTTAGGTGGGTAATCACTGTCACCACCAAGCTCCATCACCAGCCTACCAGGAGCCGCTTACACTTCTCTGTGGGGTGTAGCTGCTGCAGCACCTCTTTGCTGGTTGCTAAAACCTTCTGACCATTTACTTTGGATTGGTACTGCCGGGAAGATGAACGCAGGTAGACAGGAGATGGAATAAATGGTAAGTTGTTGGTCCCAGGACACAGCTGGATTTTATAGATGGAGCAGAATATCTCTCACCCAGACTGACATTATTTTGTCCCTGATGTCTAGCATCATCTACACTGGGCCCCCCAGATCCCTACTGGACCACTGGGTGAGTGGAATCCATAAGTGGTATACACAGAGGTGGCTGTGGGGGTGTATATGGGGGTATCGCCATATCGCCACTTCTCCTACTGTTTATACATAAATACATTACACATTTACATGTCTGTACACTTTACACTGGGCACACATGTAATAAACACAATAAAATATTTCCGGCAGCAAAGCACCTGCTCCTCCATCCCGCCCGGCTATCAGTTACTACATACATGAGTCCATGTTATTTACTGGTCACACAGCTGGGTCATGTTCTCTCTGCACCTATGAACTGAGTGCCGTGTAAAATGTACCCTCAGCTCTGAAGTGACGGCACCACGGGTACTGTAAGCAAAGCCACCACCTGAGCGCCACCTCTTTATAGTAACTGTTATACTGTACCTCCTGCTCGGTGGCCAGCAGCCGCAGCCTGGTGAGCCTACTCTTCAGGAGATCATTTACCCTCATGTAGCTGCTGAGCTGCAATATAGAGAGAATTACATTTAGATCTCAGTATATGAATACGTAGCGCACACCATATTGTATATTTGTGTAACACATTGTGTAGTGCCCTCTCCTCGCACAAAGGGGCTTATTTGCAGGGTACGGTTATGTTACTGCGCCGCTGTGTCCAAGTTTCTAGGAATCTTTCATTTGTAGATCTTATCTTACATTACAGTAATAAAGTGTGTGGACAAAGCTTCAGTTTTGGTCTTATGGGACACTTGCGAGGAGAGAGTGCACCACGGCTGTGACTATCATCACATTGGAATATTAAGTGATATAATGATGGACTGACCAGGCTTGATAGCAGCTCCTCCCGTGCCTCCAGTATATCACATTTTCTTTCCTGTTCAGGGGATAATGCAGGTATAAGGTCAGTTTTAGAGTGAGAGAGAGAAATAAGAGAGAGAGAGTGACAGAGGGTGAGAGAGAGAGAGAGACAGAGAGGGAGAGAGAGACAGATAAATGTATGTCACACTTTCTGTACTTTTATTTTTCAGTACAGACAGTGGGCATCACATTATTAATCCCGTCTATAATGTGAATAGTAGGAAACTGAATCTGTACCGTGAGTCAGTTTCCAGCCATTCGCATGGTGAGGGATATTAACCTTTTAGTGTCCCACTGCCACGCGGATGTCGGAGCAGGAACTGATGTGAACGTACACATGAAGATATAGCGTGGGATCATGCACAATGACATGTCACACACATGGTTCATAGTATCACAATGGCCATATTCCAATCATACCTCCCAGATGTCCTGATTTCGGCGGGACAGTCACGAATTGACGCCACTGTGCCGCCATTCCACCAGTCGGCACGTTTATCCCCAGACAAGTTGGGAGGTACGCAGCAATTTTAGGAGTTTGTTAGAGGAGGGGAATTGGAGACAGCCTAATGCTTCAGAAGCGCTTAGCACGGCCCCAGAGACCGTCACACGCCCCTCAGCCTGGCATGACCACTCCGTGTTGTGATTACCGCTGTACGTGTATGTTTGTATGTATACAAATGTTTATAGATAGTTGTCATACCAACTGCTGCTTGATCCACAGTTCTTCTGCCTCCACTTGCTGGCTCTCCCCCAGTTGTTTCCACAGGGTCTCAAGCTCATCATTATTCGACCTGGATAGACAAGTAGAGAATACATTCTTATTTACCTGCTTAATTAATGTACACTAGTGCCAGACAAACAGCCAGGCATACTCCGATCGGTGAGCAACAGGAAACGGGATCCGTGGTTACAAATAACTATCAGTTACAGGTTGTGAGTGTGACAACTACGGGGGGAGGGCCCTTGACAACACCACTAGAACTTTGGAAAAAAAAATCCCACCCCGACCATAATAAGGGATTTCCTGTTTCAGCCGTTACAGGCATCACAGGACGCACCAGATTGGGTGAGTGCAGGTACATTTCATTTTTTTCTTTTATTATAATATAATATTAGCTTTTTGTGGCGTTATCCTTTAATGTCTGCTGATAATACAAATGTTTCCCCCTTGCGATAAGATGAAAGCAGGGTTCAGAAACAGCACGTAATAGAAATCATCTCTGTAAAGAGCGAATGATGGAATATTTACATTTAAATAGTCACATTCAATGCATTTTAAAATGTGCAACATAAAATAAAACAAATATTTAAAATGACATACAGGAAAGGAGAATCTACACTGGGCAGTGGGCTATATATTATTATCGGGGAGAGGACAGGTCACTGCCTCCTACAACTTCCACAAAATCATCTCATGAAATACTCTGTGCTGCTGGGGCACCTGCTCATTCCACTATATAACTCTCAGTCTGTGGCTTCCTGCTGCCTCCATTCCCATCTACACATCATGTCACTGCCCTTCTCACATGCAGCCCTGTCCTCACTAACACATCACTCATCTCCTGATATACTCTGTGCTGCTGGGGCACCTGCTCATTCCACTATACAACTCTCAGTCTGTGGCTTCCTGCTGCCTCCATTACCCATCCACACATCATGTCACTGCCCCTGTCACATGCAGCCGTCCTCACTAACACATCACTCATCTCCTGATATACTCTGTGCTGTGCTCTAAACATTAACAGGTTCTCTCATACTTATCACATGCACCTTCACAATTAGACCTCACCTCATAACTCCTGTAAACAGCGTCCAAATGACAGACCTATCAAAAACACTGCTATGTGTTTGACTTCCTCGCTCTCTCTGAGCTGCCTCTCTGCACTGTCCCTGGGCAGTGTGGTCACTCACTATGATGTCCAGTGCGTGATGTCACAGTGCGTGATGTCACCAGGGCCTGTTGAAAGAGGCAGGCCTGATAAAATAGGGACACTGCTGTGGCAGATTATAATGGGGGGTGTTTAGGAGCTGCCCATCCAAGCTCAGTTGTGTAAGAATGACCTTGGAGTGTGGAGCTCAGCCCATGTTCCAATAAACATGGGGATATGTTCTTAATGTGGGCAGCACGGTGGCTTAGTGGTTAGCACTTCTGCCTCACAGTTCTGGGGTCCAATGGGGCAGGGACTGATGTGAATGAGTTCTCTGTACATTGCTGCGGAATCAGTGGCGCTATATAAATAAATGGTGATGATGATGATGAATGTTCATTGTTGAATATATGGAATATATATCATAGGTGAAGGGGTTGCTGTATTTCCTGATGACAATGAAGGTTCAGGAAGGGCCCACAGTACATATGAAATTCAGAGTGAGACACATGGAGTGGGGTGACGTTATCTCCACCCAGAGCCCACAGGGTTTAATCCACCACATTAGAGAACTCTATATGCATACTTACCTACTTTCTTCAGCTCCCTTCCGGGAGCCAGCCAGTGGAGGGGGGCGTGAAGGGGCGGGGTGGCCGAAATCGCGTCATTTCGGCCCCGCCCCCTGTGACGTCATGACGCAAATTGCGTCATTTGACAGCGGGGGCGGGGCCAAACGCCGCGATTCACCGGGAATCGCGGCGTTTGGGATCTAATTCTGCCCACTTCACTAGGAAGTTGGGCACTTCCTAGTGAAGTGGGCAGAATTCGGGAGATTGCCACACTCGCCCGGGAGTCCGGGAGACTCTCACAAAATGCGGGAGTCTCCCGGACATTCCGGGAGAGTTGGCAAGTATGTCTATATGGGCCCATCTCCATAGGGAAAGGACAACTATGGCCTTACCCAATGCAGTTCCTGGTTATGTAGGACAGTCCCCACCAGAGTCATGGCTGGGTAGATAGGGTGGGTCAGTAAGTTTTATGATGAGGAAAGCAGAAGGAATAATTATCAATGATTGGGGAGCGGGGATGTCTGACAATAAACATCATTTACAAACTGCAGACTATGTGGGGTGTAATACATTTCCATTTGTCCCCCTTCACATAAGAACACTCCTACACTACGCCATTTATTCCGGGTTTTGGAACTGCCCCAATAAAGGCACTTTTTCAGGTATACAGATTCACCTGTGTATGGTGGAGAGAGAAACATCCAAACTTGTAACACTTTACTACATCCCCCCTTATTAATTTCCACTACTTTTACATCCTTCTAATATCCTGCTCTGTTATCCTTCTATATAATGTCAGACATTGCTGATTTTTCTACCTCGCTTCTAGCAGACCCGGGGGCAGCTTGATGCTGGATTTCATTCCTTCTGGCAGAGGCAGCTTACTGGGGAAAACAGATGCTTATTAATGATAATAATCATGAAAACGTGTTCTCACCATTAATGTAAATGGCCCTGGTTGGGAACTGAACTCATGAGCCCAGTGCTGACCCACCGCGCTGACCCGCTATCAGCCATCTCTTAAAGTATCGGATACACTACGGACATTTATTTACCAGAACACATCAGTAATGGGATGGAAATGCTGTACTCCTCCTAGTTTACATTTTTATGAATGTCACATTCACATGCAGATAAGAGTATCTCATAGGTGTTTGGGGGATGTACTGTGTATTAAACTGCATACCATTGATTTAACTTAACAGCTAAAACCTTATCTATAATATAATCACACTGACAACAACTTGATTTTGGTAAAAAAACAGGTCCCAGTTTTTTAAATAATAAAAGTATGGTGGCGGCGGGAGCATTCAGCCCGGGCTTACAAGGACGTGCCCCCATAAAGCAGGATGAGGGGTCCCCCACACAAAGGGACCAAGAGCCAGGGTGATTTGAAGGGGTAGTGACATGCGGCCAATCAGCGATACCATCGTGTGAATTAGCCGCTGATTCATCATCATCATCATCATCTATTTATATAGCGCCATTGATTCCGCAGCGCTGTACAGAGAACTCATTCACATCAGTCCCTGCCCCATTGGAGCTTACAGTCTAAATTTCTTAAGACACACACAGAGACTAGGGACAATTTTGATAGCAGCCAATTAACCTACTAGTATCTTTTTGGAGTATGGGAGGAAACCGGAGCACCCGGAGGAAACCCACGCAAACATGGGGAGAACATACAAACTTCTCACAGATAAGGCCATGGTCAGGAATTGAACTCATGACCCCAGCGCTGTGAGGCAGAAGTGCTAACCACTGAGCCACCGTGCTGCCCACAACTGATTGTAACATCTCCACATTACTTCAGTCTTAGAAGACAATACATTACATTGTCAATTAATTAGGTTTTCTTCTGTTACCAGGTGACCAAACAAACTCTGGTAGCAGCCCCATCACGGTAGTCCCATTGTCTCTTTGGACCTCTGTCTCTCAAGCTGACCGCGTTAGCCTGCATAGCTGTCCAGGAAGATGAGGGGGTTGGGCGAGTGGAGAGTGTCGCAGGCCCCCCTGCAAAACCACAACAAACAGAATCAGGTAATTACCCTTATTGTGTAAAATATAGAATATAACACCACTAGACTTGTGTATATTCCTGTACCATTGTTCACTCTCTACCCTTGTTTTCTTTTCCAGGATTAAATGGATAACTCCAAATCAATTTGGTTTAAGATATTTTATTCACTTTTTCTTAGATGCGGAGCCACCACCCAGTGTGAGTGACCAGTCAGAGGAGCAGGAGGAGGAGCTGTGAGAGACCCCGCCCTCCTCACCGCCTGCTGGTCCTGCACATTGTCCATCTGTGCGGTCACTGGAAGCCATAGATAAATCGGACCGGACCACCAAAGAGCTCCTAATAACCATCAATCGCAGCCTTCGGTAGACGAAGCACCAGGAAGGAGAGCCAATCAACACGGAGAAGAAGGGCCTGATGGAGAGCATTTTGAACGCTATAAATGGGGTTGGCCAATCCCTGCAGCCATACTGAATCGGCTGCTCGCCGTGGCTCCAGGACCTGTCCCTGCATCTGACCGCAGCGAGCCTGAGCCTAAGGAAGCAGAGGACTCAGGACCTGGCTCTGCTCCTACAGCCCCCAGAGCTCGGGAGACACCGAGACAGGTGCGGGGTCCCTGAGGGGATAAGGCACAGATAGCTGAAATAACAGCAACATATTGCAAAAAATATATAAAAAATTATAAACTGCAAAACCTGGATGTGTTTCACTCTCTTAACCATAACCTCCTAATGACATATACAAGCTTACTTAATTTATCTAATAATAAAGACACTGAGACTTATGAAAGTGGCTAAAGAAGGTCACAGTTTATTAATTATTAAATAAATGGTGGTGAAAGTGAACTGTGAGGCAGCTAAATCAAACTGATATTTGGAACCAAGCGTGGATGGCTGACGGCCTACTCCATGTAACCGGGACACATCCTAAACTGCCTGGCCAATGCTAATTCTGAAGCAAGAGTGACTAAACCCAATATCGACTACGCAATGGGCGCCCTCAGATGCGGACCAAGGGATCCTCATCAAAAAGGACCGCGTCACGTTCCTCGATGGGGGTAGCAACTGTGGTCAAACAGCAATAATGTGGTGGTCGAGTACTGATGGGAATCCTTCCCTTACCTTGTCCTCCAGACACGAGTCAGGTTCTTTTCTGTTCGGATATCTGGTGGTCAGGAGATAAATACTTCAATGAAAGGGACAAGGATTGGTCAAACAACTTGGGTTTATTGAGAATGCAGTAAGGATAGTTTCGGTAAGACACCGCGCCAATGACCCCTTCAGCTCAATAGTAATGACAAAATAATGCGTCTGATCAGCATAGAGCACAATAGCATTTAACATATAACATACACCTGGTGAGTATAAGGCAGAATAACGATAACATCTTCAAAGCACATTGTCTAATAAGGCACACTGGTAATCACAGTTACTACATTCACGTTAACAATATCTGACTGGTGATGATGCAAAATCTATCAATAATAACCCATCAAGACTCTTACGGTCACTAGAGGGCTATTTATTATTCAGGTGTTTGGGGTACCGTGCTATTCCCTATGGGTCAGGCGCCCCACTTTTAGCATCTACTGCTGAGTTAACTTGAATTGCAGCGGTACCACTAACACTGAATATCACACCTTCAATATTAATAAATCAATTCTTAGGTAAATCACATAACATTAACATCATCTAAAACATTTGGTACACCAATATTATCCCCGGTAACGTTACCATATTTTCCACTGAGTCCTGGGCTGACCTGTACACACAAATTTGGTAGTGTTCCAATGTCCTGCAGAGGTTTCCATCAAGGGTTAAGTATTATAGTAGAAAGCAGGGCTGTTGCTCATTTCAGCCACAAGATGGCGCTGTTCTCTCAACAGTCAATGAATCTCTATCAGCACATGTGCTCTGCAACAGGGCAGGTGTCTAGATATCAGCACACACACAGGATATAGCTAAAACGACCGTCTTAATTGTTCCCTGCAGCCTGTGTAAAGGTATGATCTGGGGGAAAAGCTCTCACAATCCTTCCTTGTACAAGAATGCAATGTCAGTTTTGGATAGATTCTCTCATCACTCTGACACTGGGATGTGTGCAGTACACTGCAGGCTAGGGTTTTTACCTTGAGACGGTTCTGCAGTTAGTGGAGACTGTCTTTGGCACCCCGCTGCATGTCCCCAGCTGTTCTCCTTCCGCTTTGCTGGCAATGTCACAGTTCTGGCAGCAGCTCACTCTTGTCTCTGCTCGGCTGCACGTCCTCGCCCTTGTTCCTTCTACCATGCTGTTCTCTTCTTCTCCTCCTTCCTGCACATCCTCTTCCTGTTACTCCCCCAGCCAATCAGGGCCTTCATCTTCCTCCTGTAATTTGGGGCACAAGTTTTCAGGAGCACAATTAACCCCTTGTATCCCTGCATTTTAAAAGCGTTTATGCACTCCTCTGTGCTGTTCAACAGGGCTTTGGGGTACCACAATAACACTGTAACGATCAGCCACTGCCCACAGTGACTTCCTACCAACTGTGCCTGCTCTGTGGCGTGGGGAAGAACCAGATTAAAACTCATACGCCACGGAAGCAGGGTGGTCCATAAAGGGCATGGCTGGGTGGGATCTTGAGCAGTGAATGAGAAAGGGCATGTGACATGCTAGGACTTATATAGACAGATCTCCAGGCACTCCCCTTCCTTCCTCATTGGTCGGCCTGGGATGTAGCATCTTACTTGCAGGTAAGGTTAACCTCACTTACTGCCACATATATATGCGTCTAAGTGCTTTCGTCCATATGAGAGTACAGGTTGTTCATAGTCATGATGGGCAACATGTTCAGATGAGTAGATAAAATATATTCTGCATAGTGAAACGTGTGTTGAGTCCATTGTGAAATATTTTTTGTTAAAGAATCTGCTATAAACACATCGCAGCCACATTCTCCTGCAGCGTGTATACATCATGGACTAAAAGTATCATTCCAAATTTCAATGGTTTAGGCCATCAATTCCTATATATCTGTGGGCAAGGATAGAATTGGACAATGTGTATTATTTTTAGTTTGTTTAGTTGAGCTTTAGTTTTATATATTTAGATTATACTTACAGCTGAAGTATTGCTGAATCACATAATAATCGTCCGTTTCTGCAAGAAGCTCCTATATGTCAGGAGACAGAACATTTCTTTTTTTTTAAAAAAAGTAGTAATAAAAATGATATTAATAAAAAAGAACATAGAAAATATTTAGCATAATATATAAATCATATCCAGCCAGGGTACCACTGACACAGGCGGGATGGATACCATCTACATGTCGGAGCAGAAATCGACATTCGGCAGATCAGGCAATGTTTTTCCAGTCTTCAAATGTCCAGTTTTGGTGAGCCTGTGCCGCTGTAGTCCATAGTTTCCTGCCCTTATAATGAGGTTCCCAATAAACAACGTAAATGAAAATCTTAAAACACAAAAAGGTGTCACATGTAAAATAGACAGTCCCAACATCTCCTGACTTTATGATTTATTTAAGGCTAAAACGAGTAATATTTTAGAGAGATAACAAAAGTTATATTTAATAAAAGGGATATTTGTAAAGTGTTAGGAGTAGGGACGTGACAGTACACTTTTGCACGGCGCTCGCCCTTCTAGTTTGCGGAGGTGTCTTCAAAGACCGTAAAACAGACATGCAAATTGCACTTTGTAGAGCGCTGAACAGGCCATATAATCGGACAAGTGCAAAACCAAAGTGGTATTTAGTGTGCTCCGGCACACAATGTGACTGAGGTCCAGTGTGTGTAAGAGATGGGTACACTGTGGAATATGAGTTTTTATTAGATGGCATGAAATGAATATAACTAATTAGGAGCGTCTGCATAGCAGAACAGCAATCAGTACAGACTTCATGTATATTGGTGTCATTTATCTGCAACTGCTGATAATCTGATTATCCTTCAATCCATACTTGCCAACTCTCCCGGAATGTCCGGGAGACTCTCAAAATTTTCGATTCGCGTTGAATCGCGTCATTTTAACCCCGGAATTTCCGTCGCAGGGGCGGGGCCAAAGTGACGTGTTTGGTCCAATCCAGCCCTCTTGTTACACCCCTCTCCCGGACTACACTTGCCGAAAGTAGGCAAGTATGCTGTATTCTGTGATGTAGCTGCATTACAACATTGATGTTTTGCTAAACTGCATTATTACAGGTGTAATACGCAGCTTACTGTGTTTTCCCCTCCAAGATCCACATTATTTTCTGGGTAGAAAATATACTGAAAAGTTAATGTCCTCTGAATATTTTTATAAATACTCCCATCCTCTCGCTGGTCAATTTCTTGCCCATTTGTTTTCCAATTCTTGGTCCCTGTCCTGATATAATGACATTTATTAAAGATTGGGGGGTACATAGGGGGAGGCAAACTGGGGCAGCTGTCGCAGGCAGCAATATTTAGGGGGCAATAGAACAAAAATTATTATTATTTTCAAAATGCCAACTTTCTTGGTGCAGATATAAAATATAAATGGTATTTACTTTGGTAGCTCTAATAGTCTAATAACGCTTAAAATGAAAATATTTGTCTTTTATAATGTACACAAATCATATACAAATGTTTATGGTAGATGTCTTTCTTAACATTAATGAATTCATTTAACACAGGGAACCGCAGTTGGGGGCAGACTATTCTGTAGCAGGTGAAATGGGTGTCGGATGGTTTCTGAAAATGTGAGTTAGATAAATATACTATATTTTAGTTTCCAGCCATCACCTCTTGATTTACAATAGGCAAATTGAAGGTTCGGCAGCACAAATGCAGCTCTGGAACCGCAGTGGTTTTTGCAGCCGCAGTCTCAGTTAATGTTATAGGTTTGCAGGGCAGAATGGTCACAGTTATAGAGGAAATGACATCTGCACACAACGGGGAGGCGTTTGGTGGAGTCAGGGCGTTCGGTTCCTGGCGCGTCACAGAGTAGGTACAACGATGCATTTCATTTTGCAGAGCATCGCATGAACGAGATTTGAAATGATTGTAATGAGGTGCGTCCCTTGCCAGGTGCGGCCTTTCCCACTCTGTAAAATAATTTTAATTTTACACCAGCTCAGAACTGGGAGTACTCAGCCGTACGCACTAGTATTCGGAACTTAAGCTATCCCCCCAGTTGGAGCAAGAAATACATCAGTAAACCAGCGTTCTTCTGTGTGCACCTGAGTTTGTCTTGGACATGACTGTACGAGAACACCCTTACTGTATATTGCCTTCGTGTGCTCGCCCATTCCCCACCCTGCTCACTCCCCTAAATCAGTGGCTGTAGTAAGTGTCTTTGCACTCAGAGGTGACTTGGACGTGGCTGCGTTCTATTGCGTACCGTCCGGGTCTGGGCAAGCACAGGGTATTTTCTGCTGACGATAGCACCCATTTGCGGGATACGTTCCTTAATGACTCAAACCTAAGGTGTGCATTGAATGAGGCACCTGATTGGACCTGAATCACAGCTATCAATTTAGATGCTTCATTTTTATCCACATTACTGACCATAGGAGATGGAATACCCTGGACAACTGCATTCCTCTGTACTGAAAACAGTCTTCCTTCCCAAGCTTCACTTCCAGAACCCAAGTCCCCTGGAATCTGCCATAATCCACAGACTAGACTAGCTTTAGAGAGTCGCAGACATATGCTCACATTGAAACAGTGTAATAGTCACAAACAGTATGGGGTGTCACGGGCACTAGGAGTCTTTACCCAGAGATCACCAGGTGATAGGCTTACCAGAGCAGTATAGGTGGTAATATGGTACTCTGGTAGCAGGGTGATCACGGAACAGGAAATAGCAGATGATGAGATGCTCAGGAAAGTCTATGACTAGCAGCACTGGCAATATGGAGGTAGTAATACACGAGGAACTGTATGGACAAAGGACACGTGAAGGTAGTCAGTGGTCTGCGGTAGCAAGTTGTACCACTGCTATAGTGAGGAGGAATGTCCAACAGAAACGAGGAGGTGATGAGAGTCAGCGGTCTGCGGATAGCAAGTTGTACCGCTGTCTGAGTGAAGGAATGGAATCCAAGTGGAGGTATCCGGGGAGTCAGTGGTCTGCGTTAGCAAGTTGTACCACTGCTATGTGAGAGGATACTGGAACAGGTGAAACTGGAAACAGGGGTCAGTGGTCTGCCACTAGCAAGTTGTACCACTGAATATATATGTGAGGAGGTGCACGGGGAGAGACTGCAACACAAGTTATACACGGGCACCTTGACTTTGATCCACAGTAATATGCAAAATATAAATGTATATATGACTGAACAACACTGCCAATATAGAAAGTCTCTTGAAGTAATCCAGCACGAGATAACACAGTCAATGATGGCAATAGACTCAGCGGATAGCAAACTCCAGAGGAGAACCAACACAGTCCAGCAAGGTATGCAATACACAGCACAGTCAATGAGAAGTATGCATACCGTGGTTCAGGAGAAGGCAGTCAGACAGGAGTGCAGAGATACCTGAACGGCAGGAGGCCGGCAGGATGCAAAGTCCCTGGATGGGTGAAGCGGTGGTCTAGTAGGTGTAGCGCACAGGAAGGTAGACCAGCAGGGAACACAGGAAAGCGTGGAGAGCGGATCAGCAGTAGATGGATGAGTAGCGCTGAGAAGTAGCAGCAGCGGGTCTCTGCGGGAACACGGAGGTAGCCAATAGCAACCAGCAGGTGCAGTAACGATTGGACACGGGAGAGCAGAGTTGAACTGGAACTGTTGATCACGGAGAGTAGCGGGTAGCAATAGTGGCAGCAGACTCAAGGAAACACGGGAGAGTTGACAAGGACTGAAGACTGAAGCGCACAGGGGCAGCGGATAGGAATCAGCCAAACAGTCACAATTAAACACAGACGGGTTGCAGGTTGAAGACTGTAGTGCACGGAGGCAGCGGATAGGAATCAGCTAGCAGTCACGATGATGAAACACAGACGAGTTGCAGGTTGAAGACTGTAGTGCACGGAGGCAGCGGATAGGAATCAGCTAGCAGTCACAATCATGAACAGGTGAGTGGATGTGAATGAAAGACTGTAGTGCACGGAGGCAGCGGATAGGCATCAGCTAACAGTCCCAATAATACATGGTAGAGTTGAAGTGGTTAGAAGACTGTAGTGCACGGAGGCAGCGGATAGGAATCAGCTCACAGTCACGATGATACACAGAAGGGTAGGTGTGGTATGGGAACCACAGTAGTAGAAGTGGTTTGGAAACCACAGAGGTAGAAGTGGTTTGGAAACCACAGGAATCAGCTGGGCTGAATAAACGAGGAAACACAGGAACACCTTCAGAGACTCATCGGGAATGAGACTCCAAGATCAGGCAACGTGGTGTTGACCACAGGTGCTTAATATAGGGAGGTTGCCTGATCTGCCAATTAAGTTAAAGGAACATACACTGAAGGTTTAGAAAGGGCTGCGCATGCGCAGTCCCTCAGGATGGAGGACGGCCACGGTTCCTAAATGTCCGGGAAGAAGCACTCACAGTCCGGTGAGTGACAGTACCCCCCCTTTTAAAGGTGGGCACAGAACGCCTGGAACCGGGCTTGTCCGGATTTTTGGAATAAAACTTCTTCAGAAGGGCAGGAGCATTAAGATCTTCAGCTTTGATCCATGAACGCTCTTCAGGACCAAAGCCCTTCCAATGAACGAGGAAACGGAGGACTCCTCGCGAAATTTTTGCATCCAATACCTCAGTAATCTCGAAATCCTCCTCCTGATGAACTTGAACTGGCTGCGGTGCTGAGGGAGGAGCCGAGAAACGGTTGATGATGAGAGGTTTGAGCAAGGACACATGGAAGGCATTGGAAATCCGAAGATTCTTGGGAAGAAGAAGTTTAACACATACTGGATTGATAACTTGAATGATCCTATATGGACCAATAAAACGAGGGGCGAATTTCATAGATGGGACCTTCAAACGAATATTTTTGGTAGATAACCAGACACGATCTCCAATTTTTAGTGGTGGAATAGCCCGCCTCTTCTTATCTGCGAAAGACTTATATTTGTTAGATGTCTTCTTTAAACAGGTTTTGACCTGAGACCAGATATTTTTGAAGGTCTGACAAGCAGTCTCCACAGCAGGAACTTGGGTGGGCGGGAGGGCAGGAAATTCCGGAAAAGACGGATGGTGACCGTAGACCACAAAGAATGGAGTTTTGGATGATGACTCATGGTACATGTTGTTATGGGCGAATTCAGCCCAAGGGAGCAATTCTACCCAGTTGTCTTGGTTGGCTGAAGAGAACATCCTAAAAAAAAATCTCAAGATCTTGATTGACTCGTTCCGTTTGTCCGTTAGATTGCGGATGGTAAGAAGATGAGAGTGCTAATCGTATGCCCAAGGTTTTACAAAGGGCCCGCCAGAATCTGGAAACGAATTGTACTCCTCTATCAGACACAATCTCAGACGGACATCCATGGATGCGAAAGATTTCTTTAATGAAATGTTCAGCCAGAGTAGACGAGGAAGGTAAACCGGACAGAGGGACGAAATGGGCCATCTTCGAAAATCTGTCTACCACTACCCAAATAGTATTGTGATTCTTACTTGGTGGCAAATCAGTAACGAAATCCATACTAATATGGGTCCAAGGCTTGGACGGAATGGGTAGTGGTCGCAGCAACCCTGCTGGAGTTCTGCGGGAGGATTTGAACTGAGAACATAAATCACAGGAAGCAATAAACTCTTTGACGTCTCTCCTCATCGAAGGCCACCAGTAACTTCGAGAGAGAATCTCAAAGGTCTTGTGTTCACCGGCGTGTCCAGAAAAACGAGAGGCATGGAACCACGAAAGGATTTTCCTCCTCAGAGTAGGAGGCACGAGGGTCTTCCCAAATGGTAGCATTTTGGTGGATGAAGCAGCCAGAGAAATACATTTGGGGTCTAGAATAGCATGGTTGGGAACCTCTTCTACATCAGAGGACGTCACAAAAGCTCGAGATAGAGCGTCAGCTTTCTTGTTCTTAGCGGCTGGTTTGAAGGTTATAATTAATTCAAAACGGGAAAAGAAAAGAGACCATCTTGCTTGACGAGGGTTCAAGCATTGGGCAGATTGCAAATATGACAAGTTCTTATGATCCGTGAAGATCGTCACCGGATGGCGAGCTCCTTCCAACAAGTATCTCCATTCCTCTAATGCAGCTTTGATGGCCAGCAACTCCTTGTCCCCGATAGTATAATTTTTCTCTGCGGGCAGAAGACCCCGAGAGTAGAAGGCACAAGGATGTAATTTTTGTTGCTCCGAGCGTTGGGAGAGAATGGCTCCTAAGCCCACATTAGAGGCATCTACTTCTAGGAAGAAGGGGAGTGTCACATCAGGCTGTCGAAGAATGGGAGCAGACGAGAAGGACTCTTTGAGAATTTGAAAGGCTTGGAGAGCCTCAGATGACCATTGCTTAGTATTAGCCCCTTTCCGAGTTAGGGCCACAATAGGGGATGCAATGGATGAAAAGTCTTGAATGAAGCGTCTATAGTAATTGGCAAAACCTAAAAAACGCTGGATGGCACGAAGAGTAGTTGGCTGAGGCCAATGTAGTACAGCATTTACTTTGTCTGGATCCATCTTCAGGCCAACTCCGGAAACTATATACCCCAAGAATGGAATCTGGGGTAACTCGAATGAACATTTTTCCAATTTACAGAACAATGAATTTTTCCGTAGTCTGGAGAGGACCTCTGCCACATGTTGGTGATGAGAAGGCAGGTCCTGTGAGAAGATCAATATGTCGTCCAGGTAGACAACGACACATACATATAATAAGTCCCGAAAGATCTCATTGATGAAACCCTGGAAAACAGCGGGGGCATTACACAGCCCGAAGGGCATTACTAAATATTCGTAATGCCCATCCCTGGTGTTGAACGCGGTCTTCCATTCGTCACCGGAACGGATTCTAATTAAATTGTAGGCACCACGAAGATCCAACTTAGTAAATATCCGAGCTCCCTTGATGCGATCAAATAGCTCAGTGATCAGCGGAATGGGATACCGATTCTTGATAGTAATGGCGTTGAGTCCACGAAAATCTATACAGGGGCGTAATGATCCATCCTTCTTTTTGACGAAGAAGAACCCAGCTCCAGCGGGAGAGGTGGAAGGTCGAATGAACCCACGCTGGAGATTCTCCTGTATGTACTCAGATGTGGCTTGAGTTTCAGGTAACGAGAGAGGATAGACCCGACCCCTGGGAGGAGTCTTGCCAGGTAGAAGGTCGATCGGACAATCCCAAGAACGATGAGGAGGAAGACGTTCAGACTGAGCCTTATCAAACACATCGGCAAATGAAGCATACTGAGGAGGGAGTCCCGGGGAGGAAGATGAGATGGAAGATTGCTGTACTTTAAGAGGAATAACTTGAGAAAGACAACGATGGTGACATTCAGACCCCCAAGACGTAACTTGAGGGGTGCGCCAGTCAATCTGGGGAGAGTGACACTGAAGCCATGGAAGGCCTAAGACAATCGGACTTGTCGTAACTGGAAGAATTAAAAACGAAATTTCTTCATGGTGTAGTACACCAATCTGAAGGGTTACTGGAGACGTACTCTGGGTGATGAGACCATTGATGAGACGTGATCCATCTATAGCCGTCACAGTAATGGGTGTTTTTAAAGTGATCACTGGTAGGGACCATTGATTCACTAGTGATTTAGAAATGAAATTTCCTGCTGCTCCGGAATCAATCAATGCCTGTGACTCAAAGGATTTGGTAGCAAAGGAAATCGTAACATCAAAAGCGCAGACTTTAGATTTCATAGACAATGGAGAGGACTCTAGGGACCCTAACTTCACCTCTCCAGAACTAGTTAGGGCCTGGCATTTCCCGATCTCTTAGGGCAAGAGCTGAGCATATGCGTGGAATCAGCACAATAGATACAGAGTCTATTCTTTACTCTTCGTTTCCTCTCCTCTGAAGATAATTTGGAACATCCTATCTCCATGGGAATCACAGAGGATGGAGCTGGACGAAATTGAGGGTTTGAACGAAGAGGTGCTTTGACAGCCGTTGTTTTCTCAGACTCTCTTTCACGAAATCTCATATCTACACGATGGCAAAGAGAGATCAAATCTTCTAGTGACGAAGGAAGCTCTTGGGTAGTCAGTGCATCTTTAATTTTATCGGAGAGCCCCTGCCAGAAGGCGGCAACTAATGCTTCAGTGTTCCACTGAAGTTCAGAGGCTAAGATCCTAAATTGAATGACATACTGTCCTACTGTATGGGAGCCTTGTCGCAAACGAAGAATGCTGGAAGCAGCGGAGGTCACACGACCTGGTTCATCGAACACACTTCGGAACGTGGAAATGAATTTGGCACTATCTTGTAGAATTGGATCGTTTCTCTCCCACAGAGGGGAGGCCCAAGCCAGGGCTTGTCCAGAAAACAATGAGATAAGATAGGCCACTCTGGAACGATGGGTAGAAAAATTTTGAGGTTGGAGTTCAAAATGGACTGAACATTGGTTAAGGAAACCTCTACAAGTTTTGGGGTCCCCGTCATATTTTGACGGAGTAGGCAGGTGAAGTGTAGGAGCTGTAGACACCTGGAATGGCACTGGGGAAACGGAGGAAAGCACAGGAGCTTCAATATTAGCTGTAACAGTCTGTCCAGATGTTCCTTGGGAGGTTAACGATTGGTAACATTGAAGTAACAGCAGTTGGCGAGCATCCTGTTGCTCCACATGGCTGACCAGATGCTGCAGCATCTCTTTAGCGGTAGGTTCCGTATCTGGGTCTGTCATGGCCTGATCTTACTGTCACGGGCACTAGGAGTCTTTACCCAGAGATCACCAGGTGATAGGCTTACCAGAGCAGTATAGGTGGTAATATGGTACTCTGGTAGCAGGGTGATCACGGAACAGGAAATAGCAGATGATGAGATGCTCAGGAAAGTCTATGACTAGCAGCACTGGCAATATGGAGGTAGTAATACACGAGGAACTGTATGGACAAAGGACACGTGAAGGTAGTCAGTGGTCTGCGGTAGCAAGTTGTACCACTGCTATAGTGAGGAGGAATGTCCAACAGAAACGAGGAGGTGATGAGAGTCAGCGGTCTGCGGATAGCAAGTTGTACCGCTGTCTGAGTGAAGGAATGGAATCCAAGTGGAGGTATCCGGGGAGTCAGTGGTCTGCGTTAGCAAGTTGTACCACTGCTATGTGAGAGGATACTGGAACAGGTGAAACTGGAAACAGGGGTCAGTGGTCTGCCACTAGCAAGTTGTACCACTGAATATATATGTGAGGAGGTGCACGGGGAGAGACTGCAACACAAGTTATACACGGGCACCTTGACTTTGATCCACAGTAATATGCAAAATATAAATGTATATATGACTGAACAACACTGCCAATATAGAAAGTCTCTTGAAGTAATCCAGCACGAGATAACACAGTCAATGATGGCAATAGACTCAGCGGATAGCAAACTCCAGAGGAGAACCAACACAGTCCAGCAAGGTATGCAATACACAGCACAGTCAATGAGAAGTATGCATACCGTGGTTCAGGAGAAGGCAGTCAGACAGGAGTGCAGAGATACCTGAACGGCAGGAGGCCGGCAGGATGGAAAGTCCCTGGATGGGTGAAGCGGTGGTCTAGTAGGTGCAGCGCACAGGAAGGTAGACCAGCAGGGAACACAGGAAAGCGTGGAGAGCGGATCAGCAGTAGATGGATGAGTAGCGCTGAGAAGTAGCAGCAGCGGGTCTCTGCGGGAACACGGAGGTAGCCAATAGCAACCAGCAGGTGCAGTAACGATGGGACACGGGAGAGCAGAGTTGAACTGGAACTGTTGATCACGGAGAGTAGCGGGTAGCAATAGTGGCAGCAGACTCAAGGAAACACGGGAGAGTTGACAAGGACTGAAGACTGAAGCGCACAGGGGCAGCGGATAGGAATCAGCCAAACAGTCACAATTAAACACAGACGGGTTGCAGGTTGAAGACTGTAGTGCACGGAGGCAGCGGATAGGAATCAGCTAGCAGTCACGATGATGAAACACAGACGAGTTGCAGGTTGAAGACTGTAGTGCACGGAGGCAGCGGATAGGAATCAGCTAGCAGTCACAATCATGAACAGGTGAGTGGATGTGAATGAAAGACTGTAGTGCACGGAGGCAGCGGATAGGCATCAGCTAACAGTCCCAATAATACATGGTAGAGTTGAAGTGGTTAGAAGACTGTAGTGCACGGAGGCAGCGGATAGGAATCAGCTCACAGTCACGATGATACACAGAAGGGTAGGTGTGGTATGGGAACCACAGTAGTAGAAGTGGTTTGGAAACCACAGAGGTAGAAGTGGTTTGGAAACCACAGGAATCAGCTGGGCTGAATAAACGAGGAAACACAGGAACACCTTCAGAGACTCATCGGGAATGAGACTCCAAGATCAGGCAACGTGGTGTTGACCACAGGTGCTTAATATAGGGAGGTTGCCTGATCTGCCAATTAAGTTAAAGGAACATACACTGAAGGTTTAGAAAGGGCTGCGCATGCGCAGTCCCTCAGGATGGAGGACGGCCACGGTTCCTAAATGTCCGGGAAGAAGCACTCACAGTCCGGTGAGTGACATGGGGTATCTGCAGTATGCATGACCAGTATCCTTGAAGAAGAGGGGCAAGTGTGGCATTTTGAGGGGGGATTTGAAATGTAAATGGTGTCGTAAAATGATCACAAGGGAAAACACATGATTTTCATTTTTCCTATTTTGCCATCTCTTTTTGGCTATTAAAAGTATTTACCACTTTGAGATTTTTACACATTTTACTTTCTAACATCATAGAATCATAATGGATTTATCCCAGAATCCCTACCACTGATAAAAACATAACAGTCCACAATGCCAAAACAAAATAGCTAAACATTTTTCTTAAGTAATTACAAATATAAAACAGACGATTGCCCAAGTAAACCCTGCTGTAATTAGTTGTCTTCAGAGGTCACATAAGTAATTGGATCCCTCCTGTGTACAATTAGTGTTTCACATAATCTGAAAATAAACACACGTGTCTGTGAGAGGTCCTACAGTTGGTCAAAGCTTCATCATGAAGTTCAAAGAAAATTCAAATAGAACATGTTAATGATCAGCACTGGTCAGAAGAAGGTTATAATGAGATTTCCAAACTGTTTACCATCCCGCAGAGCACTATCACATCCATCATAAAGAAATTAAGATAATGTGGCACAACTGTGAATTTGTCTAGAACAAAACTGAATATCCCTCCGAGAAGGGTACTTGTCAGGGTACCCACCAAGAGGAGCCTGGCAGCTCTGTCAGTTTAGCTTTCCATTGCAGAGTTGATAGAAACTATCCATAGGACAACAGTAGCCCGGCTACATGAAATCTTACCTAGAATTTGTCTGAAAGCATGGGGAAGATCTTTATACCAAGTGGAGAAAGATTATCTGTCCTGATGAGACCAAGATTGAACGTTTGACTTCAATGCTAGGCAGAAATCTAACGCAGCACGTGATTCCAAAAGAACGATCCCTACATTGAATCATGCTGGTGGTATAATGTTATGGGATTTTTCCTCTGCATCAAGGACTGGAAAACTTGATAAAATCTAGGGCAAAATGAGTCGAGTAAGATGTAGCCAAATATTGCAGGAAAACCTGCTGCAGTCAACAGCAGGTCAGTGAGCCGAAGCGTACAGCAAATGCCACATTGGAGTGGCTTAAATACAGAGCAAATCATTGTTCCAGAGTATCCCGGTCAAAGCTAAGTCACATTCCCAATCTGTGGAATGGTTTTGTCACAAATCGGGATCTTAGCCGCACTTACCTCATCCGCCGCTGTCATATCACGGCTACCTGGGTCCCTTCTGGCCGTCTGCAGCATTCCCATCCTCCACACCTCCGTTTGTAAACAAACACATACTGTTTGTTCTGCTGCATGGGCGCGGCCATCTTGGATGCAGTCAGGTGATCATTCCAGACCAACCAGATTCTGCAGCTGTGATCACATGAACTGATCAGCCAATAGTTGTTTGGGACACCCTATTTAAACCTGCTGCTGTGATCTGTTCATTGCCAGAACAACACACTTCTCTCCAGAGGATAGGTCTTGGCTCCAGTGTTCCTGACTGCATTACAAGTAGGGATGAGCGCACTCGGATTTATGAAATCCGAGCCCACCCGAACGTTGCGGATCCGAGTCGGATCCGAGACAGATCCGGGTATTGGCGCCAAATTCAAAAGTGAAACTGAGGCTCTGACTCATAATCCCGTTGTCGGATCTCGCGATACTCGGATCCTATAAATTCCCCGCTAGTCGCCGCCATCTTCACTCGGGCATTGATCAGGGTAGAGGGAGGGTGTGTTAGGTGGTCCTCTGTGCTGTTTAGTTCTGTGCTGTTTAGTTCTGTGCTGTTTAGTTCTGTGCTGTTTAGTTCTGTGCTGTGCTGTGCTGTGCTGTGTTCTGCAGTATCAGTCCAGTGGTGCTGTGTGCTGTGCTCTGTCCTTCTGAGGTCAGTGGTGCTGCTGGGTCCTGTGCTGTGTCCTGTTCAGTCCAGTGGTGCTGTGTCCTGTGCTCTGTGCTTCTAAGGGCATAGTTATTTCCCCAATATTCCCCTGTGTTTAAAAAAATAAAAAAAAGTTTTTTTAAAAAATACCAAAAACTACTTTAATTTTTTTTAATTACCACAAAATTTGCACAACCAATCCTGCAGTATAAGCCCATTTGTACTGCAATATTACCAAGTTCACACATTCAGCAGTAAAAGTCCAGTGGTACTGCAATATTACAAAGTTTACACATTCTGCAGTATCAGTCCAGTGGTGCTGTGTCCTGTGCTCTGTCCTGCTGAGTTCCGTAGTGCTGCTGGGTCCTGTGCCGTGTCCTGTTCAGTCCAGTGGTGCTGTGTCCTGTGCTCTGTGCTTCTAAGGGCATAGTTATTTCCCCATTATTCCCAAGTTTTTAAAAAATAAAAAAAAAGTAAAAAAAAATAAAAAAAATTTAAAAAAAAAAAAATATATAATAATTATAACCAAATTTGCAAAACCAATCCAGCAGTATAAGTCCATTGGTACTGCAATATTACCAAGTTCACACATTCTGCAGTATCAGTCCAGTGGTGCTGTGTCCTGTGCTCTGTCCTGCTGAGTTCCGTAGTGCTGCTGGGTCCTGTGCCGTGTCCTGTTCAGTCCAGTGGTGCTGTGTCCTGTGCTCTGTGCTTCTAAGGGCATAGTTATTTCCCCATTATTCCCAAGTTTTTAAAAAGTAAAAAAAAATAAAAAATTTTTTTAAAAAAAAAAATATATAATAATTATAACCAAATTTGCAAAACCAATCCAGCAGTATAAGTCCATTGGTACTGCAATATTACCAAGTTCACACATTCTGCAGTATCAGTCCAGTGGTGCTGTGTCCTGTGCTCTGTCCTGCTGAGTTCCGTAGTGCTGCTGGGTCCTGTGCCGTGTCCTGTTCAGTCCAGTGGTGCTGTGTCCTGTGCTCTGTGCTTCTAAGGGCATAGTTATTTCCCCACATTTCCCAAGTTTTTTAAAAATAAAAAAAAAGTAAAAAAAAATAAAAAATTTAAAAAAAAAAAAATATATAATAATTATAACCAAATTTGCAAAACCAATCCAGCAGTATAAGTCCATTGGTACTGCAATATTACCAAGTTCACACATTCTGCAGTATCTTGTGCTACATATAATGGAGACCAAAAATTTGGAGGATAAAGTAGGGAAAGATCAAGACCCACTTCCTCCTAATGCTGAAGCTGCTGCCACTAGTCATGACAGAGACGATGAAATGCCATCAACGTCGTCTTCCAAGCCCGATGCCCAATCTCGTAGTACCGGGCATGTAAAATCCAAAAAGCCCAAGTTAAGAAAAAGTAGCAAAAAGAGAAACTTTAAATCATCTGAGGAGAAACGTAAAGTTGCCAATATGCCATTTACGACACGGAGTGGCAAGGAACGGCTTAGGCCCTGGCCCGTGTTCATGACTAGTGGTTCAGCTTCACCCACGGATCTTAGCCCTCCTCCTCCTCCCCCCCCCTACAAAAAATTGAAGAGAGTTATGCTGTCAGCAACAAAACAGCAAACAACTCTGCCTTCTAAAGAGAAATTATCACAAATCCCCAAGGCGAGTCCAAGGGTGTTGGTGGTTGTCAAGCCTGACCTTCCCATCACTGTACGGGAAGAGGTGGCTCGGGAGGAGGCTATTGATGATGTAGCTGGCGCTGTGGAGGAACTTGATGATGAGGATGGTGATGTGGTTATTGTAAATGAGGCACCAGGGGGGGAAACAGCTGATGTCCATGGGATGAAAAAGCCCATCGTCATGCCTGGTCAGAAGACCAAAAAATGCACCTCTTCGGTCTGGAGTTATTTTTATCCAAATCCAGACAACCAATGTATGGCCATATGTAGCTTATGTAAAGCTCAAATAAGCAGGGGTAAGGATCTTGCCCACCTAGGAACATCCTCCCTTATACGTCACCTGAATAACCTTCATAGTTCAGTGGTTAGTTCAGGAACTGGGGCTAGGACCCTCATCGGTACAGGGACAACTAAATCCCGTGGTCCAGTTGGATACACACCAGCAACACCCTCCTCGTCAACTTCCTCCACAATCTCCATCAGATTCAGTCCTGCAGCCCAAGTCAGCAGCCAGACTGAGTCCTCCTCAATACGGGATTCATCCGAGGAATCCTGCAGCGGTACGCCTACTACTGCCGTTGCTGCTGTTAGTCGGTCATCTTCCCAGAGGGGAAGTCGTAAGACCGCTAAGTCTTTCACAAAACAATTGACCGTCCAACAGTCGTTTGCCATGACCACAAAATACGATAGTAGTCACCCTATTGCAAAGCGTATAACTGCGGCTGTAACTGCAATGTTGGTGTTAGACGTGCGCCCGGTGTCCGCCATCAGTGGAGTGGGATTTAGAGGGTTGATGGAGGTATTGTGTCCCCGGTACCAAATCCCCTCGAGATTCCACTTCACTAGGCAGGCGATACCAAAAATGTACAGAGAAGTACGATCAAGTGTCCTCAGTGCTCTTAAAAATGCGGTTGTACCCACTGTCCACTTAACCACGGACATGTGGACAAGTGGTTCTGGGCAAACGAAGGACTATATGACTGTGACAGCCCACTGGGTAGATGCATCCCCTTCCGCAGCAACAGCAACAGCTGCATCAGTAGCAGCATCTACAAAATGGCTGCTCATGCAAAGGCAGGCAACATTGTGCATTACAGGCTTTAATAAGAGGCACAACGCTGACAACATATTAGAGAAAATGAGGGAAATTATCTCCCAGTGGCTTACCCCACTTAGACTCTCATGGGGATTTGTGGTGTCAGACAATGCCAGTAACATTGTGCGGGCATTAAATATGGGCAATTTCCAGCACGTCCCATGTTTTGCCCACACCATTAATTTGGTGGTGCAGCATTACCTCAAGAGTGACAGGGGTGTGCAGGAGATGCTTGCGGTGGCGCGCAAAATTGCTGGACACTTTCGGCATTCAGCCAGTGCCTACCGCAGACTAGAGGCACATCAAAAAAGCATGAACCTGCCCTGCCATCACCTCAAACAAGAGGTTGTGACGCGCTGGAACTCCACCCTCTATATGCTGCAGAGGATCGAGGAGCAGCAAAAGGCCATTCAGGCCTACACAGCAACCTACGACATAGGCAAAGGAGTGGGGATGCGCCTCAGTCAAGCGCAGTGGAGACTGATTTCCGTGTTGTGCAAGGTTCTGCAGCCATTTGAACTTGCCACACGAGAAGTCAGTTCCGACACTGCCAGCTTGAGTCAGGTCATTCCCCTGATCAGGCTGTTGCAGAAGCAGCTGGAGAAAGTGAGGGAGGAGCTGGTAAGCAATTGCGATTACACCAAGCATGTAGCTCTTGTGGATGTAGCCCTTCGTACGCTTTGCCAGGATCCGAGGGTGGTCACTCTTTTAAAGTCAGAGGAATACATTCTGGCCACCGTGCTCGATCCTCGGTTTAAAGCGTATGTTGTGTCTCTGTTTCCGGCGGACACAAGTCTACAGCGGTGCAAAGACCTGCTGGTCAGGAGATTGTCCTCTGAAGAGGACCGTGACATGCCAACAGCTCCACCCTCATTTTCTTCCACATCTATGGCTGCGAGGAAAAAGCTCAGTTTTCCCAAAAGAGGCACTGGCGGGGATGCTGATAACATCTGGTCCGGACTGAAGGACCTGCCAACCATTGCAGACATGTCTACTCTCGCTGCATTGGATGCTGTCACAATAGAAAAAATTGTGGTTGATTACTTTGCTGACACCATCCAAGTAGACATGTCAGACAGTCCATATTGTTACTGGCAGGAAAAAAAGGCAGTTTGGAAGCCCCTGTACAAACTGGCTCTATTTTACCTGAGTTGTCCCCCCTCCAGTGTGTACTCGGAAAGAGTTTTTAGTGCAGCGGGGAACCTGGTCAGTGAGCGGCGAAGGAGGTTGCTTCCTCACAACGTTGAAAAAATGATGTTTATAAAAATGAATAATCAATTCCTCAATGAAGTACAGCACTGCCCTCCAGATACTACAGAGGGACCTGTGGTTGTGGAGTCCAGCGGGGACGAATTGATAATGTGTGATGAGGAGGAAGTACACACTGTAGGGGGAGAGGAATCAGAGGTTGAGGATGAGGACGACATCTTGCCTCAGTAGAGCCTGTTTAGTCTGTACAGGGAGAGATGAATAGCTTTTTTGGTGTGGGGGCCCAAACAAACCAATCATTTCAGCCAAAGTTGTTTGGTAGGCCCTGTCGCTGAAATGATTGGTTTGTTAAAGTGTGCATGTCCTATTTCAACAACATAAGGGTGGGTGTGAGGGCCCAAGGACAATTCCATCTTGGAACTTTTTTTTTTGCATTATATGACCAATCAACAGTCGTTTGCCATGTTCAAAAAGTAAAACCAAATGTGAAAAAATTCAAGAAATTAAACCAAAAGTAAAATGCCGTGTCATAATTTAAAACAAGAGGTATTGACGTGCTCTAAAACTACTGTATTGTTGTTTATATTTTATAAACACTACACTTGAAAGCTTGAGTCTTTCAATAGAAAAGTAACTGTCCATTGCACGAATATTTGCAACAGGGACAATTTTAGGGTTAAGAAAGTCAACTAATAACACTTCGACGCTGTCTGTCTTTATAAACACTACACTTGGAAGTTGGAGGAGGTATTGTGGCCCCGGCACCAAATTTACTACCGGGGCCACTCCACTGTGCAGTCCATATTTAGGTGTATCAGATATTAAACAACGGTGACAGTTGATGCCCAATTTTTTAATTATATTGTGGCCTCGGTACCAAATTGTGTACCGGGGCCACCACACTACGCAGTCCAGATACTTGTTTGGTGGAATTCAGACCAGTTGAGGGTTTTATTATTATATTGTGTGGACCACTCTATCTATACCACACTACAACTCTATACCACTCTATTTCATACTTTAATTCTATTTCATACTTTAATTCTATTTCATACTTTAATTCTATTTCATACTTTAATTCTATTTCATACTTTAATTCTATTACTAATTAATTACCATAAAGAGGAACAAAATAAACCAATTTTACCAAAAGTATAATATGACTTAGACTTACAAACACTACACTTGAAAGATCGTGCCTTTAAATGAAAAAGTCAGTCTTCATTGCACGACTATGTGCAACAGGGACAGTTTTTTGGGTTTACAAAGTCAAACAATAACACTTTGACCCTGTCTGTCTGGGATCTCAATGACGAATTGTCTGTACCATGTTTGGAGGAGGTATTGTGGCCCCGGTATCAAATTGGGTACCGGGGCCACCCCACTATGCAGTCCAGATACTTGTTTGGTGGAATTCAGACACGTGGAGGGTTTTTTAATTATATTGTGGCCTCGGTACCAAATTGTGTACCGGGGCCACCACACTACGCAGTCAAGATAGATAGATGCGTATTGCGTATCATAGATAAAGTACATTCAGTGGTGTGGGGCAAATTGAAAAATATTCAAAATGCACTGACATTATCAAAAACAAGAGGTTGTCACACGCTAAAACTCCAACATGTATATGATGGAGAGGATGGAGGAGCAGCCGTATGTGTAGTGTAATGCAGATCTGTTGAAGGTTTTTTATATATTTTATTGTGGTGCCCAGTGCCCACTCCTCTACGCAGTCCAGGTACAATTATTGGTGCGAATCATAAAAGTTCAGGGTTTTTAAGATATTGTGGTGACCCACTCCTCTACGCAGTCCAGGTACAATTATTGGTGCGAATCATAAAAGTTCAGGGTTTTTAATATATTGTGGTGACCCACTCCTCTACGCAGTCCAGGTACAATTATTGGTGCGAATCATAAAAGTTCAGGGTTTTTAATATATTGTGGTGACCCACTCCTCTACGCAGTCCAGGTACAATTATTGATGCGAATCATAAAAGTTCAGGGTTTTTAAGATATTGTGGTGACCCACTCCTCTACGCAGTCCAGGTACAATTATTGGTGCGAATCATAAAAGTTCAGGGTTTTTAATATATTGTGGTGACCCACTCCTCTACGCAGTCCAGGTACAATTATTGGTGCGAATCATAAAAGTTCAGGGTTTTTAATATATTGTGGTGACCCACTCCTCTACGCAGTCCAGGTACAATTATTGGTGCGAATCATAAAAGTTCAGGGTTTTTAATATATTGTGGTGACCCACTCCTCTACGCAGTCCAGGTACAATTATTGGTGCGAATCATAAAAGTTCAGGGTTTTTAAGATATTGTGGTGACCCACTCCTCTACGCAGTCCAGGTACAATTATTGGTGCGAATCATAAAAGTTCAGGGTTTTTAAGATATTGTGGTGACCCACTCCTCTACGCAGTCCAGGTACAATTATTGGTGCGATTCATAAAAGTTCAGGGTTTTTAATATATTGTGGTGACCCACTCCTCTACGCAGTCCAGGTACATTTATTGGTGCGATTCATAAAAGTTCGGGGTTTTTAAGATATTGTGGTGACCCACTCCTCTACGCAGTCCAGGTACATTTATTGGTGCGAATCATAAAAGTTCAGGGTTTTTAATATATATTGTGGTGACCCACTCCTCTACGCAGTCCAGAAAGATACCTTGTTGCAACGTTTTGGACTAATAACTATATTGTGAGGTGTTCAGAATACACTGTAAATTAGTGGAAATGCTTGTTATTGAATGTTATTGAGGTTAATAATAGCCTAGGAGTGAAAATAAGCCCAAAAACTTGATTTTTAAACTTTTTATGTTTTTTTCAAAAAAAATCCGAATCCAATACCTTAAATCCGAACCGAGACCTTTCGTCAAGTGTTTTGCGAGACAAATCCGAACCTCAAAAATAACGAAAATCCGGATCCAAAACACAAAACACGAGACCTCAAAAGTCGCCGGTGCACATCCCTAATTACAAGTGCAGTAATCCTGTCTGCACTCCTAAGTGCAGTGTTCCTGACTGCATTACAAGTGCAGTGTTCCTGTCTACATTTCCAGACTGCTAATTCCCCTGCTATATTCTACAATCAGCAAGAACATGAGCAAGAAGTTCATCCAGGCTGCTAAGTTCTGTTTCACTCCTGCTCCAGCTAGTCCCAAGGGTCCCGAATCGGATCAAGAAATTCAGACGACCGTGACAGGTTTGAAAATTTCCCACCAAGGGTCCTCTTGTAACTGAAAATGGCAAAGCAGAATTGGCGAAAAATGCAGTTTCTTGGTGTGCAAAGCAGTTAGAAGATTGCCCAAATATACTCACGGCTTTAATTCCTGCTAAATGAGTTTCTACCAAGTATAAAAATAAGGTTGTGAATATATATGCAACCACTCATTTTTTTGCAATTATTTAAACTAAAGCTTTAGAGATGTATTTTATATTTGTCAAATGTATTTAGATCGGTGTTAAGAATTACCATATAAATTCATTTTGATTACATAATATAAGAGAAGAAAATAAAATAAAATGGGAAGAGTGGGGGAGGGGGTGAACACTTTTATATAACACTGTATATAACAGACACACATGGATGGTATATATGGATCCTGATTAGTTTAATTTACAAACAACATTATAAAATAAATATACAATTTTCACTCTGCATCTTTTGAACAATGTTTCATGATTTGGGGGGATTTCGATCATCTGTAATAACTCCCCAATGAAGAGCAATAAAACGAGTTCGAAATGTTCTTGTTCCACCTCAACTCTCATAGCGCATCGATTTCTGGCCGCAGGAAACGTATAAATGATGTGACAGTAAAAGCTACTTAAATAGAGAAGGTTGGTTCTCCCAGGTTTTGTAAGTTACTCAGTATTGTTTAATCGGAAACATATGAAAAAGGGTCGACGCTTGATGTTCCCTTTTGGAAAGTAGCAGGGATGAAAGAAAACACCTCTTGTCTGGTCAACCACGTTATTAAGTACAGTCCATCGTTATACAGCGATCTACATTACAATGAAAGCACTGGCTAAACATACACTAGGATGAAGTTTGATTTCACATGATTGCCCTTTTGTGCATATAATTTACATATAAAACTGTTCTCTCTGTACTGTTAGCCATTATGATATCATGGGAAAAATGGGGAAGGGATGACAGGAAAAACCGCTCCGCACAAGATAGTACCCTACCTCACTAATGAGTATATATTGTTATGTGAGGGGGTGCTAAGGTCATATATATGAACATATAATCCAAAAAGAAAGGGAAAAAAAGGGTGATGACCTAAACAAGCACTCCAGGTACATACAAATAATCAATTAATACATATTGTTTTTATTGGTATGCATTAAAAATGGTAGCACAGTGGCCTAGTGGTTAGCACGTCTGCCTCACAGCACTGGGGTCATGAGTTCGATTCCCAACCATGGCCTTATCTGTGTGGAGTTTGTATGTTCTCCCTGTGTTTGCGTGGGTTTCCTCCGGGTGCTCCGGTTTCCTCCCACACTCCAAAAACATACTGGTAGGTTAATTGGCTGCAATCAAAAATTGACCCTAGTCTCTCCTTCTCTGTCTGTCTGTCTGTGTGTGAGTGTGTGTCTATAGTAGGGAATTTAGACTGTAAGCTCCAATGGGGCAGGGACTGATGTGAATGAGTTCTCTGTACAGCGCTGCGGAATTAGTGGCGCTATATAAATAAATGATGATGATGATGATGATGATGATGGTACATATAGATACACCACACAGATAAAAAAGCGAAATATAAAAAAAATGTAGTGTTGAAAAGTATAGAATTAAAAATGAATGGACCCTGGGATGGAGCTGATCAGAATCCGTATAACATTCCCAAAGGGAAAGTCACTGATATAGGATCTCTTGTGGGAGTATACACAACACAAATAGAGTGGTAAACGATGTGCACATTCTGCATGGTAACAGTGTGTCACTTGTATAACACTTGATATTTTGTGTTGTGTTTAGTGTGATCTATAGATGGCAGTATTGCCTAATTTGTTCCTCAATTGATCCAATAATGAGTTATCCTTCAGAGTGCCGTGCACCTTAATACATACTAGAGATTCTTAAAACACGAGCCCTGTGTAGTATATCAAGGAATTGCCAAGTATATAGTAGCTTGTGTTCTCAGACATATGCGCCTACTTAGGCTATGACTCTAGATGTTACTCAGTGACTCGTGTATAACGGATGATCTCTATAGTACTGGTCTTCTCACAAAAGCGCTAGATCGCTAATAATATTTCCCCATATAGTCTTTCAATAGTATGTTATAGTGGGATAACGAATATCTTGGCGAATATCTAGACGCTAACATGTGTTATTTGAAGGAGTCTCATTATCAGTTTGTAGGTTTACACTAGCGGCAGAATGCCGGGGTTGGCTCCGCCCACTTCCGGGTCTGACGTCACTCTACGTGACGTTACCCCGACGTACGTTTCGCTATTGCTTAATCATGGAATTACTGGGCTACTGACTATGGATTGCTTTTATACTACTGAGAGCCAATCAATTGCGTTTCTGGATTACATCACGTCCCAAAGCAAGTCTATTGTAATGATACCTAATGGTATGTATTGGAATTCTATTCAAGACAGTTAGATCAGTTTGAGGCGTCCTTGTATCTGATTATGAATTATGTACAGCATGTATGTGGTGGTTTATATTATGATTAAATTAGGTTGTGCTTTAATTATTTCACAATAAAGGGCCACTTTTATGTATTTATTCCTGTATTGACATAGGTTGCTGTCACCCAATTCATATATCAAGAGTCATCTAGATATTTGTTAGAAACTGACATAATGGTTGAGGTAAGTATAGTAGAATTACATAAAATGAAAAAAACCAAAATAAATATAAACTAGTGAGTAGCATGATTGAATGTCACAATCATATGTGTATATTCATTTCTATCAAAATTATATCCACTGTGAAAAAATGTAAGTATCGATTGTGGAAAAAAATGTTAAAACAAACTACGTGTTAGTTGTTATTTTATATTTATTTCCTATATTATATATCTTTCTTAAATTATTTATTTCTATTTTTAAATTTTTTAAAATTTTTATACTTTTTTATATATATCTTTTCTCTCATCTCCTATATTTTTTGCTTTTTGGAATTGTTATTCATTTATTTATTTCTCACTTCTTATTTTTTTTTTATTTTTTATATTGTTTATTTTCTGTTGTTTATCATTTATTATTTTTCATATTTTATTTTCTGTTTTTTATTTTTTTATTATATTATTTTTTTATTATTATTTTATATTTTTGTATTTTTTTATATTTTTCCATTTATTTATTTTCTTACTTTTTTATATTCTTTATTCTTTTAGATTTTTATAGATTATTATAGATTTTTATTCTCCATTTTTTTTTTCCATATATTATTTTTATGTTACTAATTTGTGATTATTAGTGTATTTGATATATCCATCTAATAGAATTAATCAAATGTAAAGTGTGAATATAGATATCTCAGATGTGCATGTGAACCTGAATATCTAATAATTATGTATAAAGCCTTGTGTGTAATATAATAAGGCAAATGTGCAAAAAATGGGAAACAGTTATATTAGATACTATGACCCACTAAAGTGTATAAATATATCCAAGTTGATTAAGGACCAATACTATTGGTCAGGTGAAAAAAAGGGAACAAATAAATTCAAAAACAAATATAAAGAGTGAGAATATATATATATGTATATTAGGGTCTGTGCTAGAGTAAGTAGGTTTCTATGATGGAATTAGTCGTCAAATTCAATTGACCATGGGTACATTACCAATGTACAATCGCAAATTACCCTCAGGTGATTCGTATATATCACAAAGAGTCCAATAGTGAGTATATGGCAGAGATATTCCATATGGGATATATAAAGAATAATAATAAACAAATGAAAAAGCAAACAGAAAAACAAAAATTACAAAATTATTAGTATCAGAACGAATATAAACCGGACCTAAATTGTGATAGATCGTTGATACAACAAATATCATGAACTTGAAATAGGCCATTAGGATATTATGACTTGTTCTCATTATTCGGTAAGTATGTTATTGTTATTGTAATCAAAAAGTATGTTCTCAAGATGAAATTCAGTATCCATTATGAAATGAATATGTTACCTCATAAGATACAGATGCATTAGTAGTGGCATTGCTTGCTCCAACAGAAAACTAGCATAACTAGTATTCTCATTTAGGCCAAATGGCATTATAGAATTCAATAGGAAAATCCATCGGCTTTCCCTCTGTAGGAGCTGTTTGATAACATCACCCTCTCTGATACCCATCTTAATTTGTTCGATCCTAAAAGCTTTCATGTCATGGGGATTTCCTCCATGTTTATGGAGGAAGTGGCGTGCCACTGATGTCAGTTGTTTAAATGTATCTTTATCTGTGGGTGCATTCCTGATTGAACCAATGTGTTCTAATAGTCTGTTTTTTAACATTCTGCTAGTCGTGCCTACGTAGATCAAATTACAAGGACATGTAAGAACGTATATCACACATTTGGTAGTGCAGTTAATAAACTGTTTAATTTGATGTTTATTCCCATATCTGTCAGAAATGTCTCTGGTTCTTTCCATATAAGAGCATGTCTTACAATGACCACATTTATGGGATCCTTTAACTGATAGAATTAGGGTACCCATCGAAAAGTGACTTCTCACCAATTTGTCACCTAGATTAGGTGATCTACGCCAGCTAAAATCAGGTCTTGGCCCCAAATTTTTAGAAAAATCCATATCTGATAGGAGAATAGGACAATGTTGTTGTACAATGTTTTATATCTCCTTCCATTCATGGCAAAAGTTGCCTACAATTCTAATTTTCTTGTCATTCTTGGATTTGATCTTACCGTACATCAATTTACTCCTATCTTTAATATTAACCTGATTAAAGGCTCTTTTAATGAGTCTCTTACTTTAGCTTCGTTGCACAAGTCTCATACTTAATTCTACAGATTTTTGCTTAAAATCAGAGGGTTTGGAGCAATTGCGTTTTAGTCTCAAAAATTCTCCCTTTGGTATGTTGTTTATTACAGGTGGGAAATGGGAACTTTCGCTATGTAATATACTGTTGGTCGCTGTTTTCTTGCGGAATAGGTCGGTAACAATTCTACCATCTGGCATTTTCCAGATAGTCGGGTCTAAGAAATTGACATGCTTCTGGTGCATTTCATATGTTAGATGTAAGTTGTTTAGGTTGTTGTTAAGAGTTTCTACGAACTCTACAAACATTTCTTGCTTGCCATTCCACATAATAAGTATGTCGCCGATATAGCGCATCCAAACAGTTATATTATCAGTATTTCTGTTCAGTTGGTCACAGAAAACTGTCTCCCTCTCCCACCTGCCCAAGTAGAGATTGGCAAAAGTGGGGGCACAAGCCGCCCCCATTGCCGTCCCTTGTACCTGTAGGTAAAATCTGTTGTCAAAAACGAAAAAGTTTCTCTTCAGTATAAATTCAAGGAGTTCGATCAAAAAGAGGCTAAATGTGGGGTTGTCATTGGCCTGTAAGAAGAATTTGACAGCATCAATACCCACTTCATGTTGGATGCTGGTATAAAGTGACTCTACATCCATTGTGATGAGCCAAACATCTTGTTTCAAGGTGATACCATCTAAAAGCTTAAGGATGTCTGTAGTGTCTCTTACGTAAGAGGGTAAGGAAGTGACATAATCACGCAAATGTAAATCAATGAAAATGCTTGCTTGTTCGGTCAAGCCTCCTATACCCGAAAGAATTGGTCTTCCGGGTGGTTTAATGGCATTTTTATGAATTTTAGGCAATAAGTATATTGTTGGTATTTTAGGATTGTCAATGCTTAAAAATTCAAATTCTGATTTCAAAATCACTCCACTTACAAAAGCTCTTTTGATCATTCGATCATATATAGATTTGAAATCATTCAGAGGATTAGAAAAGAGTAATTTGTAGCATTGTTTATCTCCTAGTTGTTTCTGCATTTCTTCCTTATACAAAGTAATAGGCCAAATCACTACATTCCCACCCTTATCAGATGGTTTGATAACAACATCTTGCCAAGATTGAATCTCTTGAATGGCTCGTCTTTCATCTCTTCTCAAATTGTCCCATTTTCTATTTCTATTCTTCATGGATTTGAGTTTTAAGGTATCTAGATCGCGTGATACCATATTCTCAAAAACTTTTATTTGTGGACTAATATTGTCATGGGGACAAAAAGTGGATCTTTTTTTACATGTAGGTCTAAAGGTTTGGCTAGATGTAATTTCCCTGACAGTTTGTTCCTCTAAGAGATATTCTAAAGCAGACAAAGCTGTGTTATCTTCCTCCTCCAGATTCACATCCCTTGTTGGTATTACCGGATTTATACTAGTATCCACTTCTTCTGAAATAGATATTGGGATACTGAAAAATCTATCAGTATCTTCTCTAGTACCCACGGAGGTATTTGCACTGGTTTCTTGCAAATTAATAGGCTCATTTTTACTAAAGAATTTATTGAAACGTAGTTTCCTTGTGAAGAGGTGGAGGTCTTTTTCCCATCTAAAGAGATCAAAATTGTTCACTGGTGAGAACGTTAGACCATAACTTAATAATCTTATATGTGACTCATTTAAAATTCTATCTGACAAGTTGATTATCCGTAGGGAATCATTTATTTGCCCCTGTATTTTTTGTTGTATTGATAATTGCCATTCCAGGGAGTTCATGAGCGGTCGCGTAGATTTCTTGTGTCCCCTCCTAATACGTTTGTTCCACCGGTGTCCTCCCCTAGAGGTCCCTGAGTTTCCCCTAAAAAAGTATTCTTGTTGGTATTTCTCCTGGTTCTAGATTGAGTTCTACTCCTATTGAAAGGGTTATCATTATCATTATCTGAAGATTCTAATTCTGATGATTCAGGACTAATGGATATATTTTGTCCTGTTTTGGCAGTGGGATAATGTTTCCATTTAAAGATGCGACCATTCGCATAATCTCTTTGATCGCGATTAAATTTCGATTTTTTTCCTTTCAATAAGGTTATCCTCAAGTCGATCCAAATCCTGTTTGTATCTTTCATATGTCTTCTGAAATAAGTCTGTTGTTTCATATTCTTTCAATTTGAGACTAAGTTGTTCAATATCTCGTGAATATGATTCTAATAGAAGATTGTCATGCTTTAAAATAATTTGCATTAATTCCTTAGAGCATTTAAGAAGAGCCATTTCCCATTCTGACTTTTATTCCTTAGTGGCTAACTCATATGTCGGGAATATCTTAGGTCTCAAGCCACGTGGAGTGATCATTTGTTTTATATAATTTTCAGTGGTGGTTATATTCCACCATGTTTTACTTTGCTTATACATTAGTGTTTTTAATTGGTTTAGATCTTCCAACCAGGGATCGTTATTAGAGCTGGTGTTAGCTATATCTTGATCAGGGAAAATGGATCCCAAATTGTCTTTCCACTTATCACACCTTTTGCTGAGATCTGCTCTTAAGTTAAACATTGCTATTATTAAGTTATACAGGTAAAGGTGGATTACTCGTAACTTGAGAACAAGAATTGGGAAGATACTTTAAAGAGGTGGATCACCTCTAAGGTAGGGGTATAACAACAGATGAAGCAATAGGTTAAAGCCTAATTCGTATATCAACCCAAAAGTTGGTCAGTGGCTATTTGCTGTCTTTATAGGTGATCAGTGTTGTCAGATAGAGAGTGAGGTATCTTATATCGTATGAGGATTGGTCGCCCAAAGTATTACAGTATACCCATGTATAGGTTTCTTGTATAATAATACAAGTGGTATATCAAAAAATTATTAGTCAAGGATTAAGTATAACAGACTAAGGGCTAGATTTACTAAGCTGCGGGTTTGAAAAAGTGGGGATGTTGCCTATAGCAACCAATCAGATTCTAGCTGTCATTTTGTAGAAAGTACTAAATAAATGAAAGCTAGAATCTGATTGGTTGCTATAGGCAACATCCCCACTTTTTCAAACCCGCAGCTTAGTAAATCTAGCCCTAAGTCTTTATTCACTATATAAGTTATCACATCTGTGCAGGAGCTAGAGTCTGAGTATAGACACTCAGTAGAACATATGATATCATGGGAAAAATGGGAAGGGATGACAGGAAAAACCGCTCCGCACAAGATAGTACCCTACCTCACTAATGAGTATATATTGTTATGTGAGTGCCTGTTAGCCATTATGCAATGTGTTATTTTGTTATTATAATTATAACCGGGCTTGTTCATCAAAGGGTTTTCAGCTGACAGGAGTTGAACCCAGTGCGGTTTTCTGCTGCTGCAGCCCATGCATTTCCAGGCTCTACGCGCTTTGCAGTCAGACATGCCCCTCTGCCTACCACCGCTATAACACATTGGTTATTTGAGTTACTGACGCCTCCCTGTCAGCTTGAACCATTGCGCACCGTTCTCTGTAAACTCCAGAGGGGATCAGCACTTTCTGAGATGATCAAACCACCCGGTCTGGCATCAACAATCATTCCACGATCAAATTCACTTGGATCACTTTTCTTCCCCATTTTGGTGTTTGGTCTGAACAACAACTGAACCTTTTCAGCCTGTCTGCATGCTTTTATGATTGTGTTGCTGCCACATGATTGGCTGATTAGATATTTGCATTAACGAGCAGGTACACAGGTGCTTCTTGGCCTTTTGGCTAAGAGTAGGTGTACATGCCCATGGATGCAGTGGGGCTTAAAGACACCCCCTGTAGGCGATGGGCCGTCACCTGGTCCTCTGGCCAAGAGGCCGGCTGCCTGGAGCCCGAGTTGCTACATGCCCAAAAATGCATTGTGGAGACAGAGGCACCTGTGCACAGAGTAAGGCCCTCTGCACCTTTAATTTTCAGGCAGCACCATTTTTTTCGCCCTAGCCTGTTGGCCGAAGATCTCCCTTTTTTTCCCTCTCTGGGGCCTTTTGTGATTCTGAGTCATGTACCTCGGAAATAAAAAAAAATAATAATTAAAAAAAGAGTAGGGTGGTATTGGTTCACATTATGAGAAGGGGTCTCCATGCTCATTGCCCCCCCCCCCATTTGCTCTAGTGGGAGCCTGCTTCTAGCTGTAGCGCTGGTTAATGATTGGGGAGAGGAACTTCTTTAAAGGAATGTATATCTATATATTTAATTAGACATTGTAACAATAAATGACAGTATGAAAGAAACAGTACTAGACTCTGGTTCAAAAGGTTTAATGCAAACTCCTGAAGATGGTATGGATCTTCTGTGCGAGCTCCTGCAGATGGTATGGATCTTCTGTGCGAGCTCCTGCAGATGGTATGGATCTCCTGTGTGAGCTCCTGCAGATGGTATGGATCTCCTGTGCGAGCTCCTGCAGATGGTATGGATCTCCTGTGTGAGCTCCTGCAGATAGTATGGATCTCCTGTGCGAGCTCCTGCAGATGGTATGGATCTCCTGTGTGAGCTCCTGCAGATGGTATGGATCTCCTGTGTGAGCTCCTGCAGATGGTATGGATCTCCTGTGCGAGCTCCTGAAGATGGTATGGATCTCCTGTGCGAGCTCCTGCAGATGGTATGGATCTCCTGTGCGAGCTCCTGCAGATGGTATGGATCTCCTGTGCGAGCTCCTGCAGATGGTATGGATCTCCTGTGCGAGCTCCTGCAGATGGTATGGATCTCCTTTGCGAGCTTTTGCAGATGGTATGGATCTCCTGTGCGAGCTCCTGCAGATGGTATGGATCTCCTATGCTGGTGCAGATGTTTTAGAGGGAGGTGCAGAAAGTATAGGGTGCTGGGTCTTCTACCTGGTTGGTCTGACTCACAGGTCCAGTTCTTACCTTAGTCATCTGATACGGTGTAGATGTCCTGCTGCACGGAAGCAGTGACCAACAGGAGAGGTCGTCACTCTCTGTAGAGATCCATACGTCCCAGCTGGAGCTGGAACGAATGGGTCTCTACAGAGAGCGACAACCTTTCCTGTTGGTCACTGCCTCCTTGCAGCAGGACATCTACACCGTATGGACTGGGGGACAAGGAGTAGACCAACCAGGTAGAGGAGCCTGCACCCTTTCTGCTGATGGGACAAGCTATTATATGGGAACTGGGCCCTCAACCTTGATAGCAAGGTAGGGCCTCAGGATAAGCTCCATAGTCTCCATCATCCCTCTTGTGCAGCTCCTGCAGTTGGTGGTAACGGGCGCGTATGTCTGCAGGAGCACATAGAAGAGCAGGAGCAGAATGCCAGACAGGAGCAGCAGCTTGCAGGACCAGCGCATGAGATTGCATATGATGTTAAATAGCAATCTGAAAGAGAAACTATGTTATAGCGATGAACAGTTGCAATCATTTTGAAATAATAATAGGAGAATAATTTACCTCAGTCCTGCAATGCTGCTCCTTTTCTGCTCTTTACGTTTTACAACACTTTTCATCTGCAGTTGCCGCTCCTAAAGGAAAATCAGTGGTGGGATTATGAGGAGTACGACACAAGATCAGCCACTGAAGTTAGGGAAGTCAGAGTTGGCCGGCCATGCTATGATATTGACCATTTGGTCCCATATTGCAGCAAGTTGCCCCAGAATGAACAGCACATTATTTGCTAATAATCCAATTGAAATCAACTAGTTAAATATCCTGCATGGTTAGGTGTGTCTGGTCATCACCCAACTGTACTAACAGACCCTAGTGTAAGCCAGAGGTAAACTGGCTGCTTGGCCAGAGTGCCTGGATCTTGGCCACAATTTTGTTGATGGTGGTCTTGCTGCAATGTACGCCCAGCTTAGAGAGCTTACAGCCTGTAGGGAAAAGAAAGAGAAGTCTTCCTCATGGTAATGACTGTAACCACCAGGTATCATGCTAATCACTGCCATTGCTGGCCTCCTGCTCCACGTCAATGCACTATACTAGTGAGAGCTCTGGTGTGGTGCAGGAGACCTGGTGAGGTAGGGTCAGAGCACGTATGTTATTAGCACACTGAGCGTCTTAGCTATCTGTCCCTCTCCTGGGATGGGAACCTTTCTTTCTGATAGAAGATGTTTAGTAGTAACAAAAGATGACCTGTGACAGAGGTGGCAGGTACAAATGTCTTACTGCTGACAGTAAATATGATCTTACTTTATATAACATAGAGGAAGGGGCTGATGACATGGACTCACCAGTTCAGCCTTCACAATCTCTGCAGGATCTTCCGCAGCCTCCTCCACAGGTTTCATCCTGAAGAACCAGAAAATATTATTATTTAAACTTATGTCTTCTATTCACAAGAGTTACTGATACAGTCCATGGTCATAGTTCCTATCTGGAGGTTTCTCTTATACGATTTTTTTAATGTAGGATGAGCAACAATTTAACAGTATATAATAGATATTTCTGGAGTTATTAGAAAATTACAGACAGAGCCTGAATGCAATTAATAGAACAGTATGGACAGAGCCTGTCTGGAGTCACCAGTACAGGACTTAAAGACTTCCTGATATTTCTATTGCAGTAGGGACAGCACTGATTATATACACAAATGTTCCTCTTTAGAACCGTATAGAATGTATGTGTACATGGAATAAACCATATAGATACTAACAGAGAAGGTGCTTCTGGCTGCGGCTGCCACTCCCGCAGGTTTCTGTTGATAATCTAGGGAAAGAGACACAGAGTGAAATAAATTATACACAACAAATCTTTAGGACAAGTTCCATGGGACTCGGATAAGTCGGCCACAGTCTGTCCCCGCAGGTTTTTACCAGGTTACTATACATTTTACAGCAGAATGAGAGAAAATAATTTAATGGAAAAATTAACAAATTGGTCTTAATAAAAAAAAATATATTTTGATTTGGTCTAGAAATTTGTCTTGAAGAGTTCATTTAGCAGCAACTTATATAGAACATGAAACAAGAACCCACTCTGATATTATGCAGGATTACAACCATAGAAATATCACTCTGGTCAGACATCCAGTATGATATCTATATCTGACATATCAGATACTGGAACGTGGACCTATTGTGGGACAACCAATCCAGACTATGAAAAACGTTTCGCCGCTGATTACACAAAAACTTTAAGCGACAAGTCCCTGTCTGTGCTGTGACGCCCCGTCCTCCTTTATGCTTTATAATTTTTGCTGGTTTTCAGCAACTTGTTGTCACTGACTAATCCTAGTTTCCCCATTGGCCAAACTTAACTAAACGTATCCCGTGTTTTAGGTGGGTAATCACTGTCACCACCAAGCTCCATCACCAGCCTACCAGGAGCCGCTTACACTTCTCTGTGGGGTGTAGCTGCTGCAGCACCTCTTTGCTGGTTGCTAAAACCTTCTGACCATTTACTTTGGATTGGTACTGCCGGGAAGATGAACGCAGGTAGACAGGAGATGGAATAAATGGTAAGTTGTTGGTCCCAGGACACAGCTGGATTTTATAGATGGAGCAGAATATCTCTCACCCAGACTGACATTATTTTGTCCCTGATGTCTAGCACCATCTACACTGGGTCCCCCAGATCCCTACTGGACCACTGGGTGAGTGGAATCCATAAGTGTTATACACAGAGGTGGATGTGGGGGTGTATATGGTGGTATCGCCATATCGCCACTTCTCCTACTGTTTATACATAAATACATTACACATTTACATGTCTGTACACTTTACACTGGGCACACATGTAATAAACACAATAAAATATTTCCGGCAGCAAAGCACCTGCTCCTCAATCCCGCCCGGCTATCAGTTACTACATACATGAGTCCATGTTATTTACTGGTCACACAGCTGTGTCATGTTCTCTCTGCGCCTATGAACTGAGTGCCGTGTAAAATGTACCCTCAGCTCTGAAGTGACGGCACCACGGGTACTGTAAGCAAAGCCACCACCTGAGCGCCACCTCTTTATAGTAACTGTTATACTGTACCTCCTGCTCGGTGGCCAGCAGCCGCAGCCTGGTGAGCCTACTCTTCAGGAGATCATTTACCCTCATGTAGCTGCTGAGCTGCAATAGAGAGAGAATTACATTTAGATCTCAGTATATGAATACGTAGTGCACACCATATTGTATATTTGTGTAACACATTGTGTAGTGCCCTCTCCTCGCACAAAGGGGCTTATTTGCAGGGTACGGTTATGTTACTGCGCCGCTGTGTCCAAGTTTCTAGGAATCTTTCATTTGTAGATCTTATCTTACATTACAGTAATAAAGTGTGTGGACAAAGCTTCAGTTTTGGTCTTATGGGACACTTGCGAGGAGAGAGTGCACCACGGCTGTGACTATCATCACATTGGAATATTAAGTGATATAATGATGGACTGACCAGGCTTGATAGCAGCTCCTCCCGTGCCTCCAGTATATCACATTTTCTTTCCTGTTCAGGGGATAATGCAGGTATAAGGTCAGTTTTAGAGTGAGAGAGAGAAATAAGAGAGAGAGAGTGACAGAGGGTGAGAGAGAGAGAGAGAGACAGAGAGGGAGAGAGAGACAGATAAATGTATGTCACACTTTCTGTACTTTTATTTTTCAGTACAGACAGTGGGCATCACATTATTAATCCCGTCTATAATGTGAATAGTAGGAAACTGAATCTGTACCGTGAGTCAGTTTCCAGCCATTCGCATGGTGAGGGATATTAACCTTTTAGTGTCCCACTGCCATGCGGATGTCGGAGCAGGAACTGATGTGAACGTACACATGAAGATATAGCGTGGGATCATGCACAATGACATGTCACACACATGGTTCATAGTATCACAATGGCCACATTCCAATCATACCTCCCAGATGTCCTGATTTAGGTGGGACAGTCACGAATTGACGCCACTGTGCCGCCATTCCACCAGTCGGCACGTTTATCCCCAGACAAGTTGGGAGGTACGCAGCAATTTTAGGAGTTTGTTAGAGGAGGGGAATTGGAGACAGCCTAATGCTTCAGAAGCGCTTAGCACGGCCCCAGAGACCGTCACACGCCCCTCAGCCTGGCATGACCACTCCGTGTTGTGATTACCGCTGTACGTGTATGTTTGTATGTATACAAATGGTTATAGATAGTTGTCATACCAACTGCTGCTTGATCCACAGTTCTTCTGCCTCCACTTGCTTGCTCTCCCCCAGTTGTTTCCACAGGGTCTCAAGCTCATCATTATTTGACCTGGATAGACAAGTAGAGAATACATTCTTATTTACCTGCTTATTTAATGTACACCAATGCCAGACAAACAGCCAGGCATACTCCGATCTGTGAGCAACAGGAAAAGGGATCCCTGGCTACAAATAACTATCAGTTACAGGTTGTGAGTGTGACAACTACGGGGGGAGGGCCCTTGACAACACCACTAGAACTTTGGAAAAAAAAATCCCACCCCGACCATAATAAGGGATTTCCTGTTTCAGCCGTTACAGGCATCACAGGACGCACCAGATTGGGTGAGTGCAGGTACGTTTCATTTTTTTCTTTTATTATAATATAATATTAGCTTTTTGTGGCGTTATCCTTTAATGTCTGCTGATAATACAAATGTTTCCCCTTTGCGATAAGATGATAGCAGGGTTCAGAAACAGCACGTAATAGAAATCATCTCTGTAAAGAGCGAATGTTTACATTTAAATAGTCACATTCAATGCATTTTAAAATGTGCAACATAAAATAAAACAAATATTTAAAATTACATACAGGAAAGGAGAATCTACACTGGGCAGTGGGCTATATATTATTATAGGGGAGAGGACAGGTCACTGCCTCCTACAACTTCCACAAAATCATCTCATGAAATACTCTGTGCTGCTGGGGCACCTGCTCATTCCACTATATAACTCTCAGTCTGTGGCTTCCTGCTGCCTCCATTCCCATCTACACATCATGTCACTGCCCTTGTCACATGCAGCCCTGTCCTCACTAACACATCACTCATCTCCTGATATACTCTGTGCTGCTGGGGCACCTGCTCATTCCACTATACAACTCTCAGTCTGTGGCTTCCTGCTGCCTCCATTACCCATCCACACATCATGTCACTGCCCCTGTCACATGCAGCCGTCCTCACTAACACATCACTCATCTCCTGATATACTCTGTGCTGTGCTCTAAACATTAACAGGTTCTCTCATACTTGTCACATGCACCTTCACAATTATACCTCACCTCATAACTCCTGTAAACAGCGTCCAAATGACAGACCTATCAAAAACACTGCTATGAGTTTGACCTTCTCGCTCTCTCTGAGCTGCCTCTCTGCACTGTCCCTGGGCAGTGTGGTCACTCACTATGATGTCAAGTGCGTGATGTCACAGTGCGTGATGTCACCAGGGCATGTTGAAAGAGGCAGACCTGATAAAATAAGGACACTGCTGTGGCAGATTATAATGGGGGGTGTTTAGGAGCTGCCCATCCAAGCTCAGTTGTGTAAGAATGACCTTGGAGTGTGGAGCTCAGCCCATGTTCCAATAAACATGGGGATATGTTCTTAATGTGGGCAGCACGGTGGCTTAGTGGTTAGCACTTCTGCCTCACAGTTCTGGGGTCCAATGGGGCAGGGACTGATGTGAATGAGTTCTCTGTACATTGCTGCGGAATCAGTGGCGCTATATAAATAAATGGTGATGATGATGATGAATGTTCATTGTTGAATATATGGAATATATATCATAGGTGAAGGGGTTGCTGTATTTCCTGATGACAATGAAGGTTCAGGAAGGGCCCACAGTACATATGAAAATCAGAGTGAGACACATGGAGTGGGGTGACGTTATCTCCACCCAGAGCCCACAGGGTTTAATCCACCACATTAGAGAACTCTATATGGGCCCATCTCCATAGGGAAAGGACAACTATGGCCTTACCCAATGCAGTTCCTGGTTATGTAGGACAGTCCCCACCAGAGTCATGGCTGGGTAGATAGGGTGGGTCAGTAAGTTTTATGATGAGGAAAGCAGAAGGAATGATTATCAATGATTGGGGAGCGGGGATGTCTGACAATAAACATCATTTACAAACTGCAGACTATGTGGGGTGTAATACATTTCCATTTGTCCCCCTTCACATAAGAACACTCCTACACTACGCCATTTATTCCGGGTTTTGGAACTGCCCCAATAAAGGCACTTTTTCAGGTATACAGATTCACCTGTGTATGGTGGAGAGAGAAACATCCAAACTTGTAACACTTTACTACATCCCCCCTTATTAATTTCCACTACTTTTACATCCTTCTAATATCCTGCTCTGTTATCCTTCTATATAATGTCAGACATTGCTGATTTTTCTACCTCGCTTCTAGCAGACCCGGGGGCAGCTTGATGCTGGATTTCATTCCTTCTGGCAGAGGCAGCTTACTGGGGAAAACAGATGCTTATTAATGATAATAATCATGAAAACGTGTTCTCACCATTAATGTAAATGGCCCTGGTTGGGAACTGAACTCATGAGCCCAGTGCTGACCCACCGCGCTGACCCGCTATCAGCCATCTCTTAAAGTATCGGATACACTACGAACATGTATTTACCAGAACACATCAGTAATGGGATGGAAATGCTGTACTCCGCCTAGTTTACATTTTTATGAATGTCACATTCACATGCAGATAAGAGTATCTCATAGGTGTTTGGGGGATGTACTGTGTATTAAACTGCATACCATTGATTTAACTTAACAGCTAAAACCTTATCTATAATATAATCACACTGACAACAACTTGATTTTGGTAAAAAAACAGGTCCCAGTTTTTTAAATAATAAAAGTATGGTGGCGGCGGGAGCAATCAGCCCGGGCTTACAAGGACGTGCCCCCATAAAGCAGGACGAGGGGTCCCCCACACAAAGGGACCAAGAGCCAGGGTGATTTGAAGGGGTAGTGACATGCGGCCAATCAGCGATACCATCGTGTGAATTAGCCGCTGATTCATCATCATCATCATCACCGTGCTGCCCACAACTGATTGTAACATCTCCACATTACTTCAGTCTTAGAAGACAATACATTACATTGTCAATTAATTAGGTTTTCTTCTGTTACCAGGTGACCAAACAAACTCCGGTAGCAGCCCCATCACGGTAGTCCCATTTTCTCTTTGGACCTCTGTCTCTCAAGCTGACCGCGTTAGCCTGCATAGCTGTCCAGGAAGATGAGGGGGTCGGGCGAGTGGAGAGTGTCGCAGGCCCCCCTGCAAAACCACAACAAACAGAATCAGGTAATTACCCTTATTGTGTACAATATAGAATATAACACCACTAGACTTGTGTATATTCCTGTACCATTGTTCACTCTCTACCCTTGTTTTCTTTTCCAGGATTAAATGGATAACTCCAAATCAATTTGGTTTAAGATATTTTATTCACTTTTTCTTAGATGCGGAGCCACCACCCAGTGTGAGTGACCAGTCACAGGAGCAGGAGGAGGAGCTGTGAGAGATCCCGCCCTCCTCACCGCCTGCTGGTCCTGCACATTGTCCATCTGTGCGGTCACTGGAAGCCATAGATAAATGGGACCAGATCACCAAAGAGCTCCTAATAACCATCAATCGCAGCCTTCGGTAGACGAAGCACCAGGAAGGAGTGCCAATTAACACGGAGAAGAAGGGCCTGATGGAGAGCATTTTGAACGCTATAAATGGGGTTGGCCAATCCCTGCAGCCATACTGAATCGGCTGCTCGCCGTGGTTCCCCACATGTGACCCCAGTGAGCCTGAGCCTAAGGAAGCAGAGGACTCAGGACCTGGCTCTGCTCCTACAGCCCCCAGAGCTCGGGAGGCACCGAGACAGGTGCGGGGTCCCTGAGGGGATAAGGCACAGATAGCTGAAATAACAGCAACATATTGCAAAAAATATATAAAAAATTATAAACTGCAAAACCTGGATGTGTTTCACTCTCTTAACCATAACCTCCTAATGACATATACAAGCTTACTTAACTTATCTAATAATATAGACACTGAGACATATGAAAGTGGCTAAAGAAGGTCCCAGTTTATTAATTTTTAAATAAATGGTGGTGAAAGTGAACTGTGAGGCAGCTAAATCAAACTGATATTTGGAACCAAGCGTGGATGGCTGACGGCCTACTCCACGTAACCGGGACACATCCTAAACTGCCTGGCCAACGCTAATTCTGACGCAAGAGTGACTAAACCCAATATCGACTACGCAATGGGCGCCCTCAGATGTGGACCAAGGGATCCTCATCAAAAAGGACCGCGTCACGTTCCTTGATGGGGGTAGCAACTGTGGTCAAACAGCAATAATGTGGTGGTCGAGTACTGATGGGAATCCTTCCCTTACCTTGTCCTCCAGACACGAGTCAGGTTCTTTTCTGTTCGGATATCTGGTGGTCAGGAGATAAATACTTCAATGAAAGGGACAAGGATTGGTCAAACAACTTGGGTTTATTGAGAATGCAGTAAGGATAGTTTCGGTAAGACACCGCGCCAATGACCCCTTCAGCTCAATAGTAATGACAAAATAATGCGTCTGATCAGCATAGAGCACAATAGCATTTAACATATAACATACACCTGGTGAGTATAAGGCAGAATAACGATAACATCTTCAAAGCACATTGTCTAATAAGGCACACTGGTAATCACAGTTACTACATTCACGTTAACAATATCTGACTGGTGATGATGCAAAATCTATCAATAATAACCCATCAAGACTCTTACGGTCACTAGAGGGCTATTTATTATTCAGGTGTTTGGGGTACCGTGCTATTCCCTATGGGTCAGGCGCCCCACTTTTAGCATCTACTGCTGAGTTAACTTGAATTGCAGCGGTACCACTAACACTGAATATCACACCTTCAATATTAATAAATCAATTCTTAGGTAAATCACATAACATTAACATCATCTAAAACATTTGGTACACCAATATTATCCCCGGTAACGTTACCATATTTTCCACTGAGTCCTGGGCTGACCTGTACACACAAATTTGGTAGTGTTCCAATGTCCTGCAGAGGTTTCCATCAAGGGTTAAGTATTATAGTAGAAAGCAGGGCTGTTGCTCATTTCAGCCACAAGATGGCACTGTTCTCTCAACAGTCAATGAATCTCTATCAGCACATGTGCTCTGCAACAGGGCAGGTGTCTAGATATCAGCACACACACAGGATATAGCTGAAACGACCGTCTTAATTGTTCCCTGCAGCCTGTGTAAAGGTATGATCTGGGGGAAAAGCTCTCACAATCCTTCCTTGTACAAGAATGCAATGTCAGTTTTGGATAGATTCTCTCATCACTCTTCCCTCTGACACTGGGATGTGTGCAGTACACTGCAGGCTAGGGTTTTACCTTGAAACGGTTCTGCAGTTAGTGGAGACTGTCTTTGGCACCCCGCTGCGTGTCCCCAGCTGTTCTCCTTCCGCTTTGCTGGCAATGTCACAGTTCTGGCAGCAGCTCACTCTTGTCTCTGCTCGGCTGCACGTCCTCGCCCTTGTTCCTTCTACCATGCTGCTCTCTTCTTCTCCTCCTTCCTGCACATCCTCTTCCTGTTACTCCCTCAGCCAATCAGGGCCTTCATCCTCCTCCTGTAATTTGGGGCACAAGTTTTCAGGAGCACAATTAACCCCTTGTATCCCTGCATTTTAAAAGCGTTTATGCACTCCTCTGTGCTGTTCAACAGGGCTTTGGGGTACCACAATAACACTGTAACGATCAGCCACTGCCCACAGTGACTTCCTACCAACTGTGCCTGCTCTGTGGCGTGGGGAAGAACCAGATTAAAACTCATACGCCACGGAAGCAGGGTGGTCCATAAAGGGCATGGCTGGGTGGGATCTTGAGCAGTGAATGAGAAAGGGCATGTGACATGCTAGGACTTATATAGACAGATCTCCAGGCACTCCCCTTCCTTCCTCATTGGTCGGCCTGGGATGTGGCATCTTACTTGCAGGTAAGGTTAACCTCACTTACTGCCACATATATATGCGTCTAAGTGCTTTCATCCATATGAGACTCTATTGTTATTATTGATATTCTGTGTTTCTTTCTCCATTAATCCTACATAGATGACAACAGAGTACAGGTTGTTCATATTCATGATGGGCAACATGTTCAGATGAGTAGATAAAATATATTCTGCATAGTGAAACGTGTGTTGAGTCCATTGTGAAATTTTTTTTGTTAAAGAATCTGCTATAAACACATCGCAGCCACATTCTCCTGCAGCGTGTATACATCATGGACTAAAAGTATCATTCCAAATTTCAATGGTTTAGGCCATCAATTCCTATATATCTGTGTGCAAGGATAGAATTGGACAATGTGCATTATTTTTAGTTTGTTTAGTTGAGCTTTAGTTTTATATATTTAGATTATACTTACAGCTGAAGTGTTGCTGAATCACATAATAATCGTCCGTTTCTGCAAGAAGCTCCTATATGTCAGGAGACAGAACATTTCTTTTTTTTTAAAAAAAAGTAGTAATAAAAATGATATTAATAAAAAAGAACATAGAAAATATTTAGCATAATATATAAATCATATCCAGCCAGGGTACCACTGACACAGGCGGGATGGATACCATCTACATGTCGGAGCAGAAATCGACATTCGGCAGATCAGGCAATGTTTTTCCAGTCTTCAAATGTCCAGTTTTGGTGAGCCTGTGCTGCTGTAGTCCATAGTTTCCTGCCCTTATAATGAGGTTCCCATTAAACAACGTAAATGAAAATCTTAAAACACAAAAAGGTGTCACATGTAAAATAGACAGTCCCAACATCTCCTGACTTTATGATTTATTTAAGGCTAAAACGAGTAATATTTTAGAGAGATAACGAAAGTTATATCTAATAAAAGGGATATTTGTAAAGTGTTAGGAGTAGGGACGTGACAGTACACTTTTGCACGGCGCTCGCCCTTCTAGTTTGCGGAGGTGTCTTCAAAGACCGTAAAACAGACATGCAAATTGCACTTTGTAGAGCACTGAACAGGCCATATAATCGGACAAGTGCAAAACCAAAGTGGTATTTGGTGTGCTCCGGCACACAATGTGACTGAGGTCCAGTGTGTGTAAGAGATGGGTACACTGTGGAATATGAGTTTCTATTAGATGGCATGAAATGAATGTAACTAATTAGGAGCGTCTGCATAGCAGAACAGCAATCAGTACAGACTTCATGTATATTGGTGTCATTTATCTGCAACTGCTGATAATCTGATTATCCTTTAATCCATACTTGCCAACTCTCCCAAATGTCCGGGAGACTCTCAAAATTTGGGTCGGTCTCACGGACTACCGGGAGAGCAAGTCTCCTGCATCCCGCAACTGGCTAGCATAAATGGCGCGTTTTGCTGTGAATCGCGTCATTTTAACCCCAGCATTTCCGTCGCAGGGGCGGGGCCAAAATGACGTGTTTGGCCCCCTCCCGTCCTCTAGTCACACCCCTCTCCTGGACTACACTTGCTGAAAGTAGGCAAGTATGCTGTAATTTGTGATGTAAGTGCATTACAACATTGATGTTTTGTTAAACTGCATTATTACAGGTGTAATACGCAGCTTACTGTGTTTTCCCCTCTAAGATCCACATTATTTTCTGGGTAGAAAATATACTGAAAAGTTAATGTCCTCTGAATATTTTTATAAATACTCCCATCCTCTCGCTGGTCAATTTCTTGCCCATTTGTTTTCCAATTCTTGGTCCCTGTCCTGATATAATGACATTTATTAAAGATTGGGGGGTACATAGGGGGAGGCAAACTGGGGCAGCTGTCACAGGCAGCAATATTTAGGGGGGAATAGAACAAAAATTATTATTATTTTCAAAATGCCAACTTTCTTGGTGCAGATATAAAATATAAATGGTATTTACTTTAGTAGCTCTAATAATCTAATAATGCTTAAAATGAAAATATTTGTCTTTTATAATGTACACAAATCATATATAAATGTTTATAGTAGACGTCTTTCTTAACATTAATGAATTAATTTAACACAGGGAACCGCAGTTGGGGGCAGACTATTCTGTAGCAGGTGAAATGGGTGTCGGATGGTTTGTGAAAATGTGAGTTAGATAAATATACTATATTTTAGTTTCCAGCCATCACCTCTTGATTTACAATGGGCAAATTGGAGGTTCGGTGGCACAAATGCAGCTCTGGAACCACAGTGGTTTTTGCAGCCGCAGTCTCAATTAATGTTATAGGTTTGCAGGGCAGAACGGTCACATTTATAGAGGAAATGACATCTGCACACAACGGGGAGGCGTTTGGTGGAGTCAGGGCACAAGAACAACTTTACTGTATATTGCCTACGTGTGCTCGCCCATTCCCCACCCTGTTCACTCCCCTAAATCGGTGGCTGTAGTAAGTGTCTTTGCACTCAGAGGTGACTTGGACGTGGCTGCGTTCTATTGCGTACCGTCCGGATCTGGGCAAGCACAGGGTATTTTCTGCTGACGATAGCACCCATGACTCAAACCTAAGGTGTGCATTGAATGAGGCTCCTGATTGGACCTGAATCACAGCTATCAATTTAGATGCTTCATTTTTATCCACATTACTGACCATAGGAGATGGAATACCCTGGACAACTGCATTCCTCTGTACTGAAAACAGTCTTCCTTCCCAAGCTTCACTTCCAGAACCCAAGTCCCCTGGAATCTGCCATAATCCACAGACTAGACTAGCTTTAGAGAGTCGCAGACATATGCTCACATTGAAACAGTGTAATAGTCACAAACAGTCTGGGGTATCTGCAGTATGCATGACCAGTATCCTTGAAGAAGAGGGGCAAGTGTGGCATTTGGAGGAGGGATTTGAAATGTAAATGGTGTCGTAAAATGATCACAAGGGAAAACACATGATTTTCATTTTTCCTATTTTGCCATCTCTTTTTGGCTATTAAAAGTATTTACCACTTTGAGATTTTTACACATTTTACTTTCTAACATCATAGAATCATAATGGATTTATCCCAGAATCCCTCCCACTGATAAAAACATAACAGTCCACAATGCCGAAACAAAATAGCTAAACATTTTTCTTAAGTAATTACAAATATAAAACAGACAACGATTGCTTGTTCATTTTGCCCAAGTAAACCCTGCTGTAATTAGTTGTCTTCAGAGGTCACATAAGTAATTGGATCCCACCTGTGTACAATTAGTGTTTCACATAATCTGAAAATAAACACACGTGTCTGTGAGAGGTCCTACAGTTGGTCAAAGCTTCATCATGAAGTTCAAAGAAAATTCAAATATAACATGTTAATGATCAGCACTCGTCAGAAGAAGGTTATAATGAGATTTCCAAACTGTTTACCATCCCCCAGAGCACTATCACATCCATCATAAAGAAATTAAGATAATGTGGCACAACTGTGAATTTGTCTAGAACAAAACTGAATATCCCTCCGAGAAGGGTACTTGTCAGGGTACCCACCAAGAGGAGCCTGGCAGCTCTGTCAGTTTAGCTTTCCATTGCAGAGATGATAGAAACTATCCATAGGACAACAGTAGCCTGGCTACATGAAATCTTACCTAGAATTTGTCTGAAAGCATGGGGAAGATCTTTATACCAAGTGGAGAAAGATTATCTGTCCTGATGAGACCAAGATTGAACGTTTGGCTTCAATGCTAGGCAGAAATCTAACGCAGCACGTGATTCCAAAAGAATGATCCCTACATTGAATCATGCTGGTGGTATAATGTTATGGAATTTTTCCTCTGCATCAAGAACTGGAAAACTTGATAAAATCTAGGGCAAAATGAGTGGACTAAGATGTAGCCAAATCTTGCAGGAAAACCTGCTGCAGTCAACAGCAGGTCAGTGAGCCGAAGCGTACAGCAAATGCCACATTGGAGTGGCTTAAATACCGAGCAAATCATTGTTCCAGAGTATCCCGGTCAAAGCTAAGTAACATTCCCAATCTGTGGAATGGTTTGAAAATTTCCCACCAAGGGTCCTCTTGTAACCGAAAATGGCAAAGCAGAATTGGCGAAAATTGCAGTTTCTTGGTGTGCAAAGCAGGTAGAAGATTGCCCAAATATACTCACGGCTTTAATTCCTGCTAAATGAGTTTCTACCAAGTATAAAAATAAGGGTGTGAATATATATGTAACCAGTCATTTTTTTGCAATTATTTAAACTAAAGCTTTAGAGATGTATTTTATATTTGTCAAATGTCTTTAGATCGGTGTTAAGAATTACCATATAAATTAATTTAGATTATATAATATAAGAGAAGAAAATAAAATAAAATGGGAAGAGTGGGGGAGGGGGTAAACACTTTTATATAACACTGTATATAACAGACACACATGGATGGTATATATGGATCCTGATTAGTATAATTTACAAACAACATTATAAAATAAATATACAATTTTCACTCTGCATCTTTTGAACAATGTTTCATGATTTGGGGGGATTTCGATCATCTGTAATAACTCCCCAATGAAGAGCAATTACCGGCACAGACTTGCTAAAGCTCCTAGCAATAAAACGAGTTCGAAATGTTCTTGTTCCACCTCAACTCTCATAGTGCATCGATTTCTGGCCGCAGGAAACGTATAAATGATGTGACAGTAAAAGCTACTTAAATAGAGAAGGTTGGTTCTCCCAGGTTTTGTAAGTTACTCAGTATTGTTTAATCGGAAACATATGAAAAAGGGTCGACGCTTGATGTTCCCCTTTGGAAAGTAGCATGGATGAAAGAAAACACCTCTTGTCTGGTCAACCACGTTATTAAGTACAGTCTATCGTTATACAGCGATCTACATTACAATGAAAGCACTGGCTAAACATACACTAGGAGGTCTTGATGAAGTTTGATTTCACTTGATTGCCCTTTTGTGCATATAATTTACATATAAAACTGTTCTCTCTGTACTGTTAGCCATTATGATATCATGGGAAAAATGGGGAAGGGATGACAGGAAAAACCGCTCCGCACAAGATAGTACCCTACCTCACTAATGAGTATATATTGTTATGTGAGGGGGTGCTAAGGTCATATATATGAACATATAATCCAAAAAGAAAGGGAAAAAAAGGGTGATGACCTAAACAAGCACTCCAGGTACATACAAATAATCAATTAATACATATTGTTTTTATTGGTATGCATTAAAAATGGTACATATAGATACACCACACAGATAAAAAAGCGAAATATAAAAAGAATGTAGTGTTGAAAAGTATAGAATTAAAAATGAATGGACCCTGGGATGGAGCCGATCAGAATCCGTATAACATTCCCAAAGGGAAAGTCACTGATATAGGATCTCTTGTGGGAGTATACACAACACAAATAGAGTGGTAAACGATGTGCACATTCTGCATGGTAACAGTGTGTCACTTGTATAGCACTTGATATTTTGTGTTGTGTTTAGTGTGAGCTATAGATGGCAGTATTGCCTAATTTGTTCCTCAATTGATCCAATAATGAGTTATCCTTCAGAGTGCCGTGCACCTTAATACATACTAGAGATTCTTTAAACACGAGCCCTGTGTAGTATATCAAGGAATTGGCAAGTATATAGTAGCTTGTGTTCTCATACATATGCGCCTACTTAGGCTATGACTCTAGTTGTTACTCAGTGACTCGTGTATAACGGATGATCTCTATAGTACTGGTCTTCTAAAGGGCCACTTTTGTGTATTTATTCCTGTATTGACATAGGTTGCTGTCACCAAATTCATACATCAAGAGTCATCTAGATATTTGTTAGAAACTGACATAATGGTTGAGGTAAGTATAGTAGAATTACATAAAATGAAAAAAACCAAAATAAATATAAACTAGTGAGTAGCATGATTGAATGTCACAATCATATGTGTATATTCATTTCTATCAAAATTATATCCACTGTGAAAAAATGTGAGTATCGATTATGGAAAAAAATGTTAAAACAAACTACGTGTTAGTTGTTATTTTATATTTATTTCCTATATTATATATCTTTCTTAAATTATTTATTTGTATTTTTTAATTTTTTTAAATTTCTATACTTTTTTATATATATCTTTTCTCTCATCTCCTATATTTTTTGCTTTTTGGAATTGTTATTCATTTATTTATTTCTCACTTCTTATTTTTTTTTTTTATATTGTTTATTTTCTGTTGTTTATCATTTATTATTTTTCATATTTTATTTTCTGTTTTTTATTTTTTTATTATATTATTTTTTTATTATTATTTTATATTTTTGTATTTTTTTATATTTTTCCATTTATTTATTTTCTTACTTTTTTATATTCTTTATTCTTTTAGATTTTTATAGATTTTTATTCTCCATTTATTTTCCCATATATTATTTTTATGTTACTAATTTATGATTATTAGTGTATTTGATATATCCATCTAATAGAATTAATCAAATGTAAAGTGTGAATATAGATATCTCAGATGTGCATGTGAACCTGAATATCTAATAATTATGTATAAAGCCTTGTGTGTAATATAATAAGGCAAATGTGCAAAAAAATGGGAAACAGTTATATTAGATACTATGACCCACTAAAGTGTATAAATATATCCAAGTTGATTAAGGACCAATACTATTGGTCAGGTGAAAAAAAGGGAACAAATAAATACAAAAACAAATATAAAGAGTGAGAATATATATATATATATATATATATATATATATATATATGTATATTAGGGTCTGTGCTAGAGTAAGTAGGTTTCTATGATGGAATTAGTCGTCAAATTCAATTGACCATGGGTACATTACCAATGTACTATCGCAAATTGCCCTTAGGTGATTCATATATATCACAAAGAGTCCAATAGTGAGTATATGGCAGAGATATTCAATATGGGATATATAAAGAAGAAGAATAATAAACAAATGAAAAAGCAAACAGAAAAACAAAAATAACAAAATTATTAGTATTAGAACGAATATAAACCGGACCTAAATTGTGATAGATCGTTGATACAACAAATATCATGAACTTGAAATAGGCCATTAGGATATTATGACTTGTTCTCATTATTCGGTAAGTATGTTATTGTTATTGTAATCAAAAAGTATGTTCTCAAGATGAAATTCAGTATCCATTATGAAATGAATATGTTACCTCATAAGATACAGATGCATTAGTAGTGGCATTGCTTGCTCCTACAGAAAACTAGCATAACTAGTATTCTCATTTAGGCCAAATGGCATTATAGAATTCAATAGGAAAATCCATCGGCTTTCCCTCTGTAGGAGCTGTTTGATAACATCACCCCCTCTGATACCCATCTTAATTTGTTCGATCCCAAAAGCTTTCATGTCATGGGGATTTCCTCCATGTTTATGGAGGAAGTGGCGTGCCACTGATGTCAGTTGTTTAAATGTATCTTTATCTGTGGGTGCATTCCTGATTGAACCAATGTGTTCTAATAGTCTGTTTTTTAACATTCTGCTAGTCGTGCCTACGTAGATCAAATTACAAGGACATGTAAGAACGTATATCATACATTTGGTAGTGCAGTTAATAAACTGTTCAATTTGATGTTTATTCCCATATCTGTCAGAAATGTCTCTGGTTCTTTCCATATAAGAGCATGCCTTACACTGACCACATTTATGGGATCCTTTAACTGATAGAATTAGGGTACCCATCGAAAAGTGACTTCTCACCAATTTGTCACCTAGATTAGGTGATCTACGCCAGCTAAAATCAGGTCTTAGCCCCAAATTTTTAGACAAATCCATATCTGATAGGAGAATAGGCCAATGTTATGGTACAATGTTTTATATCTCCTTCCATTCATGGCAAAAGTTGCCTACAATTCTAATTTTCTTGTCATTCTTGGGTTTGATCTTACCATACATCAATTTACTCCTATCTTTAATATTAGCCTGATTAAAGGCTCTTTTAATGAGTCTCTTACTGTAGCTTCGTTGCACAAGTCTCATACTTAATTCTACAGATCTTTGCTTAAAATCAGAGGGGTTGGAGCAATTGCGTTTTAGTCTCAAAAATTCTCCCTTGGGTATGTTGTTTATTACAGGTGGGAAATGGGAACTTTCACTATGTAATATACTGTTGGTCGCTGTTTTCTTGCGGAATAGGTCGGTAACAATTCTACCATCTGGCATTTTCCTGATAGTCAGGTCTAAGAAATTGACATGCTTCTGGTGCATTTCATATGTTAGATGTAAGTTGTTTGGGTTGTTGTTAAGAGTTTCTACGAACTCTACAAACATTTCTTGCTTGCCATTCCACATAATAAGTATGTCGTCGATATAGCGCATCCAAACAGTTATATTATCAGTATATCTGTTCAGTTGGTCACAGAAAACTGTCTCCCTCTCCCACCTGCCCAAGTAGAGATTGGCAAAAGTGGGGGCACAAGCCGCCCCATTGCCGTCCCTTGTACCTGTAGGTAAAATCTGTTGTCAAAAACGAAAAAGTTTCTCTTCAGTATAAATTCAAGGAGTTCGATCAAAAAGAGGCTAAATGTGGGGTTGTCATTGGCCTGTAAGAAGAATTTGACAGCATCAATACCCACTTCATGTTGGATGCTGGTATAAAGTGACTCTACATCCATTGTGATGAGCCAAACATCTTGTTTCAAGGTGATACTATCTAAAAGCTTAAGGATGTCTGTAGTGTCTCTTACGTAAGAGGGTAAGGAAGTGACATAATCACGCAAATGTAAATCAATGAAAATGCTTGCTTGTTCGGTCAAGCCTCCTATACCCGAAAGAATTGGTCTTCCGGGTGGTTTAATGGCATTTTTATGAATTTTAGGCAATAAGTATATTGTTGGTATTTTAGGATTGTCAATGCTTAAAAATTCAAATTCTGATTTCAAAATCACTCCACTTACAAAAGCTCTTTTGATCATTCGATCATATATAGATTTGAAATCATTCAGAGGATTAGAAAAAAGTAATTTGTAGCATTGTTAATCTGCTAGTTGTTTCTGCATTTCTTCCTTATACAAAGTAATAGGCCAAATCACTACATTCCCACCCTTATCAGATGGTTTGATAACAACATCTTGCCAAGATTGAATCTCTTAAATGGCTCGTCTTTCATCTCTTCTCAAATTGTCCCATTTTCTATTTCTATTCTTCATGGATTTGAGTTTTAAGGTATCTAGATCGCGTGATACCATATTCTCAAAAACTTTTATTTGTGGACTAATATTGTCATGGGGACAAAAAGTGGATCTTTTTTTACATGTAGGTCTAGAGGTTTGGCTAGATGTAATTTCCCTGCCAGTTTGTTCCTCTAAGAGATAGTCTAAAGCAGACAAAGCTGTGTTATCTTCCTCCTCCAGATTCACATCCCTTGTTGGTATTACCGGATTTATACTAGTATCCACTTCTTCTGAAATAGATATTGGGATACTGAAAAATCTATCAGTATCTTCTCTAGTACCCACGGAGGTATTTGCACTGGTTTCTTGCAAATTAATAGGCTCATTTTTACTAAAGAATTTATTCAAACGTAGTTTCCTTGTGAAGAGGTGGAGGTCTTTTTCCCATCTAAAGCGATCAAAATTGTTCACTGGTGAGAACGTTAGACCATAACTTAATAATCTTATATGTGACTCATTTAAAATTCTATCTGACAAGTTGATTATCCGTAGGGAATCATTTATTTGCCCCTGTATTTTTTGTTTTATTGATAATTGCCATTCCAGGGAGTTCATGAGCGGTCGCGTAGATTTCTTGTGTCCCCTCCTAATACGTTTGTTCCACCGGTGTCCTCCCCTAGAGGTCTCTGAGTTTTCCCTAAAAAAGTATTCTTGTTGGTATTTCTCCTGGTTCTAGATTGAGTTCTACTCCTATTGAAAGGGTTATCATTATCATTATCTGAAGATTCTGATTCTGATGATTCAGGACTAATGGATATATTTCGTCCTGTTTTGGCAGTGGGATAATGTTTCCATTTAAAGATGCGACCATTCGCATAATCTCTTTGATCGCGATTAAATTTGGATTTTTTTCCTTTCAATAAGGTTATCCTCAAGTCGATCCAAATCCTGTTTGTATCTTTCATATGTCTTCTGAAATAAGTCTGTTGTTTCATATTCTTTCAATTTGAGACTAAGTTGTTCAATATCTCGTGAATATGATTCTAATAGAAGATTGTCATGCTTTAAAATAATTTGCATTAATTCCTTAGAGCATTTAAGAAGAGCCATTTCCCATTCTGACTTTAATTCCTTAGTGGCTAACTCATATGTCGGGAATATCTTAGGTCTCAAGCCACGTGGAGTGATCATTTGTTTTATATAATTTTCAGTGGTGGTTATATTCCACCATGTTTTACTTTGCTTATACATTAGTGTTTTTAATTGGTTTAGATCTTCCAACTAGGGATCGTTATTAGAGCTGGTGTTAGCTATATCTTGATCAGGGAAAATGGATCCCAAATTGTCTTTCCACTTATCACACCTTTTGCTGAGATCTGCTCTTAAGTTAAACATTGCTATTATTAAGTTATACAGGTAAAGGTGGATTACTCGTAACTTGAGAACAAGAATTGGGAAGATACTTTAAAGAGGTGGATCACCTGTAAGGTAGGGGTATAACAACAGATGAAGCAATAGGTTAAAGCCTAATTCGTATATCAACCCAAAAGTTGGTCAGTGGCTATTTGCTGTCTTTATAGGTGATCAGTGTTGTCAGATAGAGAGTGAGGTATCTTATATCGTATGAGGATTGGTCGCCCAAAGTATTACAGTATACCCATGTATAGGTTTCTTGTATAATAATACAAGTGGTATATCAAAAAATTATTAGTCAAGGATTAAGTATAACAGACTAAGGGCTAGATTTACTAAGCTGCGGGTTTGAAAAAGTGGGGATGTTGCCTATAGCAACCAATCAGATTCTAGCTGTCATTTTGTAGAAAGTACTAAATAAATGAAAGCTAGAATCTGATTGGTTGCTATAGGCAACATCCCCACTTTTTCAAACCCGCAGCTTAGTAAATCTAGCCCTAAGTCTTTATTCACTATATAAGTTATCACATCTGTGCAGGAGCTAGAGTCTGAGTATAGACACTCAGTAGAACATATGATATCATGGGAAAAATGGGAAGGGATGACAGGAAAAACCGCTCCGCACAAGATAGTACCCTACCTCACTAATGAGTATATATTGTTATGTGAGTGCCTGTTAGCCATTATGCAATGTGTTATTTTGTTATTATAATTATAACCGGGCTTGTTCATCAAAGGGTTTTCAGCTGACAGGAGTTGAACCCAGTGCGGTTTTCTGCTGCTGCAGCCCATGCATTTCCAGGCTCTACGCGCTGTGCAGTCAGACATGCCCCTCTGCCTACCACCGCTATAACACATTGGTTATTTGAGTTACTGACGCCTCCCTGTCAGCTTGAACCATTGCGCACCGTTCTCTGTAAACTCCAGAGGGGATCAGCACTTTCTGAGATGATCAAACCACCCGGTCTGGCATCAACAATCATTCCACGATCAAATTCACTTGGATCACTTTTCTTCCCCATTTTGGTGTTTAGTCTGAACAACAACTGAACCTTTTCAGCCTGTCTGCATGCTTTTATGATTGTGTTGCTGCCACATGATTGGCTGATTAGATATTTGCATTAACGAGCAGGTACACAGGTGCTTCTTGGCCTTTTGGCTAAGAGTAGGTGTACATGCCCATGGATGCAGTGGGGCTTAAAGACACCCCCTGTAGGCGATGGGCCGTCACCTGGTCCTCTGGCCAAGAGGCCGGCTGCCTGGAGCCCGAGTTGCTACATGCCCAAAAATGCATTGTGGAGAGAGAGGCACCTGTGCACAGAGTAAGGCCCTCTGCACCTTTAATTTTCAGGCAGCACCATTTTTTTTGCCCTAGCCTGTTGGCCGAGTGCAAGCATCATTTTTATATTTCCGTCCAAAAGGCTGGGGCCTTATGGCACTTATTTATTTATTTATTTATTTATTACACTTGGTACCAAGCACTCTTTTGATTATGTGTCTTTGTTTTTGCCACATTTGGTAGGGGTTTGAGTATAGGATCTTATGGGCAACCCTCTTTCCCCAAGTCATCTGAGGCTCCCTCCTTTTGGAGGGAGCCTTTTATGTCGGTGATATAAAGGAGCTTCAGCAAAGGAGGGACTGAAGATCTCCCTTTTTTTCCCTCTCTGGGGCCTTTTGTGATTCTGAGTCATGTACCTCGGAAATAAAAAAAAATAATAATTAAAAAAAGAGTAGGGTGGTATTGGTTCACATTATGAGAAGGGGTCTCCATGCTCATTGCCCCCCCCCCCCCCCCATTTGCTCTAGTGGGAGCCTGCTTCTAGCTGTAGCGCTGGTTAATGATTGGGGAGAGGAACTTCTTTAAAGGAATGTATATCTATATATTTAATTAGACATTGTAACAATAAATGACAGTATGAAAGAAACAGTACTAGACTCTGGTTCAAAAGGTTTAATGCAAACTCCTGAAGATGGTATGGATCTTCTGTGCAAGCTCCTGCAGATGGTATGGATCTTCTGTGTGAGCTCCTGCAGATGGTATGGATCTCCTGTGCGAGCTCCTGCAGATGGTATGGATCTCCTGTGCGAGCTCCTGCAGATGGTATGGATCTCCTGTGTGAGCTCCTGCAGATGGTATGGATCTCCTGTGCGAGCTCCTGCAGATGGTATGGATCTCCTGTGCGAGCTCCTGCAGATGGTATGGATCTCCTGTGCGAGCTCCTGCAGATGGTATGCATCTCCTGTGCGAGCTCCTGCAGATGGTATGGATCTCCTGTGCGAGCTTCTGCAGATGGTATGGATCTCCTGTGCGAGCTTCTGCAGATGGTATGGATCTCCTGTGCGAGCTCCTGCAGATGGTATGGATCTCCTATGCTGGTGCAGATGTTTTAGAGGGAGGTGCAGAAATTATAGGGTGCTGGGTCTTCTACCTGGTTGGTCTGACTCACAGGTCCAGTTCTTACCTTAGTCATCTGATACGGTGTAGATGTCCTGCTGCACGGAAGCAGTGACCAACAGGAGAGGTCGTCACTCTCTGTAGAGATCCATACGTCCCAGCTGGAGCTGGAACGAATGGGTCTCTACAGAGAGCGACAACCTTTCCTGTTGGTCACTGCCTCCTTGCAGCAGGACATCTACACCGTATGGACTGGCGGACAAGGAGTAGACCAACCAGGTAGAGGAGCCTGCACCCTTTCTGCTGATGGGACAAGCTATTATATGGGAACTGGGCCCTCAACCTTGATAGCAAGGTAGGGCCTCAGGATAAGCTCCATAGTCTCCATCATCCCTCTTGTGCAGCTCCTGCAGTTGGTGGTAACGGGCGCGTATGTCTGCAGGAGCACATAGAAGAGCAGGAGCAGAATGCCAGACAGGAGCAGCAGCTTGCAGGACCAGCGCATGAGATTGCATATGATGTTAAATAGCAATCTGAAAGAGAAACTATGTTATAGCGATGAACAGTTGCAATCATTTTGAAATAATAATAGGAGAATAATTTACCTCAGTCCTGCAATGCTGCTCATTTTCTGCTCTTTACGTTTTACAACACTTTTCATCTGCAGTTGCCGCTCCTAAAGGAAAATCAGTGGTGGGATTATGAGGAGTACGACACAAGATCAGCCACTGAAGTTAGGGAAGTCAGAGTTGGCCGGCCATGCTACGATATTGACCATTTGGTCCCATATTGCAGCAAGTTGCCCCAAAATGAACAGCACATTATTTGCTAATAATCCAATTGAAATCAACTAGTTAAATATCCTGCATGGTTAGGTGTGTCTGGTCATCACCCAACTGTACTAACAGACCCTAGTGTAAGCCAGAGGTAAACTGGCTGCTTGGCCAGAGTGCCTGGATCTTGGCCACAATTTTGTTGATGGTGGTCTTGCTGCAATGTACGCCCAGCTTAGAGAGCTTACAGCCTGTAGGGAAAAGAAAGAGAAGTCTTCCTCATGGTAATGACTGTAACCACCAGGTATCATGCTAATCACTGCCATTGCTGGCCTCCTGCTCCACGTCAATGCACTATACTAGTGAGAGCTCTGGTGTGGTGCAGGAGACCTGGTGAGGTAGGGTCAGAGCACGTATGTTATTAGCACACTGAGCGTCTTAGCTATCTGTCCCTCTCCTGGGATGGGAACCTTTCTTTCTGATAGAAGATGTTTAGTAGTAACAAAAGATGACCTGTGACAGAGGTGGCAGGTACAAATGTCTTACTGCTGACAGTAAATATGATGTCACTTTATATAACATAGTGGAAGGGGCTGATGACATGGACTCACCAGTTCAGCCTTCACAATCTCTGCAGGATCTTCCGCAGCCTCCTCCACAGGTTTCATCCTGAAGAACCAGAAAATATTATTATTTAAACTTATGTCTTCTATTCACAAGAGTTACTGATACAGTCCATGGTCATAGTTCCTATCTGGAGGTTTCTCTTATACGATTTTTTTAATGTAGGATGAGCAACAATTTAACAGTATATAATAGATATTTCTGGAGTTATTAGAAAATTACAGACAGAGCCTGAATGCAATTAATAGAACAGTATGGACAGAGCCTGTCTGGAGTCACCAGTACAGGACTTAAAGACTTCCTGATATTTCTATTGCAGTATGGACAGCACTGATTATATACACAAATGTTCCTCTTTAGAACCGTATAGAATGTATGTGTACATGGAATAAACCATATAGATACTAACAGAGAAGGTGCTTCTGGCTGCGGCTGCCACTCCCGCAGGTTTCTGTTGATATTCTAGGGAAAGAGACACAGAGTGAAATAAATTATACACAACAAATCTTTAGGACAAGTTCCATGGGACACGGATAAGTCGGCCACAGTCTGTCCCCGCAGGTTTTTACCAGGTTACTATACATTTTACAGCAGAATGAGAGAAAATAATTTAATGGAAAAATTAACAAATTGGTCTTAATAAAAAAAAATATATTTTGATTTGGTCTAGAAATTTGTCTTGAAGAGTTCATTTAGCAGCAACTTATATAGAACATGAAACAAGAACCCACTCTGATATTATGCAGGATTACAACCATAGAAATATCACTCAGGTCAGACATCCAGTATGATCTCTATATCTGACATATCAGATACTGGAACGTGGACCTATTGTGGGACAACCAATCCAGACTATGAAAAACGTTTCGCCGCTGATTACACAAAAACTTTAAGCGACAAGTCCCTGTCTGTGCTGTGACGCCCCGTCCTCCTTAACGCTTTATAATTTTTGCTGGTTTTCAGCAACTTGTTGTCACTGACTAATCCTAGTTTCCCCATTGGCCAAACTTAACTAAACGTTTCCCGTGTTTTAGGTGGGTAATCACTGTCACCACCAAGCTCCATCACCAGCCTACCAGGAGCCGCTTACACTTCTCTGTGGGGTGTAGCTGCTGCAGCACCTCTTTGCTGGTTGCTAAAACCTTCTGACCATTTACTTTGGATTGGTACTGCCGGGAAGATGAACGCAGGTAGACAGGAGATGGAATAAATGGTAAGTTGTTGGTCCCAGGACACAGCTGGATTTTATAGATGGAGCAGAATATCTCTCACCCAGACTGACATTATTTTGTCCCTGATGTCTAGCACCATCTACACTGGGCCCCCCAGATCCCTACTGGGCCACTGGGTGAGTGGAATCCATAAGTGTTATACACAGAGGTGGATGTGGGGGTGTATATGGGGGTATCGCCATATCGCCACTTCTCCTACTGTTTATACATAAATACATTACACATTTACATGTCTGTACACTTTACACTGGGCACACATGTAATAAACACAATAAAATATTTCCGGCAGCAAAGCACCTGCTCCTCAATCCCGCCCGGCTATCAGTTACTACATACATGAGTCCATGTTATTTACTGGTCACACAGCTGTGTCATGTTCTCTCTGCGCCTATGAACTGAGTGCCGTGTAAAATGTACCCTCAGCTCTGAAGTGACGGCACCACGGGTACTGTAAGCAAAGCCACCACCTGAGCGCCACCTCTTTATAGTAACTGTTATACTGTACCTCCTGCTCGGTGGCCAGCAGCCGCAGCCTGGTGAGCCTACTCTTCAGGAGATCATTTACCCTCATGTAGCTGCTGAGCTGCAATAGAGAGAGAATTACATTTAGATCTCAGTATATGAATACGTAGTGCACACCATATTGTATATTTGTGTAACACATTGTGTAGTGCCCTCTCCTCGCACAAAGGGGCTTATTTGCAGGGTACGGTTATGTTACTGCGCCGCTGTGTCCAAGTTTCTAGGAATCTTTCATTTGTAGATCTTATCTTACATTACAGTAATAAAGTGTGTGGACAAAGCTTCAGTTTTGGTCTTATGGGACACTTGCGAGGAGAGAGTGCACCACGGCTGTGACTATCATCACATTGGAATATTAAGTGATATAATGATGGACTGACCAGGCTTGATAGCAGCTCCTCCCGTGCCTCCAGTATATCACATTTTCTTTCCTGTTCAGGGGATAATGCAGGTATAAGGTCAGTTTTAGAGTGAGAGAGAGAAATAAGAGAGAGAGAGTGACAGAGGGTGAGAGAGAGAGAGAGAGACAGAGAGGGAGAGAGAGACAGATAAATGTATGTCACACTTTCTGTACTTTTATTTTTCAGTACAGACAGTGGGCATCACATTATTAATCCCGTCTATAATGTGAATAGTAGGAAACTGAATCTGTACCGTGAGTCAGTTTCCAGCCATTCGCATGGTGAGGGATATTAACCTTTTAGTGTCCCACTGCCACGCGGATGTCGGAGCAGGAACTGATGTGAACGTACACATGAAGATATAGCGTGGGATCATGCACAATGACATGTCACACACATGGTTCATAGTATCACAATGGCCACATTCCAATCATACCTCCCAGCTGTCCTGATTTCGGCGGGACAGTCACGAATTGACGCCACTGTGCCGCCATTCCACCAGTCGGCACGTTTATCCCCAGACAAGTTGGGAGGTACGCAGCAATTTTAGGAGTTTGTTAGAGGAGGGGAATTGGAGACAGCCTAATGCTTCAGAAGCGCTTAGCACGGCCCCAGAGACCGTCACACGCCCCTCAGCCTGGCATGACCACTCCGTGTTGTGATTACCGCTGTACGTGTATGTTTGTATGTATACAAATGGTTATAGATAGTTGTCATACCAACTGCTGCTTGATCCACAGTTCTTCTGCCTCCACTTGCTTGCTCTCCCTCAGTTGTTTCCACAGGGTCTCAAGCTCATCATTATTCGACCTGGATAGACAAGTAGAGAATACATTCTTATTTACCTGCTTATTTAATGTACACCAATGCCAGACAAACAGCCAGGCATACTCCGATCTGTGAGCAACAGGAAAAGGGATCCCTGGCTACAAATAACTATCAGTTACAGGTTGTGAGTGTGACAACTACGGGGGGAGGGCCCTTGACAACACCACTAGAACTTTGGAAAAAAAAATCCCACCCCGACCATAATAAGGGATTTCCTGTTTCAGCCGTTACAGGCATCACAGGACGCACCAGATTGGGTGAGTGCAGGTACGTTTCATTTTTTTCTTTTATTATAATATAATATTAGCTTTTTGTGGCGTTATCCTTTAATGTCTGCTGATAATACAAATGTTTCCCCTTTGCGATAAGATGATAGCAGGGTTCAGAAACAGCACGTAATAGAAATCATCTCTGTAAAGAGCGAATGATGGAATATTTACATTTAAATAGTCACATTCAATGCATTTTAAAATGTGCAACATAAAATAAAACAAATATTTAAAATTACATACAGGAAAGGAGAATCTACACTGGGCAGTGGGCTATATATTATTATCGGGGAGAGGACAGGTCACTGCCTCCTACAACTTCCACAAAATCATCTCATGAAATACTCTGTGCTGCTGGGGCACCTGCTCATTCCACTATATAACTCTCAGTCTGTGGCTTCCTGCTGCCTCCATTCCCATCTACACATCATGTCACTGCCCTTGTCACATGCAGCCCTGTCCTCACTAACACATCACTCATCTCCTGATATACTCTGTGCTGCTGGGGCACCTGCTCATTCCACTATACAACTCTCAGTCTGTGGCTTCCTGCTGCCTCCATTATCCATCCACACATCATGTCACTGCCCCTGTCACATGCAGCCGTCCTCACTAACACATCACTCATCTCCTGATATACTCTGTGCTGTGCTCTAAACATTAACAGGTTCTCTCATACTTGTCACATGCACCTTCACAATTATACCTCACCTCATAACTCCTGTAAACAGCGTCCAAATGACAGACCTATCAAAAACACTGCTATGTGTTTGACTTCCTCGCTCTCTCTGAGCTGCCTCTCTGCACTGTCCCTGGGCAGTGTGGTCACTCACTATGATGTCAAGTGCGTGATGTCACAGTGCGTGATGTCACCAGGGCATGTTGAAAGAGGCAGACCTGATAAAATAAGGACACTGCTGTGGCAGATTATAATGGGGGGTGTTTAGGAGCTGCCCATCCAAGCTCAGTTGTGTAAGAATGACCTTGGAGTGTGGAGCTCAGCCCATGTTCCAATAAACATGGGGATATGTTCTTAATGTGGGCAGCACAGTGGCTTAGTGGTTAGCACTTCTGCCTCACAGTTCTGGGGTCCAATGGGGCAGGGACTGATGTGAATGAGTTCTCTGTACATTGCTGCGGAATCAGTGGCGCTATATAAATAAATGGTGATGATGATGATGAATGTTCATTGTTGAATATATGGAATATATATCATAGGTGAAGGGGTTGCTGTATTTCCTGATGACAATGAAGGTTCAGGAAGGGCCCACAGTACATATGAAATTCAGAGTGAGACACATGGAGTGGGGTGACGTTATCTCCACCCAGAGCCCACAGGGTTTAATCCACCACATTAGAGAACTCTATATGGGCCCATCTCCATAGGGAAAGGACAACTATGGCCTTACCCAATGCAGTTCCTGGTTATGTAGGACAGTCCCCACCAGAGTCATGGCTGGGTAGATAGGGGGGCTCAGTAAGTTTTATGATGAGGAAAGCAGAAGGAATGATTATCAATGATTGGGGAGCGGGGATGTCTGACAATAAACATCATTTACAAACTGCAGACTATGTGGGGTGTAATACATTTCCATTTGTCCCCCTTCACATAAGAACACTCCTACACTACGCCATTTATTCCGTGTTTTGGAACTGCCCCAATAAAGGCACTTTTTCAGGTATACAGATTCACCTGTGTATGGTGGAGAGAGAAACATCCAGACTTGTAACACTTTACTACATCCCCCCTTATTAATTTCCACTACTTTTACATCCTTCTAATATCCTGCTCTGTTATCCTTCTATATAATGTCAGACATTGCTGATTTTTCTACTTCGCTTCTAGCAGACCCGGGGGCAGCTTGATGCTGGATTTCATTCCTTCTGGCAGAGGCAGCTTACTGGGGAAAACAGATGCTTATTAATGATAATAATCATGAAAACGTGTTCTCACCATTAATGTAAATGGCCCTGGTTGGGAACTGAACTCATGAGCCCAGTGCTGACCCACCGCGCTGACCCGCTATCAGCCATCTCTTAAAGTATCGGATACACTACGGACATTTATTTACCAGAACACATCAGTAATGGGATGGAAATGCTGTACTCCGCCTAGTTTACATTTTTATGAATGTCACATTCACATGCAGATAAGAGTATCTCATAGGTGTTTGGGGGATGTACTGTGTATTAAACTGCATACCATTGATTTAACTTAACAGCTAAAACCTTATCTATAATATAATCACACTGACAACAACTTGATTTTGGTAAAAAAACAGGTCCCAGTTTTTTAAATAATAAAAGTATGGTGGCGGCGGGAGCAATCAGCCCGGGCTTACAAGGACGTGCCCCCATAAAGCAGGACGAGGGGTCCCCCACACAAAGGGACCAAGAGCCAGGGTGATTTGAAGGGGTAGTGACATGCGGCCAATCAGCGATACCATCGTGTGAATTAGCCGCTGATTCATCATCATCATCTATTTATATAGCGCCATTGATTTCGCAGCGCTGTACAGAGAACTCATTCACATCAGTCCCTGCCCCATTGGAGCTTACAGTCTAAATTTCTTAAGACACACACAGAGACTAGGGACAATTTTGATAGCAGCCAATTAACCTACTAGTATCTTTTTGGAGTATAGGAGGAAACCGGAGCACCCGGAGGAAACCCACGCAAACATGGGGAGAACATACAAACTTCTCACAGATAAGGCCATGGTCAGGAATTGAACTCATGACCCCAGCGCTGTGAGGCAGAAGTGCTAACCACTGAGCCACCGTGCTGCCCACAACTGATTGTAACATCTCCACATTACTTCAGTCTTAGAAGACAATACATTACATTGTCAATTAATTAGGTTTTCTTCTGTTACCAGGTGACCAAACAAACTCCGGTAGCAGCCCCATCACGGTAGTCCCATTGTCTCTTTGGACCTCTGTCTCTCAAGCTGACCGCGTTAGCCTGCATAGCTGTCCAGGAAGATGAGGGGGTCGGGCGAGTGGAGAGTGTCGCAGGCCCCCCTGCAAAACCACAACAAACAGAATCAGGTAATTACCCTTATTGTGTACAATATAGAATATAACACCACTAGACTTGTGTATATTCCTGTACCATTGTTAACTCTCTACCCTTGTTTTCTTTTCCAGGATTAAATGGATAACTCCAAATCAATTTGGTTTAAGATATTTTATTCACTTTTTCTTAGATGCGGAGCCACCACCCAGTGTGAGTGACCAGTCAGAGGAGCAGGAGGAGGAGCTGTGAGAGATCCCGCCCTCCTCACCGCCTGCTGGTCCTGCACATTGTCCATCTGTGCGGTCACTGGAAGTCATAGATAAATGGGACCAGATCACCAAAGAGCTCCTAATAACCATCAATCGCAGCCTTCGGTAGACGAAGCACCAGGAAGGAGAGCCAATTAACACGGAGAAGAAGGGCCTGATGGAGAGCATTTTGAACGCTATAAATGGGGTTGGCCAATCCCTTCAGCCATACTGAATCGGCTGCTCGCCGTGGTTCCCCACATGTGACCCCAGTGAGCCTGAGCCTAAGGAAGCAGAGGACTCAGGACCTGGCTCTGCTCCTACAGCCCCCAGAGCTCGGGAGGCACCGAGACAGGTGCGGGGTCCCTGAGGGGATAAGGCACAGATAGCTGAAATAACAGCAACATATTGCAAAAAATATATAAAAAATTATAAACTGCAAAACCTGGATGTGTTTCACTCTCTTAACCATAACCTCCTAATGACATATACAAGCTTACTTAACTTATCTAATAATATAGACACTGAGACATATGAAAGTGGCTAAAGAAGGTCCCAGTTTATTAATTTTTAAATAAATGGTGGTGAAAGTGAACTGTGAGGCAGCTAAATCAAACTGATATTTGGAACCAAGCGTGGATGGCTGACGGCCTACTCCACGTAACCGGGACACATTCTAAACTGCCTGGCCAACGCTAATTCTGACGCAAGAGTGACTAAACCCAATATCGACTACGCAATGGGCGCCCTCAGATGTGGACCAAGGGATCCTCATCAAAAAGGACCGCGTCACGTTCCTCGATGGGGGTAGCAACTGTGGTCAAACAGCAATAATGTGGTGGTCGAGTACTGATGGGAATCCTTCCCTTACCTTGTCCTCCAGACACGAGTCAGGTTCTTTTCTGTTCGGATATCTGGTGGTCAGGAGATAAATACTTCAATGAAAGGGACAAGGATTGGTCAAACAACTTGGGTTTATTGAGAATGCAGTAAGGATAGTTTCGGTAAGACACCGCGCCAATGACCCCTTCAGCTCAATAGTAATGACAAAATAATGCGTCTGATCAGCATAGAGCACAATAGCATTTAACATATAACATACACCTGGTGAGTATAAGGCAGAATAACGATAACATCTTCAAAGCACATTGTCTAATAAGGCACACTGGTAATCACAGTTACTACATTCACGTTAACAATATCTGACTGGTGATGATGCAAAATCTATCAATAATAACCCATCAAGACTCTTACGGTCACTAGAGGGCTATTTATTATTCAGGTGTTTGGGGTACCGTGCTATTCCCTATGGGTCAGGCGCCCCACTTTTAGCATCTACTGCTGAGTTAACTTGAATTGCAGCGGTACCACTAACACTGAATATCACACCTTCAATATTAATAAATCAATTCTTAGGTAAATCACATAACATTAACATCATCTAAAACATTTGGTACACCAATATTATCCCCGGTAACGTTACCATATTTTCCACTGAGTCCTGGGCTGACCTGTACACACAAATTTGGTAGTGTTCCAATGTCCTGCAGAGGTTTCCATCAAGGGTTAAGTATTATAGTAGAAAGCAGGGCTGTTGCTCATTTCAGCCACAAGATGGCGCTGTTCTCTCAACAGTCAATGAATCTCTATCAGCACATGTGCTCTGCAACAGGGCAGGTGTCTAGATATCAGCACACACACAGGATATAGCTGAAACGACCGTCTTAATTGTTCCCTGCAGCCTGTGTAAAGGTATGATCTGGGGAAAAGCTCTCACAATCCTTCCTTGTACAAGAATGCAATGTCAGTTTTGGATAGATTCTCTCATCACTCTTCCCTCTGACACTGGGATGTGTGCAGTACACTGCAGGCTAGGGTTTTACCTTGAGACAGTTCTGCAGTTAGTGGAGACTGTCTTTGGCACCCCGCTGCGTGTCCCCAGCTGTTCTCCTTCCGCTTTGCTGGCAATGTCACAGTTCTGGCAGCAGCTCACTCTTGTCTCTGCTCGGCTGCACGTCCTCGCCCTTGTTCCTTCTACCATGCTGCTCTCTTCTTCTCCTCCTTCCTGCACATCCTCTTTCTGTTACTCCCCCAGCCAATCAGGGCCTTCATCCTCCTCCTGTAATTTGGGGCACAAGTTTTCAGGAGCACAATTAACCCCTTGTATCCCTGCATTTTAAAAGCGTTTATGCACTCCTCTGTGCTGTTCAACAGGGCTTTGGGGTACCACAATAACACTGTAACGATCAGCCACTGCCCACAGTGACTTCCTACCAACTGTGCCTGCTCTGTGGCGTGGGGAAGAACCAGATTAAAACTCATACGCCACGGAAGCAGGGAGGTCTATAAAGGGCATGGCTGGGTGGGATCTTGAGCAGTGAATGAGAAAGGGCATGTGACATGCTAGGACTTATATAGACAGATCTCCAGGCACTCCCCTTCCTTCCTCATTGGTCGGCCTGGGATGTGGCATCTTACTTGCAGGTAAGGTAACCTCACTTACTGCCACATATATATGCGTCTAAGTGCTTTCATCCATATGAGACTCTATTGTTATTATTGACATTCTGTGTTTCTTTCTCCATTAATCCTACATAGATGACAACAGAGTACAGGTTGTTCATAGTCATGATGGGCAACATGTTCAGATGAGTAGATAAAATATATTCTGCATAGTGAAACGTGTGTTGAGTCCATTGTGAAATTTTTTTTGTTAAAGAATCTGCTATAAACACATCGCAGCCACATTCTCCTGCAGCGTGTATACATCATGGACTAAAAGTATCATTCCAAATTTCAATGGTTTAGGCCATCAATTCCTATATATCTGTGTGCAAGGATAGAATTGGACAATGTGCATTATTTTTAGTTTGTTTAGTTGAGCTTTAGTTTTATATATTTAGATTATACTTACAGCTGAAGTGTTGCTGAATCACATAATAATCGTCCGTTTCTGCAAGAAGCTCCTATATGTCAGGAGACAGAACATTTCTTTTTTTTAAAAAAAAGTAGTAATAAAAATGATATTAATAAAAAAGAACATAGAAAATATTTAGCATAATATATAAATCATATCCAGCCAGGGTACCACTGACACAGGCGGGATGGATACCATCTACATGTCGGAGCAGAAATCGACATTCGGCAGATCAGGCAATGTTTTTCCAGTCTTCAAATGTCCAGTTTTGGTGAGCCTGTGCTGCTGTAGTCCATAGTTTCCTGCCCTTATAATGAGGTTCCCATTAAACAACGTAAATGAAAATCTTAAAACACAAAAAGGTGTCACATGTAAAATAGACAGTCCCAACATCTCCTGACTTTATGATTTATTTAAGGCTAAAACGAGTAATATTTTAGAGAGATAACGAAAGTTATATCTAATAAAAGGGATATTTGTAAAGTGTTAGGAGTAGGGATGTGACAGTACACTTTTGCACGGCGCTCGCCCTTCTAGTTTGCGGAGGTGTCTTCAAAGACCGTAAAACAGACATGCAAATTGCACTTTGTAGAGCACTGAACAGGCCATATAATCGGACAAGTGCAAAACCAAAGTGGTATTTGGTGTGCTCCGGCACACAATGTGACTGAGGTCCAGTGTGTGTAAGAGATGGGTACACTGTGGAATATGAGTTTCTATTAGATGGCATGAAATGAATGTAACTAATTAGGAGCGTCTGCATAGCAGAACAGCAATCAGTACAGACTTCATGTATATTGGTGTCATTTATCTGCAACTGCTGATAATCTGATTATCCTTTAATCCATACTTGCCAACTCTCCCAAATGTCCGGGAGACTCTCAAAATTTGGGTCGGTCTCACGGACTACCGGGAGAGCAAGTCTCCTGCATCCCGCAACTGCCTAGCATAAATGGCGCGTTTTGCTGTGATCCGCGTCATTTTAACCCCAGCATTTCCGTCGCAGGGGCGGGGCCAAAATGACGTGTTTGGCCCCCTCCCGTCCTCTAGTCACACCCCTCTCCCGGACTACACTTGCTGAAAGTAGGCAAGTATGCTGTAATCTGTGATGTAAGTGCATTACAACATTGATGTTTTGTTAAACTGCATTATTACAGGTGTAATACGCAGCTTACTGTGTTTTCCCCTCTAAGATCCACATTATTTTCTGGGTAGAAAATATACTGAAAAGTTAATGTCCTCTGAATATTTTTATAAATACTCCCATCCTCTCGCTGGTCAATTTCTTGCCCATTTGTTTTCCAATTCTTGGTCCCTGTCCTGATATAATGACATTTATTAAAGATTGGGGGGTACATAGGGGGAGGCAAACTGGGGCAGCTGTCACAGGCAGCAATATTTAGGGGGGAATAGAACAAAAATTATTATTATTTTCAAAATGCCAACTTTCTTGGTGCAGATATAAAATATAAATGGTATTTACTTTAGTAGCTCTAATAATCTAATAATGCTTAAAATGAAAATATTTGTCTTTTATAATGTACACAAATCATATATAAATGTTTATGGTAGATGTCTTTCTTAACATTAATGAATTAATTTAACACAGGGAACCGCAGTTGGGGGCAGACTATTCTGTAGCAGGTGAAATGGGTGTCGGATGGTTTGTGAAAATGTGAGTTAGATAAATATACTATATTTTAGTTTCCAGCCATCACCTCTTGATTTACAATGGGCAAATTGGAGGTTCGGTGGCACAAATGCAGCTCTGGAACCACAGTGGTTTTTGCAGCCGCAGTCTCAATTAATGTTATAGGTTTGCAGGGCAGAACGGTCACATTTATAGAGGAAATGACATCTGCACACAACGGGGAGGCGTTTGGTGGAGTCAGGGCACAAGAACAACTTTACTGTATATTGCCTACGTGTGCTCGCCCATTCCCCACCCTGTTCACTCCCCTAAATCGGTGGCTGTAGTAAGTGTCTTTGCACTCAGAGGTGACTTGGACGTGGCTGCGTTCTATTGCGTACCGTCCGGATCTGGGCAAGCACAGGGTATTTTCTGCTGACGATAGCACCCATGACTCAAACCTAAGGTGTGCATTGAATGAGGCTCCTGATTGGACCTGAATCACAGCTATCAATTTAGATGCTTCATTTTTATCCACATTACTGACCATAGGAGATGGAATACCCTGGACAACTGCATTCCTCTGTACTGAAAACAGTCTTCCTTCCCAAGCTTCACTTCCAGAACCCAAGTCCCCTGGAATCTGCCATAATCCACAGACTAGACTAGCTTTAGAGAGTCGCAGACATATGCTCACATTGAAACAGTGTAATAGTCACAAACAGTCTGGGGTATCTGCAGTATGCATGACCAGTATCCTTGAAGAAGAGGGGCAAGTGTGGCATTTGGAGGAGGGATTTGAAATGTAAATGGTGTCGTAAAATGATCACAAGGGAAAACACATGATTTTCATTTTTCCTATTTTGCCATCTCTTTTTGGCTATTAAAAGTATTTACCACTTTGAAATTTTTACACATTTTACTTTCTAACATCATAGAATCATAATGGATTTATCCCAGAATCCCTCCCACTGATAAAAACATAACAGTCCACAATGCCGAAACAAAATAGCTAAACATTTTTCTTAAGTAATTACAAATATAAAACAGACAACGATTGCTTGTTCATTTTGCCCAAGTAAACCCTGCTGTAATTAGTTGTCTTCAGAGGTCAGATAAGTAATTGGATCCCACCTGTGTACAATTAGTGTTTCACATAATCTGAAAATAAACACACGTGTCTGTGAGAGGTCCTACAGTTGGTCAAAGCTTCATCATGAAGTTCAAAGAAAATTCAAATATAACATGTTAATGATCAGCACTCGTCAGAAGAAGGTTATAATGAGATTTCCAAACTGTTTACCATCCCCCAGAGCACTATCACATCCATCATAAAGAAATTAAGATAATGTGGCACAACTGTGAATTTGTCTAGAACAAAACTGAATATCCCTCCGAGAAGGGTACTTGTCAGGGTACCCACCAAGAGGAGCCTGGCAGCTCTGTCAGTTTAGCTTTCCATTGCAGAGATGATAGAAACTATCCATAGGACAACAGTAGCCTGGCTACATGAAATCTTACCTAGAATTTGTCTGAAAGCATGGGGAAGATCTTTATACCAAGTGGAGAAAGATTATCTGTCCTGATGAGACCAAGATTGAACGTTTGGCTTCAATGCTAGGCAGAAATCTAACGCAGCACGTGATTCCAAAAGAATGATCTCTACATTGAATCATGCTGGTGGTATAATGTTATGGAATTTTTCCTCTGCATCAAGAACTGGAAAACTTGATAAAATCGAGGGCAAAATGAGTGGACTAAGATGTAGCCAAATCTTGCAGGAAAACCTGCTGCAGTCAACAGCAGGTCAGTGAGCCGAAGCGTACAGCAAATGCCACATTGGAGTGGCTTAAATACCGAGCAAATCATTGTTCCAGAGTATCCCGGTCAAAGCTAAGTCACATTCCCAATCTGTGGAATGGTTTGAAAATTTCCCACCAAGGGTCCTCTTGTAACCGAAAATGGCAAAGCAGAATTGGCGAAAATTGCAGTTTCTTGGTGTGCAAAGCAGGTAGAAGATTGCCCAAATATACTCACGGCTTTAATTCCTGCTAAATGAGTTTCTACCAAGTATAAAAATAAGGGTGTGAATATATATGTAACCAGTCATTTTTTTGCAATTATTTAAACTAAAGCTTTAGAGACGTATTTTATATTTGTCAAATGTCTTTAGATCGGTGTTAAGAATTACCATATAAATTAATTTAGATTATATAATATAAGAGAAGAAAATAAAATGAAATGGGAAGAGTGGGGGAGGGGGTGAACACTTTTATATAACACTGTATATAACAGACACACATGGATGGTATATATGGATCCTGATTAGTATAATTTACAAACAACATTATAAAATAAATATACAATTTTCACTCTGCATCTTTTGAACAATGTTTCATGATTTGGGGGGATTTCGATCATCTGTAATAACTCCCCAATGAAGAGCAATTACCGGCACAGACTTGCTAAAGCTCCTAGCAATAAAACGAGTTCGAAATGTTCTTGTTCCACCTCAACTCTCATAGCGCATTGATTTCTGGCCGCAGGAAACGTATAAATGATGTGACAGTAAAAGCTACTTAAATAGAGAAGGTTGGTTCTCCCAGGTTTTGTAAGTTACTCAGTATTGTTTAATCGGAAACATATGAAAAAGGGTCGACGCTTGATGTTCCCCTTTGGAAAGTAGCATGGATGAAAGAAAACACCTCTTGTCTGGTCAACCACGTTATTAAGTACAGTCTATCGTTATACAGCGATCTACATTACAATGAAAGCATTGGCTAAACATACACTAGGAGGTCTTGATGAAGTTTGATTTCACATGATTGCCCTTTTGTGCATATAATTTACATATAAAACTGTTCTCTCTGTACTGTTAGCCATTATGATATCATGGGAAAAATGGGGAAGGGATGACAGGAAAAACCACTCCGCACAAGTTAGTACCCTACCTCACTAATGAGTATATATTGTTATGTGAGGGGGTGCTAAGGTCATATATATGAACATATAATCCAAAAAGAAAGGGAAAAAAAGGGTGATGACCTAAACAAGCACTCCAGGTACATACAAATAATCAATTAATACATATTGTTTTTATTGGTATGCATTAAAAATGGTACATATAGATACACCACACAGATAAAAAAGCGAAATATAAAAAGAATGTAGTGTTGAAAAGTATAGAATTAAAAATGAATGGACCCTGGGATGGAGCCGATCAGAATCCGTATAACATTCCCAAAGGGAAAGTCACTGATATAGGATCTCTTGTGGGAGTATACACAACACAAATAGAGTGGTAAACGATGTGCACATTCTGCATGGTAACAGTGTGTCACTTGTATAGCACTTGATATTTTGTGTTGTGTTTAGTGTGAGCTATAGATGGCAGTATTGCCTAATTTGTTCCTCAATTGATCCAATAATGAGTTATCCTTCAGAGTGCCGTGCACCTTAATACATACTAGAGATTCTTTAAACACGAGCCCTGTGTAGTATAGGAATTGGCAAGTATATAGTAGCTTGTGTTCTCAGACATATGCGCCTACTTAGGCTATGACTCTAGATGTTACTCAGTGACTCGTGTATAACGGATGATCTCTATAGTACTGGTCTTCTAAAGGGCCACTTTAGTGTATTTATTCCTGTATTGACATAGGTTGCTGTCACCAAATTCATACATCAAGAGTCATCTAGATATTTGTTAGAAACTGACATAATGGTTGAGGTAAGTATAGTAGAATTACATAAAATGAAAAAAACCAAAATAAATATAAACTAGTGAGTAGCATGATTGAATGTCACAATCATATGTGTATATTCATTTCTATCAAAATTATATCCACTGTGAAAAAATGTGAGTATCGATTATGGAAAAAAATGTTAAAACAAACTACGTGTTAGTTGTTATTTTATATTTATTTCCTATATTATATATCTTTCTTAAATTATTTATTTGTATTTTTTAATTTTTTAAAATTTTTATACTTTTTTATATATATCTTTTCTCTCATCTCCTATATTTTTTGCTTTTTGGAATTGTTATTCATTTATTTATTTCTCACTTCTTATTTTTTTTTATTTTTTTTTTATATTGTTTATTTTCTGTTGTTTATCATTTATTATTTTTCATATTTTATTTTCTGTTTTTTATTTTTTTATTATATTATTTTTTTAGTATTATTTTATATTTTTGTATTTTTTTTATATTTTTCCATTTATTTATTTATTTTCTTACTTTTTTATATTCTTTATTCTTTTAGATTTTTATAGATTTTTATTCTCCATTTATTTTCCCATATATTATTTTTATGTTACTAATTTATGATTATTAGTGTATTTGATATATCCATCTAATAGAATTAATCAAATGTAAAGTGTGAATATAGATATCTCAGATGTGCATGTGAACCTGAATATCTAATAATTATGTATAAAGCCTTGTGTGTAATATAATAAGGCAAATGTGCAAAAAAATGGGAAACAGTTATATTAGATACTATGACCCACTAAAGTGTATAAATATATCCAAGTTGATTAAGGACCAATACTATTGGTCAGGTGAAAAAAAGGGAACAAATAAATACAAAAACAAATATAAAGAGTGAGAATATATATATATATATATATATATATATATATATATATATGTATATTAGGGTCTGTGCTAGAGTAAGTAGGTTTCTATGATGGAATTAGTCGTCAAATTCAAGTGACCATGGGTACATTACCAATGTACTATCGCAAATTGCCCTCAGGTGATTCATATATATCACAAAGAGTCCAATAGTGAGTATATGGCAGAGATATTCAATATGGGATATATAAAGAAGAATAATAATAAACAAATGAAAAAGCAAACAGAAAAACAAAAATAACAAAATTATTAGTATTAGAACGAATATAAACCGGACCTAAATTGTGATAGATCGTTGATACAACAAATATCATGAACTTGAAATAGGCCATTAGGATATTATGACTTGTTCTCATTATTCGGTAAGTATGTTATTGTTATTGTAATCAAAAAGTATGTTCTCAAGATGAAATTCAGTATCCATTATGAAATGAATATGTTACCTCATAAGATTCAGATGCATTAGTAGTGGCATTGCTTGCTCCTACAGAAAACTAGCATAACTAGTATTCTCATTTAGGCCAAATGGCATTATAGAATTCAATAGGAAAATCCATCGGCTTTCCCTCTGTAGGAGCTGTTTGATAACATCACCCCCTCTGATACCCATCTTAATTTGTTCGATCCCAAAAGCTTTCGTGTCATGGGGATTTTCTCCATGTTTATGGAGGAAGTGGCGTGCCACTGATGTCAGTTGTTTAAATGTATCTTTATCTGTGGGTGCATTCCTGATTGAACCAATGTGTTCTAATAGTCTGTTTTTTAACATTCTGCTAGTCGTGCCTACGTAGATCAAATTACAAGGACATGTAAGAACGTATATCATACATTTGGTAGTGCAGTTAATAAACTGTTCAATTTGATGTTTATTCCCATATCTGTCAGAAATGTCTCTGGTTCTTTCCATATAAGAGCATGCCTTACACTGACCACATTTATGGGATCCTTTAACTGATAGAATTAGGGTACCTATCAAAAAGTGACTTCTCACCAATTTGTCACCTAGATTAGGTGATCTACGCCAGCTAAAATCAGGTCTTGGCCCCAAATTTTTAGACAAATCCATATCTGATAGGAGAATAGGCCAATGTTATGGTACAATGTTTTGTATCTCCTTCCATTCATGGCAAAAGTTGCCTACAATTCTAATTTTCTTGTCATTCTTGGGTTTGATCTTACCATACATCAATTTACTCCTATCTTTAATATTAGCCTGATTAAAGGCTCTTTTAATGAGTCTCTTACTGTAGCTTCGTTGCACAAGTCTCATACTTAATTCTACAGATCTTTGCTTAAAATCAGAGGGGTTGGAGCAATTGCGTTTTAGTCTCAAAAATTCTCCCTTGGGTATGTTGTTTATTACAGGTGGGAAATGGGAACTTTCACTATGTAATATACTGTTGGTCGCTGTTTTCTTGCGGAATAGGTCGGTAACAATTCTACCATCTGGCATTTTCCTGATAGTCAGGTCTAAGAAATTGACATGCTTCTGGTGCATTTCATATGTTAGATGTAAGTTGTTTGGGTTGTTGTTAAGAGTTTCTACGAACTCTACAAACATTTCTTGCTTGCCATTCCACATAATAAGTATGTCGTCGATATAGCGCATCCAAACAGTTATATTATCAGTATATCTGTTCAGTTGGTCACAGAAAACTGTCTCCCTCTCCCACCTGCCCAAGTAGAGATTGGCAAAAGTGGGGGCACAAGCCGCCCCCATTGCCGTCCCTTGTACCTGTAGGTAAAATCTGTTGTCAAAAACAAAAAAGTTTCTCTTCAGTATAAATTCAAGGAGTTCGATCAAAAAGAGGCTAAATGTGGGGTTGTCATTGGCCTGTAAGAAGAACTTGACAGCATCAATACCCACTTAATGTTGGATGCTGGTATAAAGTGACTCTACATCAATTGTGATGAGCCAAACATCTTGTTCCAAGGTGATACCATCTAAAAGCTTAAGGATGTCTGTAGTGTCTCTTACGTAAGAGGGTAAGGAAGTGACATAATCACGCAAATGTAACTCAATGAAAATGCTTGCTTGTTTGGTCAAGCCTCCTATACCCGAAAGAATTGGTCTTCCGGGTGGTTTAATGCCATTTTTATGAATTTTAGGCAATAAGTATATTGTTGGTATTTTAGGATTGTCAATGCTTAAAAATTCAAATTCTGATTTCAAAATCACTCCACTTACAAAAGCTCTTTTGATCATTCGATCATATATAGATTTGAAATCATTCAGAGGATTAGAAAAGAGTAATTTGTAGCATTGTTTATCTCCTAGTTGTTTCTGCATTTCTTCCTTATACAAAGTAATAGGCCAAATCACTACATTCCCACCCTTATCAGATGGTTTGATAACAACATCTTGCCAAGATTGAATCTCTTGAATGGCTCGTCTTTCATCTCTTCTCAAATTGTCCCATTTTCTATTTCTATTCTTCATGGATTTGAGTTTTAAGGTATCTAGATCGCGTGATACCATATTCTCAAAAACTTTTATTTGTGGACTAATATTGTCATGGGGACAAAAAGTGGATCTTTTTTTACATGTAGGTCTAAAGGTTTGGCTAGATGTAATTTCCCTGCCAGTTTGTTCCTCTAAGAGATATTCTAAAGCAGACAAAGCTGTGTTATCTTCCTCCTCCAGATTCACATCCCTTGTTGGTATTACCGGATTTATACTAGTATCCACTTCTTCTGAAATAGATATTGGGATACTGAAAAATCTATCAGTATCTTCTCTGGTACCCACGGAGGCATTTGCACTGGTTTCTTGCAAATTAATAGGCTCATTTTTACTAAAGAATTTATTCAAACGTAGTTTCCTTGTGAAGAGGTGGAGGTCTTTTTCCCATCTAAAGCGATCAAAATTGTTCACTGGTGAGAACGTTAGACCATAACTTAATAATCTTATATAATCCCCAATTGTAAAGCGCTACGGAATATGTTGGCGCTATATAAATAACTGATGATGATGATGATGATGATGATGTGACTCATTTAAAATTCTATCTGACAAGTTGATTATCCGTAGGGAATCATTTATTTGCCCCTGTATTTTCTGTTGTATTGATAATTGTCCTTCCAGGGAGTTCGTGAGCGGTCGCTTAGATTTCTTGTGTCCCCTCCTAATACGTTTGTTCCACCGGTTTCCTCCCCTAGAGGTCTCTGAGTTTCCCCTAAAAAAGTATTCTTGTTGGTATTTCTCCTGGTTCTAGATTGAGTTCTCCTCCTATTGAAAGGGTTATCATTATCATTATCTGAAGATTCTAATTCTGATGATTCAGGACTAATGGATATATTTCGTCCTGTTTTGGCAGTGGGATAATGTTTCCATTTAAAGATGCGACCATTCGCATAATTTCTTTGATCGCGATTAAATTTGGATTTTTTTCCTTTCAATAAGGTTATCCTCAAGTCGATTCAAATCCTGTTTGTATCTTTCATATGTCTTCTGAAATAAGTCTGTTGTTTCATATTCTTTCAATTTAAGACTAAGTTGTTCAATATCTCGTGAATATGATTCTAATAGAAGATTGTCATGCTTTAAAATAATTTGCATTAATTCCTTAGAGCATTTAAGAAGAGCCATTTCCCATTCTGACTTTAATTCCTTAGTGGCTAACTCATATGTCGGGAATATCTTAGGTCTCAAGCCACGTGGAGTGATCATTTCTTTTATATAATTTTCAGTGGTGGTTATATTCCACCATGTTTTACTTTGTTTATGCATTAGTGTTTTTAATTGGTTTAGATCTTCCAACCAGGGATCGTTATTAGAGCTGGTGTTAGCTATATCTTGATCAGAGAAAATGGATCCCAAATTGTCTTTCCACTTATCACACCTTTTGCTGAGATCTGCTCTTAAGTTAAACATTGCTATTATTAAGTTATACAGGTAAAGGTGGATTACTCGTAACTTGAGAACAAGAATTGGGAAGATACTTTAAAGAGGTGGATCACCTGTTAGGTAGGGGTATAACAACAGATGAAGCAGTAGGTTAAAGCCTAATTCGTATATCAACCCAAAAGTTGGTCAGTGGCTATTTGCTGTCTTTATAGGTGATCAGTGTTGTCAGATAGAGAGTGAGGTATCTTATATCGTATGAGGATTGGTCGCCCAAAGTATTACAGTATACCCATGTATAGGTTTCTTGTATAATAATACAAGTGGTATATCAAAAAATTATTAGTCAAGGATTAAGTATAACAGACTAAGGGCTAGATTTACTAAGCTGCGGGTTTGAAAAAGTGGGGATGTTGCCTATAGCAACCAATCAGATTCTAGCTGTCATTTTGTAGAAAGTACTAAATAAATGAAAGCTAGAATCTGATTGGTTGCTATAGGCAACATCCCCACTTTTTCAAACCCGCAGCTTAGTAAATCTAGCCCTAAGTCTTTATTCACTATATAAGTTATCACATCTGAGCAGGAGCTAGAGTCTGAGTATAGACACTCAGTAGAACATATGATATCATGGGAAAAATGGGAAGGGATGACAGGAAAAACCGCTCCGCACAAGATAGTACCCTACCTCACTAATGAGTATATATTGTTATGTGAGTGCCTGTTAGCCATTATGCAATGTGTTATTTTGTTATTATAATTATAACCGGGCTTGTTCATCAAAGGGTTTTCAGCTGACAGGAGTTGAACCCAGTGCGGTTTTCTGCTGCTGCAGCCCATGCATTTCCAGGCTCTACGCGCTTTGCAGTCAGACATGCCCCTCTGCCTACCACCGCTATAACACATTGGTTATTTGAGTTACTGACGCCTCCCTGTCAGCTTGAACCATTGCGCACCGTTCTCTGTAAACTCCAGAGGGGATCAGCACTTTCTGAGATGATCAAACCACCCGGTCTGGCATCAACAATCATTCCACGATCAAATTCACTTGGATCACTTTTCTTCCCCATTTTGGTGTTTGGTCTGAACAACAACTGAACCTTTTCAGCCTGTCTGCATGCTTTTATGATTGTGTTGCTGCCACATGATTGGCTGATTAGATATTTGCATTAACGAGCAGGTACACAGGTGCTTCTTGGCCTTTTGGCTAAGAGTAGGTGTACATGCCCATGGATGCAGTGGGGCTTAAAGACACCCCCTGTAGGCGATGGGCCGTCACCTGGTCCTCTGGCCAAGAGGCCGGCTGCCTGGAGCCCGAGTTGCTACATGCCCAAAAATGCATTGTGGAGAGAGAGGCACCTGTGCACAGAGTAAGGCCCTCTGCACCTTTAATTTTCAGGCAGCACCATTTTTTTTGCCCTAGCCTGTTGGCCGAGTGCAAGCATCATTTTTATATTTCCGTCCAAAAGGCTGGGGCCTTATGGCACTTATTTATTTATTTATTTATTACACTTGGTACCAAGCACTCTTTTGATTATGTGTCTTTGTTTTTGCCACATTTGGTAGGGGTTTGGGTATAGGATCTTATGGGCGACCCTCTTTCCCCAAGTCATCTGAGGCTCCCTCCTTTTGGAGGGAGCCTTTTATGTCGGTGATATAAAGGAGCTTCAGCAAAGGAGGGACTGAAGATCTCCCTTTTTTTCCCTCTCTGGGGCCTTTTGTGATTCTGAGTCATGTACCTCGGAAATAAAAAAAAATAATAATTAAAAAAAGAGTAGGGTGGTATTGGTTCACATTATGAGAAGGGGTCTCCATGCTCATTGCCCCCCCCCCCCCATTTGCTCTAGTGGGAGCCTGCTTCTAGCTGTAGCGCTGGTTAATGATTGGGGAGAGGAACTTCTTTAAAGGAATGTATATCTATATATTTAATTAGACATTGTAACAATAAATGACAGTATGAAAGAAACAGTACTAGACTCTGGTTCAAAAGGTTTAATGCAAACTCCTGAAGATGGTATGGATCTTCTGTGCGAGCTCCTGCAGATGGTATGGATCTTCTGTGTGAGCTCCTGCAGATGGTATGGATCTCCTGTGTGAGCTCCTGCAGATGGTATGGATCTCCTGTGCGAGCTCCTGCAGATGGTATGGATCTCCTGTGCGAGCTCCTGCAGATGGTATGGATCTCCTGTGCGAGCTCCTGCAGATGGTATGGATCTCCTGTGTGAGCTCCTGCATATGGTATGGATCTCCTGTGTGAGCTCCTGCAGATGGTATGGATCTCCTGTGCGAGCTCCTGCAGATGGTATGGATCTCCTGTGCGAGCTCCTGCAGATGGTATGGATCTCCTGTGCGAGCTCCTGCAGATGGTATGGATCTCCTGTGCGAGCTCCTGCAGATGGTATGGATCTCCTGTGCGAGCTTCTGCAGATGGTATGGATCTCCTGTGCGAGCTCCTGCAGATGGTATGGATCTCCTATGCTGGTGCAGATGTTTTAGAGGGAGGTGCAGAAAGTATAGGGTGCTGGGTCTTCTACCTGGTTGGTCTGACTCACAGGTCCAGTTCTTACCTTAGTCATCTGATACGGTGTAGATGTCCTGCTGCACGGAAGCAGTGACCAACAGGAGAGGTCGTCACTCTCTGTAGAGATCCATACGTCCCAGCTGGAGCTGGAACGAATGGGTCTCTACAGAGAGCGACAACCTTTCCTGTTGGTCACTGCCTCCTTGCAGCAGGACATCTACACCGTATGGACTGGGGGACAAGGAGTAGACCAACCAGGTAGAGGAGCCTGCACCCTTTCTGCTGATGGGACAAGCTATTATATGGGAACTGGGCCCTCAACCTTGATAGCAAGGTAGGGCCTCAGGATAAGCTCCATAGTCTCCATCATCCCTCTTGTGCAGCTCCTGCAGTTGGTGGTAACGGGCGCGTATGTCTGCAGGAGCACATAGAAGAGCAGGAGCAGAATGCCAGACAGGAGCAGCAGCTTGCAGGACCAGCGCATGAGATTGCATATGATGTTAAATAGCAATCTGAAAGAGAAACTATGTTATAGCGATGAACAGTTGCAATCATTTTGAAATAATAATAGGAGAATAATTTACCTCAGTCCTGCAATGCTGCTCCTTTTCTGCTCTTTACGTTTTACAACACTTTTCATCTGCAGTTGCCGCTCCTAAAGGAAAATCAGTGGTGGGATTATGAGGAGTACGACACAAGATCAGCCACTGAAGTTAGGGAAGTCAGAGTTGGCCGGCCATGCTACGATATTGACCATTTGGTCCCATATTGCAGCAAGTTGCCCCAAAATGAACAGCACATTATTTGCTAATAATCCAATTGAAATCAACTAGTTAAATATCCTGCATGGTTAGGTGTGTCTGGTCATCACCCAACTGTACTAACAGACCCTAGTGTAAGCCAGAGGTAAACTGGCTGCTTGGCCAGAGTGCCTGGATCTTGGCCACAATTTTGTTGATGGTGGTCTTGCTGCAATGTACGCCCAGCTTAGAGAGCTTACAGCCTGTAGGGAAAAGAAAGAGAAGTCCTTCCTTATGGTAATGACTGTAACCACCAGGTATCATGCTAATCACTGCCATTGCTGGCCTCCTGCTCCACATCAATGCACTATACTAGTGAGAGCTCTGGTGTGGTGCAGGAGACCTGGTGAGGTAGGGTCAGAGCACGTATGTTATTAGCACACTGAGCGTCTTAGCTATCTGTCCCTCTCCTGGGATGGGAACCTTTCTTTCTGATAGAAGATGTTTAGTAGTAACAAAAGATGACCTGTGACAGAGGTGGCAGGTACAAATGTCTTACTGCTGACAGTAAATATGATCTTACTTTATATAACATAGAGGAAGGGGCTGATGACATGGACTCACCAGTTCAGCCTTCACAATCTCTGCAGGATCTTCCGCAGCCTCCTCCACAGGTTTCACCCTGAAGAGCCAGAAAATATTATTATTTAAACTTATGTCTTCTATTCACAAGAGTTACTGACACAGTCCATGGTCATAGTTCCTATCTGGAGGTTTCTCTTATACGATTTTTTTAATGTAGGATGAGCAACAATTTAACAGTATATAATAGATATTTCTGGAGTTATTAGAAAATTACAGACAGAGCCTGAATGCAATTAATAGAACAGTATGGACAGAGCCTGTCTGGAGTCACCAGTACAGGACTTAAAGACTTCCTGATATTTCTATTGCAGTATGGACAGCACTGATTATATACACAAATGTTCCTCTTTAGAACCGTATAGAATGTATGTGTACATGGAATAAACCATATAGATACTAACAGAGAAGGTGCTTCTGGCTGCGGCTGCCACTCCCGCAGGTTTCTGTTGATAATCTAGGGAAAGAGACACAGAGTGAAATAAATTATACACAACAAATCTTTAGGACAAGTTCCATGGGACTCGGATAAGCCGACCACAGTCTGTCCCCGCAGGTTTTTACCAGGTTACTATACATTTTATAGCAGAATGAGAGAAAATAATTTAATGGAAAAATTAACAAATTGGTCTTAATAAAAAAAAAAATATTTTGATTTGGTCTAGAAATTTGTCTTGAAGAGTTCATTTAGCAGCAACTTATATAGAACATGAAACAAGAACCCACTCTGATATTATGCAGGATTACAACCATAGAAATATCACTCTGGTCAGACATCCAGTATGATCTCTATATCTGACATATCAGATACTGGAACGTGGACCTATTGTGGGACAACCAATCCAGACTATGAAAAACGTTTCGCCGCTGATTACACAAAAACTTTAAGCGACAAGTCCCTGTCTGTGCTGTGACGCCCCGTCCTCCTTTATGCTTTATAATTTTTGCTGGTTTTCAGCAACTTGTTGTCACTGACTAATCCTAGTTTCCCCATTGGCCAAACTTAACTAAACGTATCCCGTGTTTTAGGTGGGTAATCACTGTCACCACCAAGCTCCATCACCAGCCTACCAGGAGCCGCTTACACTTCTCTGGGGGGTGTAGCTGCTGCAGCACCTCTTTGCTGGTTGCTAAAACCTTCTGACCATTTACTTTGGATTGGTACTGCCGGGAAGATGAACGCAGGTAGACAGGAGATGGAATAAATGGTAAGTTGTTGGTCCCAGGACACAGCTGGATTTTATAGATGGAGCAGAATATCTCTCACCCAGACTGACATTATTTTGTCCCTGATGTCTAGCACCATCTACACTGGGCCCCCCAGATCTCTACTGGACCACTGGGTGAGTGGAATCCATAAGTGTTATACACAGAGGTGGATGTGGGGGTGTATATGGTGGTATCGCCATATCGCCACTTCTCCTACTGTTTATACATAAATACATTACACATTTACATGTCTGTACACTTTACACTGGGCACACATGTAATAAACACAATAAAATATTTCCGGCAGCAAAGCACCTGCTCCTCAATCCCGCCCGGCTATCAGTTACTACATACATGAGTCCATGTTATTTACTAGTCACACAGCTGTGTCATGTTCTCTCTGCGCCTATGAACTGAGTGCCGTGTAAAATGTACCCTCAGCTCTGAAGTGACGGCACCACGGGTACTGTAAGCAAAGCCACCACCTGAGCGCCACCTCTTTATAGTAACTGTTATACTGTACCTCCTGCTCGGTGGCCAGCAGCCGCAGCCTGGTGAGCCTACTCTTCAGGAGATCATTTACCCTCATGTAGCTGCTGAGCTGCAATAGAGAGAGAATTACATTTAGATCTCAGTATATGAATACGTAGTGCACACCATATTGTATATTTGTGTAACACATTGTGTAGTGCCGTCTCCTCGCACAAAGGGGCTTATTTGCAGGGTACGGTTATGTTACTGCGCCGCTGTGTCCAAGTTTCTAGGAATCTTTCATTTGTAGATCTTATCTTACATTACAGTAATAAAGTGTGTGGACAAAGCTTCAGTTTTGGTCTTATGGGACACTTGCGAGGAGAGAGTGCACCACGGCTGTGACTATCATCACATTGGAATATTAAGTGATATAATGATGGACTGACCAGGCTTGATAGCAGCTCCTCCCGTGCCTCCAGTATATCACATTTTCTTTCCTGTTCAGGGGATAATGCAGGTATAAGGTCAGTTTTAGAGTGAGAGAGAGAAATAAGAGAGAGAGAGTGACAGAGGGTGAGAGAGAGAGAGAGAGACAGAGAGGGAGAGAGAGACAGATAAATGTATGTCACACTTTCTGTACTTTTATTTTTCAGTACAGACAGTGGGCATCACATTATTAATCCCGTCTATAATGTGAATAGTAGGAAACTGAATCTGTACCGTGAGTCAGTTTCCAGCCATTCGCATGGTGAGGGATATTAACCTTTTAGTGTCCCACTGCCACGCGGATGTCGGAGCAGGAACTGATGTGAACGTACACATGAAGATATAGCGTGGGATCATGCACAATGACATGTCACACACATGGTTCATAGTATCACAATGGCCATATTCCAATCATACCTCCCAGATGTCCTGATTTCGGCGGGACAGTCACGAATTGACGCCACTGTGCCGCCATTCCACCAGTCGGCACGTTTATCCCCAGACAAGTTGGGAGGTACGCAGCAATTTTAGGAGTTTGTTAGAGGAGGGGAATTGGAGACAGCCTAATGCTTCAGAAGCGCTTAGCACGGCCCCAGAGACCGTCACACGCCCCTCAGCCTGGCATGACCACTCCGTGTTGTGATTACCGCTGTACGTTTATGTTTGTATGTATACAAATGGTTATAGATAGTTGTCATACCAACTGCTGCTTGATCCACAGTTCTTCTGCCTCCACTTGCTTGCTCTCCCTCAGTTGTTTCCACAGGGTCTCAAGCTCATCATTATTCGACCTGGATAGACAAGTAGAGAATACATTCTTATTTACCTGCTTATTTAATGTACACCAATGCCAGACAAACAGCCAGGCATACTCCGATCTGTGAGCAACAGGAAAAGGGATCCGTGGCTACAAATAACTATCAGTTACAGGTTGTGAGTGTGACAACTACGGGGGGAGGGCCCTTGACAATACCACTAGAACTTTGGAAAAAAAAATCCCACCCCGACCATAATAAGGGATTTCCTGTTTCAGCCGTTACAGGCATCACAGGACGCACCAGATTGGGTGAGTGCAGGTACGTTTCATTTTTTTCTTTTATTATAATATAATATTAGCTTTTTGTGGCGTTATCCTTTAATGTCTGCTGATAATACAAATGTTTCCCCTTTGCGATAAGATGATAGCAGGGTTCAGAAACAGCACGTAATAGAAATCATCTCTGTAAAGAGCGAATGATGGAATATTTACATTTAAATAGTCACATTCAATGCATTTTAAAATGTGCAACATAAAATAAAACAAATATTTAAAATTACATACAGGAAAGGAGAATCTACACTGGGCAGTGGGCTATATATTATTATCGGGGAGAGGACAGGTCACTGCCTCCTACAACTTCCACAAAATCATCTCATGAAATACTCTGTGCTGCTGGGGCACCTGCTCATTCCACTATATAACTCTCAGTCTGTGGCTTCCTGCTGCCTCCATTCCCATCTACACATCATGTCACTGCCCTTGTCACATGCAGCCCTGTCCCAGAGCCGTAACTAGGGTGGTGCGGGCAGTGCCGTCGCCCCGGGCGCAAGCCCAAGAGGGCGCAGCAGCCGCCCGCTACCTTCCCCTCCCCGCCGGCATAGTAAAAAAAAAAAATTTGCGGCAGTGTTAATAAAGAAAAAAAAAAAAAAAAGAAAAAAAAAAGGGTCACCTGATCTCGCGGCGGCTCCCTTTCTTTAGTACTTTAAAATCTGTAATCCCCATGATGTCCCTTACCCAGTGGCATGACTTGGCAGACACATACACTATTAACAGTCACCCGTCTGCCTTAACGGCCATCATCTGACACAGTACTTTGTCAGAAGAAATGATAATAAAATATTGGTGTGGCATCAGAACAGCTGATTTAATTCCTCCTCACAACAGGACTTGTAAGTTATCTGTGCCCAGTGCTGCATACCTCAGATTCCTCCGGCACAGCTCTTATCTATCAGACAGTAGCTGAGAGCAAGGGGGAGCTCGGGAGCACGTAACGAGGAAGGCAGCGGAGTGTCTGACCTCCTAAAGGTAGGGACCTTTCACCTCAGAGCTTACTTCCCATGTCCAGATGCTGGTATCTTTCTGCATTGCGTCCTAGTCTCTTTTTAATGCATTATATCATTTGACACATTATAGTTTTGAAGTGAAACAAAGTCTAAAATATAATATTGATTTGTTAGAATAATTGCCAATTGTATTGTCTTGCATTCTTTGTATCTCAGAATAGCAGTTTAAACTGCCAGTAAAATGTATTATGTTTGCCTTATTGCCTTACTTTTGTTCATATTTTAGTTTGTCTTTTACAAATAGTCCAGGCTAGCATTTCCATTATCTTATACATTTCTGCACAATCAGTGTTTTTACATGTATGAATACATGCCTCTAACTTGGGGGTTAATTCCTCTATCACACACATTAGCAAATTTCCAGTACCAAGGAGAAAACAGTCTTTAGAACTTTTAAAACACATCAGCAAATTTCCAACACCAAGGTGAGAATAGCAATAACAAGTACTGACAAATATACACATGTAAGGTTGAACGCAAGAGTTGTCAAACCTTGTATACAACTTCTCCAGACCTCTATATATGTGTCCAAATATTCTATAACCCATAGCAACCAGTGTTTTCCTTTCACTTTGTGAACTTTCCTAGACAGTTATATAATCTGATTTATATGGATTACAGCACATATACTCAATTTTCTTTAATAATGCCTGATTGCAAATACATACGAGACTGTCATAACCACTGCCTGTAGTTGGAGCAAGAGATACGGCAGAAAAACAAGTAATTTTGAGATGCACAGAGCTTGATTTAGATGTGGATGGGTGCACTTGAGTTTTACACCCCTTCCCCACCCCTTCTACAGGCTTTTACTTACCCGCAGTGGAACGTATCTTCCACTGACAGGAAGTTCGGCATTTGGAACGCAAACTTGCGTTCCAAATGCCGAACTTCCTGTTGGTGAAACGCACATGCGTTCCACTGCGGGTAAGTGAATGAAAGATCTCTCTCTTTCTCTCTCTCTCTTTATCTCTTTATCTCTCTCTCTCTCTCTCTCTTTTTTCTTTAAGGTACTTTAAATGCCACATGCTGCAACCCCTAAAAGAAACTGTCTATTAAGTCACTCAGGCAACAACAGTTACAAAGTACTTTTGTTGTACTACATAAATGCCAGGCATTACAAAGAGTGAACACATAAAAAAAAAAAGTGGATGCGTTACCCATAGCAACAAGATTATAGCTATTTTCTAACACGTACTAAATAAATGATAGTTATAATCTGAGGGGAGGTGTTTCTCTCTCTCCCGTAAATTAATGACACTTAATGGAACAAACACCTTCTTTAGGAATATTTATTAAATGCTAGTTATTTAAATTAGATTTTATTGTTCTCTATTGCCCAAAGCACCTTTTTACATATCTCAGTGTTTTGAGGGGCAAGGAAGACAAACGGTTGTTAAGTTATTTGAATCTCACCACTGTATGTGTGTGTGTGTGTGTGTGTGTATATATATATATATATATATATATATATATATATATATACACACACATCATGCATTTGCAAATATGTGTAACAGAATTATTTCAGTAAAGTGCTAGCCACACCCCCCACTTTAAGTTGGCCACACCCATGTGGCAAATGCCACTCCCACTTAGATGGGGGGCGCCGGTGCCCTGTCTCGCCCAGGGCACTAAAATGTCTAGTTACGGCACTGCCCTGTCCTCACTAACACATCACTCATCTCCTGATATACTCTGTGCTGCTGGGGCACCTGCTCATTCCACTATACAACTCTCAGTCTGTGGCTTCCTGCTGCCTCCATTACCCATCCACACATCATGTCACTGCCCCTGTCACATGCAGCCGTCCTCACTAACACATCACTCATCTCCTGATATACTCTGTGCTGTGCTCTAAACATTAACAGGTTCTCTCATACTTGTCACATGCACCTTCACAATTATACCTCACCTCATAACTCCTGTAAACAGCGTCCAAATGACAGACCTATCAAAAACACTGCTATGTGTTTGACTTCCTCGCTCTCTCTGAGCTGCCTCTCTGCACTGTCCCTGGGCAGTGTGGTCACTCACTATGATGTCAAGTGCGTGATGTCACAGTGCGTGATGTCACCAGGGCATGTTGAAAGAGGCAGACCTGATAAAATAAGGACACTGCTGTGGCAGATTATAATGGGGGGTGTTTAGGAGCTGCCCATCCAAGCTCAGTTGTGTAAGAAGGACCTTGGAGTGTGGAGCTCAGCCCATGTTCCAATAAACATGGGGATATGTTCTTAATGTGGGCAGCACGGTGGCTTAGTGGTTAGCACTTCTGCCTCACAGTTCTGGGGTCCAATGGGGCAGGGACTGATGTGAATGAGTTCTCTGTACATTGCTGCGGAATCAGTGGCGCTATATAAATAAATGGTGATGATGATGATGAATGTTCATTGTTGAATATATGGAATATATATCATAGGTGAAGGGGTTGCTGTATTTCCTGATGACAATGAAGGTTCAGGAAGGGCCCACAGTACATATGAAATTCAGAGTGAGACACATGGAGTGGGGTGACGTTATCTCCACCCAGAGCCCACAGGGTTTAATCCACCACATTAGAGAACTCTATATGGGCCCATCTCCATAGGGAAAGGACAACTATGGCCTTACCCAATGCAGTTCCTGGTTATGTAGGACAGTCCCCACCAGAGTCATGGCTGGGTAGATAGGGTGGGTCAGTAAGTTTTATGATGAGGAAAGCAGAAGGAATGATTATCAATGATTGGGGAGCGGGGATGTCTGACAATAAACATCATTTACAAACTGCAGACTATGTGGGGTGTAATACATTTCCATTTGTCCCCCTTCACATAAGAACACTCCTACACTACGCCATTTATTCCGGGTTTTGGAACTGCCCCAATAAAGGCACTTTTTCAGGTATACAGATTCACCTGTGTATGGTGGAGAGAGAAACATCCAAACTTGTAACACTTTACTACATCCCCCCTTATTAATTTCCACTACTTTTACATCCTTCTAATATCCTGCTCTGTTATCCTTCTATATAATGTCAGACATTGCTGATTTTTCTACCTCGCTTCTAGCAGACCCGGGGGCAGCTTGATGCTGGATTTCATTCCTTCTGGCAGAGGCAGCTTACTGGGGAAAACAGATGCTTATTAATGATAATAATCATGAAAACGTGTTCTCACCATTAATGTAAATGGCCCTGGTTGGGAACTGAACTCATGAGCCCAGTGCTGACCCACCGCGCTGACCCGCTATCAGCCATCTCTTAAAGTATCGGATACACTACGGACATTTATTTACCAGAACACATCAGTAATGGGATGGAAATGCTGTACTCCGCCTAGTTTACATTTTTATGAATGTCACATTCACATGCAGATAAGAGTATCTCATAGGTGTTTGGGGGATGTACTGTGTATTAAACTGCATACCATTGATTTAACTTAACAGCTAAAACCTTATCTATAATATAATCACACTGACAACAACTTGATTTTGGTAAAAAAACAGGTCCCAGTTTTTTAAATAATAAAAGTATGGTGGCGGCGGGAGCAATCAGCCCGGGCTTACAAGGACGTGCCCCCATAAAGCAGGACGAGGGGTCCCCCACACAAAGGGACCAAGAGCCAGGGTGATTTGAAGGGGTAGTGACATGCGGCCAATCAGCGATACCATCGTGTGAATTAGCCGCTGATTCATCATCATCATCATCATCATCATCTATTTATATAGCGCCATTGATTTCGCAGCGCTGTACAGAGAACTCATTCACATCAGTCCCTGCCCCATTGGAGCTTACAGTCTAAATTTCTTAAGACACACACAGAGACTAGGGACAATTTTGATAGCAGCCAATTAACCTACTAGTATCTTTTTGGAGTATGGGAGGAAACCGGAGCACCCGGAGGAAACCCACGCAAACATGGGGAGAACATACAAACTTCTCACAGATAAGGCCATGGTCAGGAATTGAACTCATGACCCCAGCGCTGTGAGGCAGAAGTGCTAACCACTGAGCCACCGTGCTGCCCACAACTGATTGTAACATCTCCACATTACTTCAGTCTTAGAAGACAATACATTACATTGTCAATTAATTAGGTTTTCTTCTGTTACCAGGTGACCAAACAAACTCCGGTAGCAGCCCCATCACGGTAGTCCCATTTTCTCTTTGGACCTCTGTCTCTCAAGCTGACCGCGTTAGCCTGCATAGCTGTCCAGGAAGATGAGGGGGTCGGGCGAGTGGAGAGTGTCGCAGGCCCCCCTGCAAAACCACAACAAACAGAATCAGGTAATTACCCTTATTGTGTACAATATAGAATATAACACCACTAGACTTGTGTATATTCCTGTACCATTGTTAACTCTCTACCCTTGTTTTCTTTTCCAGGATTAAATGGATAACTCCAAATCAATTTGGTTTAAGATATTTTATTCACTTTTTCTTAGATGCGGAGCCACCACCCAGTGTGAGTGACCAGTCAGAGGAGCAGGAGGAGGAGCTGTGAGAGATCCCGCCCTCCTCACCGCCTGCTGGTCCTGCACATTGTCCATCTGTGCGGTCACTGGAAGCCATAGATAAATGGGACCAGATCACCAAAGAGCTCCTAATAACCATCAATCGCAGCCTTCGGTAGACGAAGCACCAGGAAGGAGTGCCAATTAACACGGAGAAGAAGGGCCTGATGGAGAGCATTTTGAACGCTATAAATGGGGTTGGCCAATCCCTGCAGCCATACTGAATCGGCTGCTCGCCGTGGTTCCCCACATGTGACCCCAGTGAGCCTGAGCCTAAGGAAGCAGAGGACTCAGGACCTGGCTCTGCTCCTACAGCCCCCAGAGCTTGGGAGGCACCGAGACAGGTGCGGGGTCCCTGAGGGGATAAGGCACAGATAGCTGAAATAACAGCAACATATTGCAAAAAATATATAAAAAATTATAAACTGCAAAACCTGGATGTGTTTCACTCTCTTAACCATAACCTCCTAATGACATATACAAGCTTACTTAACTTATCTAATAATATAGACACTGAGACATATGAAAGTGGCTAAAGAAGGTCCCAGTTTATTAATTTTTAAATAAATGGTGGTGAAAGTGAACTGTGAGGCAGCTAAATCAAACTGATATTTGGAACCAAGCGTGGATGGCTGACGGCCTACTCCACGTAACCGGGACACATCCTAAACTGCCTGGCCAACGCTAATTCTGACGCAAGAGTGACTAAACCCAATATCGACTACGCAATGGGCGCCCTCAGATGTGGACCAAGGGATCCTCATCAAAAAGGACCGCGTCACGTTCCTCGATGGGGGTAGCAACTGTGGTCAAACAGCAATAATGTGGTGGTCGAGTACTGATGGGAATCCTTCCCTTACCTTGTCCTCCAGACACGAGTCAGGTTCTTTTCTGTTCGGATATCTGGTGGTCAGGAGATAAATACTTCAATGAAAGGGACAAGGATTGGTCAAACAACTTGGGTTTATTGAGAATGCAGTAAGGATAGTTTCGGTAAGACACCGCGCCAATGACCCCTTCAGCTCAATAGTAATGACAAAATAATGCGTCTGATCAGCATAGAGCACAATAGCATTTAACATATAACATACACCTGGTGAGTATAAGGCAGAATAACGATAACATCTTCAAAGCACATTGTCTAATAAGGCACACTGGTAATCACAGTTACTACATTCACGTTAACAATATCTGACTGGTGATGATGCAAAATCTATCAATAATAACCCATCAAGACTCTTACGGTCACTAGAGGGCTATTTATTATTCAGGTGTTTGGGGTACCGTGCTATTCCCTATGGGTCAGGCGCCCCACTTTTAGCATCTACTGCTGAGTTAACTTGAATTGCAGCGGTACCACTAACACTGAATATCACACCTTCAATATTAATAAATCAATTCTTAGGTAAATCACATAACATTAACATCATCTAAAACATTTGGTACACCAATATTATCCCCGGTAACGTTACCATATTTTCCACTGAGTCCTGGGCTGACCTGTACACACAAATTTGGTAGTGTTCCAATGTCCTGCAGAGGTTTCCATCAAGGGTTAAGTATTATAGTAGAAAGCAGGGCTGTTGCTCATTTCAGCCACAAGATGGCGCTGTTCTCTCAACAGTCAATGAATCTCTATCAGCACATGTGCTCTGCAACAGGGCAGGTGTCTAGATATCAGCACACACACAGGATATAGCTGAAACGACCGTCTTAATTGTTCCCTGCAGCCTGTGTAAAGGTATGATCTGGGGGAAAAGCTCTCACAATCCTTCCTTGTACAAGAATGCAATGTCAGTTTTGGATAGATTCTCTCATCACTCTTCCCTCTGACACTGGGATGTGTGCAGTACACTGCAGGCTAGGGTTTTAACTTGAGACGGTTCTGCAGTTAGTGGAGACTGTCTTTGGCACCCCGCTGCGTGTCCCCAGCTGTTCTCCTTCCGCTTTGCTGGCAATGTCACAGTTCTGGCAGCAGCTCACTCTTGTCTCTGCTCGGCTGCACGTCCTCGCCCTTGTTCCTTCTACCATGCTGCTCTCTTCTTCTCCTCCTTCCTGCACATCCTCTTCCTGTTACTCCCTCAGCCAATCAGGGCCTTCATCCTCCTCCTGTAATTTGGGGCACAAGTTTTCAGGAGCACAATTAACCCCTTGTATCCCTGCATTTTAAAAGCGTTTATGCACTCCTCTGTGCTGTTCAACAGGGCTTTGGGGTACCACAATAACACTGTAACGATCAGCCACTGCCCACAGTGACTTCCTACCAAATGTGCCTGCTCTGTGGCGTGGGGAAGAACCAGATTAAAACTCATACGCCACGGAAGCAGGGAGGTCTATAAAGGGCATGGCTGGGTGGGATCTTGAGCAGTGAATGAGAAAGGGCATGTGACATGCTAGGACTTATATAGACAGATCTCCAGGTACTCCCCTTCCTTCCTCATTGGTCGGCCTGGGATGTGGCATCTTACTTGCAGGTAAGGTAACCTCACTTACTGCCACATATATATGCGTCTAAGTGCTTTCATCCATATGAGACTCTATTGTTATTATTGACATTCTGTGTTTCTTTCTCCATTAATCCTACATAGATGACAACAGAGTACAGGTTGTTCATAGTCATGATGGGCAACATGTTCAGATGAGTAGATAAAATATATTCTGCATAGTGAAACGTGTGTTGAGTCCATTGTGAAATTTTTTTTGTTAAAGAATCTGCTATAAACACATCGCAGCCACATTCTCCTGCAGCGTGTATACATCATGGACTAAAAGTATCATTCCAAATTTCAATGGTTTAGGCCATCAATTCCTATATATCTGTGTGCAAGGATAGAATTGGACAATGTGCATTATTTTTAGTTTGTTTAGTTGAGCTTTAGTTTTATATATTTAGATTATACTTACAGCTGAAGTGTTGCTGAATCACATAATAATTGTCCGTTTCTGCAAGAAGCTCCTATATGTCAGGAGACAGAACATTTCTTTTTTTTAAAAAAAAGTAGTAATAAAAATGATATTAATAAAAAAGAACATAGAAAATATTTAGCATAATATATAAATCATATCCAGCCAGGGTACCACTGACACAGGCGGGATGGATACCATCTACATGTCGGAGCAGAAATCGACATTCGGCAGATCAGGCAATGTTTTTCCAGTCTTCAAATGTCCAGTTTTGGTGAGCCTGTGCTGCTGTAGTCCATAGTTTCCTGCCCTTATAATGAGGTTCCCATTAAACAACGTAAATGAAAATCTTAAAACACAAAAAGGTGTCACATGTAAAATAGACAGTCCCAACATCTCCTGACTTTATGATTACACTGTGGAATATGAGTTTCTATTAGATGGCATGAAATGAATGTAACTAATTAGGAGCGTCTGCATAGCAGAACAGCAATCAGTACAGACTTCATGTATATTGGTGTCATTTATCTGCAACTGCTGATAATCTGATTATCCTTTAATCCATACTTGCCAACTCTCCCAAATGTCCGGGAGACTCTCAAAATTTGGGTCGGTCTCACGGACTACCGGGAGAGCAAGTCTCCTGCATCCCGCAACTGCCTAGCATAAATGGCGCGTTTTGCTGTGAATCGCGTCATTTTAACCCCAGCATTTCAGTCGCAGGGGCGGGGCCAAAATGACGTGTTTGGCCCCCTCCCGTCCTCTAGTCACACCCCTCTCCCGGACTACACTTGCTGAAAGTAGGCAAGTATGCTGTAATCTGTGATGTAAGTGCATTACAACATTGATGTTTTGTTAAACTGCATTATTACAGGTGTAATACGCAGCTTACTGTGTTTTCCCCTCTAAGATCCACATTATTTTCTGGGTAGAAAATATACTGAAAAGTTAATGTCCTCTGAATATTTTTATAAATACTCCCATCCTCTCGCTGGTCAATTTCTTGCCCATTTGTTTTCCAATTCTTGGTCCCTGTCCTGATATAATGACATTTATTAAAGATTGGGGGGTACATAGGGGGAGGCAAACTGGGGCAGCTGTCACAGGCAGCAATATTTAGGGGGCAATAGAACAAAAATTATTATTATTTTCAAAATGCCAACTTTCTTGGTGCAGATATAAAATATAAATGGTATTTACTTTAGTAGCTCTAATAATCTAATAATGCTTAAAATGAAAATATTTGTCTTTTATAATGTACACAAATCATATATAAATGTTTATGGTAGATGTCTTTCTTAACATTAATGAATTAATTTAACACAGGGAACCGCAGTTGGGGGCAGACTATTCTGTAGCAGGTGAAATGGGTGTCGGATGGTTTGTGAAAATGTGAGTTAGATAAATATACTATATTTTAGTTTCCAGCCATCACCTCTTGATTTACAATGGGCAAATTGGAGGTTCGGTGGCACAAATGCAGCTCTGGAACCACAGTGGTTTTTGCAGCCGCAGTCTCAATTAATGTTATAGGTTTGCAGGGCAGAACGGTCACATTTATAGAGGAAATGACATCTGCACACAACGGGGAGGCGTTTGGTGGAGTCAGGGCACAAGAACAACTTTACTGTATATTGCCTACGTGTGCTCGCCCATTCCCCACCCTGTTCACTCCCCTAAATCGGTGGCTGTAGTAAGTGTCTTTGCACTCAGAGGTGACTTGGACGTGGCTGCGTTCTATTGCGTACCGTCCGGATCTGGGCAAGCACAGGGTATTTTCTGCTGACGATAGCACCCATGACTCAAACCTAAGGTGTGCATTGAATGAGGCTCCTGATTGGACCTGAATCACAGCTATCAATTTAGATGCTTCATTTTTATCCACATTACTGACCATAGGAGATGGAATACCCTGGACAACTGCATTCCTCTGTACTGAAAACAGTCTTCCTTCCCAAGCTTCACTTCCAGAACCCAAGTCCCCTGGAATCTGCCATAATCCACAGACTAGACTAGCTTTAGAGAGTCGCTGACATATGCTCACATTGAAACAGTGTAATAGTCACAAACAGTCTGGGGTATCTGCAGTATGCATGACCAGTATCCTTGAAGAAGAGGGGCAAGTGTGGCATTTGGAGGAGGGATTTGAAATGTAAATGGTGTCGTAAAATGATCACAAGGGAAAACACATGATTTTCATTTTTCCTATTTTGCCATCTCTTTTTGGCTATTAAAAGTATTTACCACTTTGAGATTTTTACACATTTTACTTTCTAACATCATAGAATCATAATGGATTTATCCCAGAATCCCTCCCACTGATAAAAACATAACAGTCCACAATGCCGAAACAAAATAGCTAAACATTTTTCTTAAGTAATTACAAATATAAAACAGACAACGATTGCTTGTTCATTTTGCCCAAGTAAACCCTGCTGTAATTAGTTGTCTTCAGAGGTCACATAAGTAATTGGATCCCACCTGTGTACAATTAGTGTTTCACATAATCTGAAAATAAACACACGTGTCTGTGAGAGGTCCTACAGTTGGTCAAAGCTTCATCATGAAGTTCAAAGAAAATTCAAATATAACATGTTAATGATCAGCACTCGTCAGAAGAAGGTTATAATGAGATTTCCAAACTGTTTACCATCCCCCAGAGTACTATCACATCCATCATAAAGAAATTAAGATAATGTGGCACAACTGTGAATTTGTCTAGAACAAAACTGAATATCCCTCCGAGAAGGGTACTTGTCAGGGTACCCACCAAGAGGAGCCTGGCAGCTCTGTCAGTTTAGCTTTCCATTGCAGAGATGATAGAAACTATCCATAGGACAACAGTAGCCTGGCTACATGAAATCTTGCCTAGAATTTGTCTGAAAGCATGGGGAAGATCTTTATACCAAGTGGAGAAAGATTATCTGTCCTGATGAGACCAAGATTGAACGTTTGGCTTCAATGCTAGGCAGAAATCTAACGCAGCACGTGATTCCAAAAGAATGATCCCTACATTGAATCATGCTGGTGGTATAATGTTATGGAATTTTTCCTCTGCATCAAGAACTGGAAAACTTGATAAAATCGAGGGCAAAATGAGTGGACTAAGATGTAGCCAAATCTTGCAGGAAAACCTGCTGCAGTCAACAGCAGGTCAGTGAGCCGAAGCGTACAGCAAATGCCACATTGGAGTGGCTTAAATACCGAGCAAATCATTGTTCCAGAGTATCCCGGTCAAAGCTAAGTAACATTCCCAATCTGTGGAATGGTTTGAAAATTTCCCACCAAGGGTCCTCTTGTAACCGAAAATGGCAAAGCAGAATTGGCGAAAATTGCAGTTTCTTGGTGTGCAAAGCAGGTAGAAGATTGCCCAAATATACTCACGGCTTTAATTCCTGCTAAATGAGTTTCTACCAAGTATAAAAATAAGGGTGTGAATATATATGTAACCAGTCATTTTTTTGCAATTATTTAAACTAAAGCTTTAGAGATGTATTTTATATTTGTCAAATGTCTTTAGATCGGTGTTAAGAATTACCATATAAATTAATTTAGATTATATAATATAAGAGAATAAAATAAAATAAAATGGGAAGAGTGGGGGAGGGGGTGAACACTTTTATATAACACTGTATATAACAGACACACATGGATGGTATATATGGATCCTGATTAGTATAATTTACAAACAACATTATAAAATAAATATACAATTTTCACTCTGCATCTTTTGAACAATGTTTCATGATTTGGGGGGATTTCGATCATCTGTAATAACTCCCCAATGAAGAGCAATTACCGGCACAGACTTGCTAAAGCTCCTAGCAATAAAACGAGTTCGAAATGTTCTTGTTCCACCTCAACTCTCATAGTGCATCGATTTCTGGCCGCAGGAAACGTATAAATGATGTGACAGTAAAAGCTACTTAAATAGAGAAGGTTGGTTCTCCCAGGTTTTGTAAGTTACTCAGTATTGTTTAATCGGAAACATATGAAAAAGGGTCGACGCTTGATGTTCCCCTTTGGAAAGTAGCATGGATGAAAGAAAACACCTCTTGTCTGGTCAACCATGTTATTAAGTACAGTCTATCGTTATACAGCGATCTACATTACAATGAAAGCACTGGCTAAACATACACTAGGAGGTCTTGATGAAGTTTGATTTCACTTGATTGCCCTTTTGTGCATATAATTTACATATAAAACTATTCTCTCTGTACTGTTAGCCATTATGATATCATGGGAAAAATGGGGAAGGGATGACAGGAAAAACCGCTCCGCACAAGATAGTACCCTACCTCACTAATGAGTATATATTGTTATGTGAGGGGGTGCTAAGGTCATATATATGAACATATAATCCAAAAAGAAAGGGAAAAAAAGGGTGATGACCTAAACAAGCACTCCAGGTACATACAAATAATCAATTAATACATATTGTTTTTATTGGTATGCATTAAAAATGGTACATATAGATACACCACACAGATAAAAAAGCGAAATATAAAAAGAATGTAGTGTTGAAAAGTATAGAATTAAAAATGAATGGACCCTGGGATGGAGCCGATCAGAATCCGTATAACATTCCCAAAGGGAAAGTCACTGATATAGGATCTCTTGTGGGAGTATACACAACACAAATAGAGTGGTAAACGATGTGCACATTCTGCATGGTAACAGTGTGTCACTTGTATAGCACTTGATATTTTGTGTTGTGTTTAGTGTGAACTATAGATGGCAGTATTGCCTAATTTGTTCCTCAATTGATCCAATAATGAGTTATCCTTCAGAGTGCCGTGCACCTTAATACATACTAGAGATTCTTAAAACACGAGCCCTATGTAGTATATCAAGGAATTGGCAAGTATATAGTAGCTTGTGTTCTCATACATATGCGCCTACTTAGGCTATGACTCTAGATGTTACTCAGTGACTCGTGTATAACGGATGATCTCTATAGTACTGGTCTTCTCACAAAAGCGCTAGATCGCTAATAATATTTCCCCATATAGTCTTTCAATAGTATGTTATAGTGGGATAACGAATATCTTGGCGAATATCTAGACGCTAACATGTGTTATTTGAAGGAGTCTCATTATCAGTTTGTAGGTTTACACTAGCGGCAGAACGGTGCGGTCGGCTCCGCCCACTTCCGGGTCTGACGTCACTCTACGTGACGTTACCCCGACGTACGTTTCGCTATTGCTTAATCATGGAATTACTGTGCTACTGACTATGGATTGCTTTTATACTACTGAGAGCCAATCAATTGCGTTTCTGGATTACATCACGTCCCAAAGCAAGTCTATTGTAATGATACCTAATGGTATGTATTGGAATTCTATTCAAGACAGTTAGATCAGTTTGAGGCGTCCTTGTATCTGATTATGAATTATGTACAGCTTATATGTGGTGGTTTATATTATGATTAAATTAGGTTGTGCTTTAATTATTTCACAATAAAGGGCCACTTTTGTGTATTTATTCCTGTATTGACATAGGTTGCTGTCACCCAATTCATATATCAAGAGTCATCTAGATATTTGTTAGAAACTGACATAATGGTTGAGGTAAGTATAGTAGAATTACATAAAATGAAAAAACCCAAAATAAATATAAACTAGTGAGTAGCATGATTGAATGTCACAATCATATGTGTATATTCATTTCTATCAAAATTATATCCACTGTGAAAAAATGTGAGTATCGATTATGGAAAAAAATGTTAAAACAAACTACGTGTTAGTTGTTATTTTATATTTATTTCCTATATTATATATCTTTCTTAAATTATTTATTTGTATTTTTTAATTTTTTTAAATTTTTATACTTTTTTATATATATCTTTTCTCTCATCTCCTATATTTTTTGCTTTTTGGAATTGTTATTCATTTATTTATTTCTCACTTCTTATTTTTTTTTTTTATATTGTTTATTTTCTGTTGTTTATCATTTATTATTTTTCATATTTTATTTTCTGTTTTTTATTTTTTTATCATATTTTTTTATTATTATTTTATATTTTTGTATTTTTTTATATTTTTCCATTTATTTATTTTCTTACTTTTTTATATTCTTTATTCTTTTAGATTTTTATAGATTTTTATAGATTTTTATTCTCCATTTTTTTTCCATATATTATTTTTATGTTACTAATTTGTGATTATTAGTGTATTTGATATATCCATCTAATAGAATTAATCAAATGTAAAGTGTGAATATAGATTTCTCAGATGTGCATTTGAACCGGAATATCTAATAATTATGTATAAAGCCTTGTGTGTAATATAATAAGGCAAATGTGCAAAAAATGGGAAACAGTTATATTAGATACTATGACCCACTAAAGTGTATAAATATATCCAAGTTGATTAAGGACCAATACTATTGGTCAGGTGAAAAAAAGGGAACAAATAAATTCAAAAACAAATATAAAGAGTGAGAATATATATATATATGTATATTAGGGTCTGTGCTAGAGTAAGTAGGTTTCTATGATGGAATTAGTCGTCAAATTCAATTGACCATGGGTACATTACCAATGTACAATCGCAAATTGCCCTCAGGTGATTCGTATATATCACAAAGAGTCCAATAGTGAGTATATGGCAGAGATATTCAATATGGGATATATAAAGAATAATAATAAACAAATGAAAAAGCAAACAGAAAAACAAAAATTACAAAATTATTAGTATCAGAACGAATATAAACCGGACCTAAATTGTGATAGATCGTTGATACAACAAATATCATGAACTTGAAATAGGCCATTAGGATATTATGACTTGTTCTCATTATTCGGTAAGTATGTTATTGTTATTATAATCAAAAAGTATGTTCTCAAGATGAAATTCAGTATCCATTATGAAATGAATATGTTACCTCATAAGATACAGATGCATTAGTAGTGGCATTGCTTGCTCCTACAGAAAACTAGCATAACTAGTATTCTCATTTAGGCCAAATGGCATTATAGAATTCAATAAGAAAATCCATCGGCTTTCCCTCTGTAGGAGCTGTTTGATAACATCACCCCCTCTGATACCCATCTTAATTTGTTCGATCCCAAAAGCTTTCATGTCATGGGGATTTCCTCCATGTTTATGGAGGAAGTGGCGTGCCACTGATGTCAGTTGTTTAAATGTATCTTTATCTGTGGGTGCATTCCTGATTGAACCAATGTGTTCTATTAGTCTGTTTTTTAACATTCTGCTAGTCATGCCTACGTAGATCAAATTACAAGGACATGTAAGAACGTATATCACACATTTGGTAGTGCAGTTAATAAACTGTTTAATTTGATGTTTATTCCCATATCTGTCAGAAATGTCTCTGGTTCTTTCCATATAAGAGCATGCCTTACAATGACCACATTTATGGGATCCTTTAACTGATGGAATTAGGGTACCCATCGAAAAGTGACTTCTCACCAATTTGTCACCTAGATTAGATGATCTACGCCAGCTAAAATCAGGTCTTGGCCCCAAATTTTTAGAAAAATCCATATCTGATAGGAGAATAGGACAATGTTGTTGTACAATGTTTTGTATCTCCTTCCATTCATGGCAAAAGTTGCCTACAATTCTAATTTTCTTGTCATTCTTGGATTTGATCTTACCATACATCAATTTACTCCTATCTTTAATATTAGCCTGATTAAAGGCTCTTTTAATGAGTCTCTTACTGTAGCTTCGTTGCACAAGTCTCATACTTAATTCTACAGATCTTTGCTTAAAATCAGAGGGGTTGGAGCAATTGCATTTTAGTCTCAAAAATTCTCCCTTGGGTATGTTGTTTATTACAGGTGGGAAATGGGAACTTTCGCTATGTAATATACTGTTGGTCGCTGTTTTCTTGCGGAATAGGTCGGTAACAATTCTACCATCTGGCATTTTCCTGATAGTCAGGTCTAAGAAATTGACATGCTTCTGGTGCATTTCATATGTTAGATGTAAGTTGTTTGGGTTGTTGTTAAGAGTTTCTACGAACTCTACAAACATTTCTTGCTTGCCATTCCACATAATAAGTATGTCGCCGATATAGCGCATCCAAACAGTTATATTATCAGTATATCTGTTCAGTTGGTCACAGAAAACTGTCTCCCTCTCCCACCTGCCCAAGTAGAGATTGGCAAAAGTGGGGGCACAAGCCGCCCCCATTGCCGTCCCTTGTACCTGTAGGTAAAATCTGTTGTCAAAAACGAAAAAGTTTCTCTTCAGTATAAATTCAAGGAGTTCAATCAAAAAGAGGCTAAATGTGGGGTTGTCATTGGCCTGTAAGAAGAACTTGACAGCATCAATACCCACTTAATGTTGGATGCTGGTATAAAGTGACTCTACATCCATTGTGATGAGCCAAACATCTTGTTCCAACGTGATACCATCTAAAAGCTTAAGGATGTCTGTAGTGTCTCTTACGTAAGAGGGTAAGGAAGTGACATAATCACGCAAATGTAAATCAATGAAAATGCTTGCTTGTTCGGTCAAGCCTCCTATACCCGAAAGAATTGGTCTTCCGGGTGGTTTAATGCTATTTTTATGAATTTTAGGCAATAAGTATATTGTTGGTATTTTAGTATTGTCAATGCTTAAAAATTCAAATTCTGATTTCAAAATCACTCCACTTACAAAAGCTCTTTTGATCATTCGATCATATATAGATTTGAAATCATTCAGAGGATTAGAAAAGAGTAATTTGTAGCATTGTTTATCTCCTAGTTGTTTCTGCATTTCTTCCTTATACAAAGTAATAGGCCAAATCACTACATTCCCACCCTTATCAGATGGTTTGATAACAACATCTTGCCAAGATTCAATCTCTTAAATGGCTCGTCTTTCATCTCTTCTCAAATTGTCCCATTTTCTATTTCTATTCTTCATGGATTTGAGTTTTAAGGTATCTAGATCGCGTGATACCATATTCTCAAAAACTTTTATTTGTGGACTAATATTGTCATGGGGACAAAAAGTGGATCTTTTTTTACATGTAGGTCTAGAGGTTTGGCTAGATGTAATTTCCCTGCCAGTTTGTTCCTCTAAGAGATATTCTAAAGCAGACAAAGCTGTGTTATCTTCCTCCTCCAGATTCACATCCCTTGTTGGTATTACCGGATTTATACTAGTATCCACTTCTTCTGAAATAGATATTGGGATACTGAAAAATCTATCAGTATCTTCTCTGGTACCCACGGAGGCATTTGCACTGGTTTCTTGCAAATTAATAGGCTCATTTTTACTAAAGAATTTATTCAAACGTAGTTTCCCTGTGAAGAGGTGGAGGTCTTTTTCCCATCTAAAGCGATCAAAATTGTTCACTGGTGAGAACGTTAGACCATAACTTAATAATCTTATATGTGACTCATTTAAAATTCTATCTGACAAGTTGATTATCCGTAGGGAATCATTTATTTGCCCCTGTATTTTCTGTTGTATTGATAATTGCCCTTCCAGGGAGTTCGTGAGCGGTCGCGTAGATTTCTTGTGTCCCCTCCTAATACATTTGTTCCACCGGTGTCCTCCCCTAGAGGTCTCTGAGTTTCCCCTAAAAAAGTATTCTTGTTGGTATTTCTCCTGGTTCTAGATTGAGTTCTACTCCTATTGAAAGGGTTATCATTATCATTATCTGAAGATTCTAATTCTGATGATTCAGGACTAATGGATATATTTCGTCCTGTTTTGGCAGTGGGATAATATTTCCATTTAAAGATGCGACCATTCGCATAATCTCTTTGATCGCGATTAAATTTGGATTTTTTTCCTTTCAATAAGGTTATCCTCAAGTCGATCCAAATCCTGTTTGTATCTTTCATACGTCTTCTGAAATAAGTCTGTTGTTTCATATTCTTTCAATTTGAGACTAAGTTGTTCAATATCTCGTGAATATGATTCTAATAGAAGATTGTCATGCTTTAAAATAATTTGCATTAATTCCTTAGAGCATTTAAGAAGAGCCATTTCCCATTCTGACTTTAATTCCTTAGTGGCTAACTCATATGTCGGGAATATCTTCGGTCTCAAGCCACGTGGAGTGATCATTTCTTTTATATAATTTTCAGTGGTGGTTATATTCCACCATGTTTTACTTTGTTTATGCATTAGTGTTTTTATTTGGTTTAGATCTTCCAACCAGGGATCGTTATTAGAGCTGGTGTTAGCTATATCTTGATCAGAGAAAATGGATCCCAAATTGTCTTTCCACTTATCACACCTTTTGCTGAGATCTGCTCTTAAGTTAAACATTGCCATTATTAAGTTATACAGGTAAAGGTGGATTACTCGTAACTTGAGAACAAGAATTGGGAAGATACTTTAAAGAGGTGGATCACCTGTTAGGTAGGGGTATAACAACAGATGAAGCAATAGGTTAAAGCCTAATTCGTATATCAACCCAAAAGTTGGTCAGTGGCTATTTGCTGTCTTTATAGGTGATCAGTGTTGTCAGATAGAGAGTGAGGTATCTTATATCGTATGAGGATTGGTCGCCCAAAGTATTACAGTATACCCATGTATAGGTTTCTTGTATAATAATACAAGTGGTATATCAAAAAATTATTAGTCAAGGATTAAGTATAACAGACTAAGGGCTAGATTTACTAAGCTGCGGGTTTGAAAAAGTGGGGATGTTGCCTATAGCAACCAATCAGATTCTAGCTGTCATTTTGTAGAAAGTACTAAATAAATGAAAGCTAGAATCTGATTGGTTGCTATAGGCAACATCCCCACTTTTTCAAACCCGCAGCTTAGTAAATCTAGCCCTAAGTCTTTATTCACTATATAAGTTATCACATCTGTGCAGGAGCTAGAGTCTGAGTATAGACACTCAGTAGAACATATGATATCATGGGAAAAATGGGAAGGGATGACAGGAAAAACCGCTCCGCACAAGATAGTACCCTACCTCACTAATGAGTATATATTGTTATGTGAGTGCCTGTTAGCCATTATGCAATGTGTTATTTTGTTATTATAATTATAACCGGGCTTGTTCATCAAAGGGTTTTCAGCTGACAGGAGTTGAACCCAACGCGGTTTTCTGCTGCTGCAGCCCATGCATTTCCAGGCTCTACGCGCTGTGCAGTCAGACATGCCCCTCTGCCTACCACCGCTATAACACATTGGTTATTTGAGTTACTGACGCCTCCCTGTCAGCTTGAACCATTGCGTACCGTTCTCTGTAAACTCCAGAGGGGATCAGCACTTTCTGAGATGATCAAACCACCCGATCTGGCATCAACAATCATTCCACGATCAAATTCACTTGGATCACTTTTCTTCCCCATTTTGGTGTTTGGTCTGAACAACAACTGAACCTTTTCAGCCTGTCTGCATGCTTTTATGATTGTGTTGCTGCCACATGATTGGCTGATTAGATATTTGCATTAACGAGCAGGTACACAGGTGCTTCTTGGCCTTTTGGCTAAGAGTAGGTGTACATGCCCATGGATGCAGTGGGGCTTAAAGACACCCCCTGTAGGCGATGGGCCGTCACCTGGTCCTCTGGCCAAGAGGCCGGCTGCCTGGAGCCCGAGTTGCTACATGCCCAAAAATGCATTGTGGAGAGAGAGGCACCTGTGCACAGAGTAAGGCCCTCTGCACCTTTAATTTTCAGGCAGCACCATTTTTTTCTCCCTAGCCTGTTGGCCGAGTGCAAGCATCATTTTTATATTTCCGTCCAAAAGGCTGGGGCCTTATGGCACTTATTTATTTATTTATTTATTACACTTGGTACCAAGCACTTTTTTGATTATGTGTCTTTGTTTTTGCCACATTTGGTAGGGGTTTGGGTATAGGATCTTATGGGCGACCCTCTTTCCCCAAGTCATCTGAGGCTCCCTCCTTTTGGAGGGAGCCTTTTATGTCGGTGATATAAAGGAGCTTCAGCAAATTAGGGACTGAAGATCTCCCTTTTTTTCCCCTCTCAGGGGCCTTTTGTGATTCTGAGTCATGTACCTCGGAAATAAAAAAAAATAATAATTAAAAAACAGTAGGGTGGTATTGGTTCACATTATGAGAAGGGGTCTCCATGCTCATTGCCCCCCCCCATTTGCTCTAGTGGGAGCCTGCTTCTAGCTGTAGCGCTGGTTAATGATTGGGGAGAGGAACTTCTTTAAAGGAATGTATATCTATATATTTAATTAGACATTGTAACAATAAATGACAGTATGAAAGAAACAGTACTAGACTCTGGTTCAAAAGGTTTAATGCAAACTCCTGAAGATGGTATGGATCTTCTGTGCGAGCTCCTGCAGATGGTATGGATCTCCTGTGTGAGCTCCTGCAGATGGTATGGATCTCCTGTGCGAGCTCCTGCAGATGGTATGGATCTCCTGTGCGAGCTCCTGCAGATGGTATGAATCTCCTGTGCGAGCTCCTGCAGATGGTATGGATCTCCTGTGCGAGCTCCTGCAGATGGTATGGATCTCCTGTGCGAGCTCCTGAAGATGGTATGGATCTCCTGTGCGAGCTTCTGCAGATGGTATGGATCTCCTGTGCGAGCTCCTGCAGATGGTATGGATCTCCTATGCTGGTGCAGATGTTTTAGAGGGAGGTGCAGAAAGTATAGGGTGCTGGGTCTTCTACCTGGTTGGTCTGACTCACAGGTCCAGTTCTTACCTTAGTCATCTGATACGGTGTAGATGTCCTGCTGCACGGAAGCAGTGACCAACAGGAGAGGTCGTCACTCTCTGTAGAGATCCATACGTCCCAGCTAGAGCTGGAACGAATGGGTCTCTACAGAGAGCGACAACCTTTCCTGTTGGTCACTGCCTCCTTGCAGCAGGACATCTACACCGTATGGACTGGGGGACAAGGAGTAGACCAACCAGGTAGAGGAGCCTGCACCCTTTCTGCTGATGGGACAAGCTATTATATGGGAACTGGGCCCTCAACCTTGATAGCAAGGTAGGGCCTCAGGATAAGCTCCATAGTCTCCATCATCCCTCTTGTGCAGCTCCTGCAGTTGGTGGTAACGGGCGTGTATGTCTGCAGGAGCACATAGAAGAGCAGGAGCAGAATGCCAGACAGGAGCAGCAGCTTGCAGGACCAGCGCATGAGATTGCATATGATGTTAAATAGCAATCTGAAAGAGAAACTATGTTATAGCGATGAACAGTTGCAATCATTTTGAAATAATAATAGGAGAATAATTTACCTCAGTCCTGCAATGCTGCTCCTTTTCTGCTCTTTACGTTTTACAACACTTTTCATCTGCAGTTGCCGCTCCTAAAGGAAAATCAGTGGTGGGATTATGAGGAGTACGACACAAGATCAGCCACTGAAGTTAGGGAAGTCAGAGTTGGCCGGCCATGCTACGATATTGACCATTTGGTCCCATATTGCAGCAAGTTGCCCCAAAATGAACAGCACATTATTTGCTAATAATCCAATTGAAATCAACTAGTTAAATATCCTGCATGGTTAGGTGTGTCTGGTCATCACCCAACTGTACTAACAGACCCTAGTGTAAGCCAGAGGTAAACTGGCTGCTTGGCCAGAGTGCCTGGATCTTGGCCACAATTTTGTTGATGGTGGTCTTGCTGCAATGTACGCCCAGCTTAGAGAGCTTACAGCCTGTAGGGAAAAGAAAGAGAAGTCTTCCTCATGGTAATGACTGTAACCACCAGGTATCATGCTAATCACTGCCATTGCTGGCCTCCTGCTCCACGTCAATGCACTATACTAGTGAGAGCTCTGGTGTGGTGCAGGAGACCTGGTGAGGTAGGGTCAGAGCACGTATGTTATTAGCACACTGAGCGTCTTAGCTATCTGTCCCTCTCCTGGGATGGGAACCTTTCTTTCTGATAGAAGATGTTTAGTAGTAACAAAAGATGACCTGTGACAGAGGTGGCAGGTACAAATGTCTTACTGCTGACAGTAAATATGATCTTACTTTATATAACATAGAGGAAGGGGCTGATGACATGGACTCACCAGTTCAGCCTTCACAATCTCTGCAGGATCTTCCGCAGCCTCATCCACAGGTTTCATCCTGAAGAACCAGAAAATATTATTATTTAAACTTATGTCTTCTATTCACAAGAGTTACTGATACAGTCCATGGTCATAGTTCCTATCTGGAGGTTTCTCTTATACGATTTTTTTAATGTAGGATGAGCAACAATTTAACAGTATATAATAGATATTTCTGGAGTTATTAGAAAATTACAGACAGAGCCTGAATGCAATTAATAGAACAGTATGGACAGAGCCTGTCTGGAGTCACCAGTACAGGACTTAAAGACTTCCTGATATTTCTATTGCAGTATGGACAGCACTGATTATATACACAAATGTTCCTCTTTAGAACCGTATAGAATGTATGTGTACATGGAATAAACCATATAGATACTAACAGAGAAGGTGCTTCTGGCTGCGGCTGCCACTCCCGCAGGTTCCTGTTGATAATCTAGGGAAAGAGACACAGAGTGAAATAAATTATACACAACAAATCTTTAGGACAAGTTCCATGGGACTCGGATAAGCCGGCCACAGTCTGTCCCCGCAGGTTTTTACCAGGTTACTATACATTTTACAGCAGAATGAGAGAAAATAATTTAATGGAAAAATTAACAAATTGGTCTTAATAAAAAAAAATATATTTTGATTTGGTCTAGAAATTTGTCTTGAAGAGTTCATTTAGCAGCAACTTATATAGAACATGAAACAAGAACCCACTCTGATATTATGCAGGATTACAACCATATAAATATCACTCAGGTCAGACATCCAGTATGATCTCTATATCTGATATATCAGATACTGGAACGTGGACCTATTGTGGGACAACCAATCCAGACTATGAAAAACGTTTCGCCGCTGATTACACAAAAACTTTAAGCGACAAGTCCCTGTCTGTGCTGTGACGCCCCGTCCTCCTTTACGCTTTATAATTTTTGCTGGTTTTCAGCAACTTGTTGTCACTGACTAATCCTAGTTTCCCCATTGGCCAAACTAAACTAAACGTATCCCGTGTTTTAGGTGGGTAATCACTGTCACCACCAAGCTCCATCACCAGCCTACCAGGAGCCGCTTACACTTCTCTGTGGGGGTGTAGCTGCTGCAGCACCTCTTTGCTGGTTGCTAAAACCTTCTGACCGTTTACATTGGATTGGTACTGCCGGGTAGCTGAACGCAGGTAGACAGGAGATGGAATAAATGGTAAGTTGCTGGTCCCAGGACACAGCTGGATTTTATAGATGGAGCAGAATATCTCTCACCCAGACTGACATTATTTTGTCCCTGATGTCTAGCACCATCTACACTGGGCCCCCCAGATCTCTACTGGACCACTGGGTGAGTGGAATCCATAAGTGTTATACACAGAGGTGGATGTGGGGGTGTATATGGGGGTATCGCCATATCGCCACTTCTCCCACTGTTTATACATAAATACATTACACATTTACATGTCTGTACACTTTACACTGGGCACACATGTAATAAACACAATAAAATATTTCCAGCAGCAAAGCACCTGCTCCTCCATCCCGCCCGGCTATCAGTTACTACATACATGAGTCCATGTTATTTACTGGTCACACAGCTGTGTCATGTTCTCTCTGCACCTATGAACTGAGTGCCGTGTAAAATGTACCCTCAGCTCTGAAGTGACGGCACCACGGGTAATGTAAGCAAAGCAATCACCTGAGCGCCACCTCTTTATAGTAACTGTTATACTGTACCTCCTGCTCTGTGGCCAGCAGCCGCAGCCTGGTGAGCCTATTCTTCAGGAGATCATTCTCCCGCATATAGCTGCTGAGCTGCAATATAGAGAGAATTACATTTAGATCTGAGTATATGAATACGTAGCGCACACCATATTGTATATTTGTGTAACACATTGTGTAGTGCCCTCTCCTCGCACAAAGGGGCTTATTTGCAGGGTACGGTTATGTTGCTGCGCCGCTGTGTCCAAGTTTGTAGGAGGCTTTAATGTGTAGATCTTATCTTACCATAAATCAGACTATAAATGAACAGAATAAGTGCGGATCGTTCCCTGTCACTGTATTACATTATTTGGCAAACAGAAGACTACGTAGGGGATTTTTTGGACGGAGTAAACGTAAGACCACCTGGATGTCCGCTATTTTATTAAACAAATGACAGAATTTGACCAATTTTACTGTAACACTGTTTTACTGTAGAATTTTACTGTACAACTATTATTATATCTGGAGTTCTGTAGCATATTCTGATGTGATATTATATAACTATCTACTTATATATCACCACAGCCATTTATTCCAGAAATTATGACTTTTTTATGCTAGTAAGGCCCAGTGTGGGCATTAGATGGAGGAGACAGATTCAGCCGACTGTCTTGTAGGATAACGAGAACGATGGGCCCTGATACAATAGCAGTTAGGACACTGGGGCAATAATCCAGAGGACAGAGCGTCTCCATTAGAACTGCTGTGGAAAACCTTGAAAAGAGATAAATAAAGCTCTGGGATGAGAGCATAGTTAGTTGTCTACTCTCCCGAAATTTCCGGGAGGCTCCCGAATTTCGGGGAGTCCTCCCAAGCTCTCGGAAGAGTAGGCAAACCTCCCGGACCCTGTAAAATGTTGAAATTCACGGCATTGAATAGCGGGGGCAGGGCTTAATCGTGTCATTAAGTCCCGCTATTCAATGCCTTGAATTTCTGTATTTTATAGTAGGGGCGGAGCTATAGTGACGTAGCGACGTCGCAACGCCTCCTCCTACCCTCAGTCACATGATCTGTACTCTGGATCTCCTGGATTACAGATTTCAAAAGTAGGCAAGTATGGTTGAGAGTGTTTATGTTCTATGAAATTGGGAGATATTACTACTTGATGTGTTTATATGAATACACCCGGGGTGATTGCTGGGTATATAATACACCCGGGGTGATTGCTGGGTATATAATACACCCGGGGTGATTGCTGGGTATATAATACACCCGGGGTGATTGCTGGGTATATAATACACCCGGGGTGATTGCTGGGTATATAATACACCCGGGGTGATTGCTGGGTATATAATACACCCGGGGTGATTGCTGGGTATATAATACACCCAGGGTGATTGCTGGGTATATAATACACCCGGGGTGATTGCTGGGTATATATTACACCCGGGGTGATTGCTGGGTATATAATACACCCGGGGTGATTGCTGGGTATATAATACACCCGGGGTGATTGCTGGGTATATAATACACCCGGGGTGATTGCTGGGTATATAATACACCCAGGGTGATTGCTGGGTATATAATACACCCGGGGTGATTGCTGGGTATATAATACGCCCGGGGTGATTGCTGGGTATATAATACACCCGGGGTGATTGCTGGGTATATAATACACCCGGGGTGATTGCTGGGTATATAATACACCCGGGGTAATTACTGGGTATATAATACACCCGGGGTGATTGCTGGGTATATATTACACCCGGGGTGATTGCTGGGTATATAATACACCCGGGGTGATTGCTGGGTATATAATACACCCGGGGTGATTGCTGGGTATATAATACACCCGGGGTGATTGCTGGGTATATAATACACCCAGGGTGATTGCTGGGTATATAATACACCCGGGGTGATTGCTGGGTATATAATACGCCCGGGGTGATTGCTGGGTATATAATACACCCGGGGTGATTGCTGGGTATATAATACACCCGGGGTGATTGCTGGGTATATAATACACCCGGGGTAATTACTGGGTATATAATACACCCGGGGTGATTGCTGTATATACTACAGTAATAAAGTGTGTGGACAAAGCTTCAGTTTTGGTCTTATGGGACACTTGCGAGGAGAGAGTGCACCACGGCTGTGACTATCATCACATTGGAATATTAAGTGATATAATGATGGACTGACCAGGCTTGATAGCAGCTCCTCTCTTCCTTCAAGGATGTCGCATTTTCTTTCCTGTCCAGGGAATAATACAGATATAAGGTCAGTTTTAGAGTGTGAGAGAGAAATAAGAGAGAAAGAGAGACAGAGAGAGAGCGAGAGAGAGTGACAGAGGGCTAAAGAGAGAGAGAGAGAGACAGAGGGTGAGAGAGAGAGAGACAGAGGGCGAGAGAGAGAGAGAGAGACAGAGGGTGAGAGAGAGACAGAGGGTGATAGAGAGACAGAGGGTGATAGAGAGAGAGACAGAGATGGAGAAAGAGAGAGAGTGACAGACAGTGAGAGAGAGACAGATAAATGTATGTCACACTTTCTGTACTTTTATTTTTCAGTACAGACAGTGGGCATCACATTATTAATCCCGTCTATAATGTGAATAGTAGGAAACTGAATCTGTACCGTGAGTCAGTTTCCAGCCGTTCGCATGGTGAGGGATAATAACCTTGTGTCCCACTGCCACGCGGATGTCGGAGTAGGAACTGATGTGAACGTACACATGAATATTGCGTGGGATCATGCACAATGACATGTCACACACATGGTTCATAGAATCACAATGGCCATATTCCAATCATACCTCCCAGATGTCCTGATTTAGGTGGGACAGTCACGAATTGATGCCACTGTGCCGCCATTCCACCAGTCGGCACGTTTGTCCCCAGACAAGTTGGGAGGTACGCAGCAATTTTAGAGGTTTGTTAGAGAAGGGGAATTGGAGGCAGCCTAATGCTTCAGAAGTGCTTAGCACGGCCCCAGAGACCGTCACACGCCCCTCAGCCTGGCATGACCACTCCGTGTTGTGATTACCGCTGTACGTGTATGTTTGTATGTATAGAAATGGTTATAGATAATTGTCATACCAACTGCTGCTTGATCCACAGTTCTTCTGCCTCCACTTGCTGGCTCTCCCACAGTTGTTTCCATAGGGTCTCAAGCTCATCATTATTCGACCTGGATAGACAAGTAGAGAATACATTCTTATTTACCTGCTTATTTAATATACACCAGTGCCAGACAAACAGCCAGGCATACTCCGATCTGTGAGCAACAGGAAACGGGATCCATGGTACAAATAACTATCAGTTACAGGTTGTGAGTGTGACAACTACGGGGGGGAGGGCCCTTGACAAATCCACTAGAACTTTGAAAAAAAAATCCCACCCCGACCATAATAAGGGATTTCCTGTTTCAGCCATTACAGGCATCACAGGACGCACCAGTTTGGGTGAGTGCAGGTACGTTTCATTTTTTTCTTTTATTATAATATAATTTTAGCTTTTTGTGGCGTTTTCACTTTAATGTCTGCTGATAATACAAATGTTTCCCCTTTGCGATAAGATGATAGCAGGGTTCAGAAACAGCACGTAATAGAAATAATCTCTGTAAAGAGCGAATGATGGAATATTTACATTTAATTATTCACATTCAATGCAGTTTAAAAACTGCAACATAAAATAAAACAAATATTTAAATTTACATACAGGAAATCTACACTGGGCAGTGGGCTATATATTATTATCAGGGAGAGGACAGGTCACTGCCTCCCACAACTTCCACAAAATCATCTCATTTAATACTCTGTGCTGCTGGGGCACCTGCTCCTTCTACTATATAATTCTCAGTCTGTGGCTTCCTGCTGCCTCCATTCCCATCCACACATCATGTCACTGCCCCTGTCACATGCAGTCCTGTCCTCACTGACACATCACTCATCTCCTGATATACTCTGTGCTGTGCTCTAAACATTAACAGGTTCTCTCATACTTATCACATGCACCTTCACAATTAGACCTCACCTCATAACTCCTGTAAACAGCTTTCAATAGAGAGACTTATGAAAAACACAGCTATGTGTTTGACTTCTTCGCTCTCTCTGAGGTTGCCTCTCTGCACTGTCCCTGGGCAGTGTGGTCACTCACTATGATGTCAAGTGTGTGATGTCACAGTGCGTGATGTCACCAGGGCCTGTTGAAAGAGGCAGACCTGATAAAATAGGGACACTGCTGTGGCAAATTATAATGGGGGGTGTTTAGGAGCTGCCCATCCAAGCTCAGTTGTGTAAGAATGACCTTGGAGTGTGGAGCTCAGCTTGTGTTCCAATGAACATGGGGATATGTTCTTAATGTGGGCAGCACGGTGGCTTAGTGGTTAGTACTTCTGCCTCACAGTTCTGGGGCCTAATGGGGCAGGGACTGATGTGAGTGAGTTCTCTGTACATTGCTGTGGAATCAGTGGCGCTATATAAATAAATGGTGATGATGATGAATGTTCATTGTTGAATATATGGAATATATATCATAGGTGAAGGGGTTGCTGTATTTCCTGATGACAATTAAGGTCCAGGAAGGGCCCACAGTACATATTATGGAATTCAGAGTGAGACACATGGAGTGGGGTGACGTTATCTCCACCCAGAGTCCACAGGGTTTAATCAGGCCCGGCGCTCCCATTAGGCAAGGTTAGGCAATTGCCTAGGGCGCCGGGCTCTGCAGGGCGCCTCGAAATTAAAAAAAAAATGACTATGGTCATTTAAAACGGAAATCCACGGGGAGGAGAGGAGGGAAGGGGCTATGAATCTTACCTGCATGAAGCTGCTCCTCTCTGCTCTGTCTCCTCCCCTCACTGACAGTGACAGGCCGTGATGATGTCTTCATCACGGCCCGACAGTGTCTGTGAGGGGAGGGGAGAAGACAGAGCAGAGAGGAGCAGCTTCATGCAGGTAAGTTAAAGAAAGACATGGGGAGCTGAGGGGAGGGAAGCGCAGCGCCAATTTTGACAGGGGGGCGCCGATTTTTAAAGGAGGGGGCGCCGATTTTCACACTGTGCCTAGGGCGCCAAGGACCCTAGCATCGGCGCTGGGTTTAATCCACCACATTAGAGAACTCTATATGGGCCCATTTCCAAAGGGGAAGGACAACTATGGCCTTACCCATATGCCCCGGCAGTCCCTGGTTATGTAGGACAGTCCCCACCAGAGTCATGGCTGGGTAGATAGGGGGCGCAGTTAGTTTTATCACGAGGAAAGCAGAAGGAATGATTATCAATTATTGGGGAGCGGGGATGTCTGACAACAAACATTGTTTACAAACTGCAGACTATGTGGGGTGTAATACATTTCCATTTGTCCCCCTTCACATAAGAACACTCCTACACTGCGCCATTTATTCTGGGTTTTGGAACTGCCCCTATAAAAGCACTGTTTTCAGGTATACAGATTCACCTGTGTAAGGTGGAGAGAGAAACATCCAAACTTGTAACACATAACTAACCCCCCTCCCCTCCGTCCTATTCATTAATTTCCACTACTTTTGCATCCTTCACCGAATATACTGTACAGTGGCTCAGTGGTTAGCACTTCTGCCTCACAGCACTGTGGTCATGAGTTCAATTCCCGACCATGACCTTATCTGTGAGGAGTTTGTATGTTCTCCCCGTGTTTGCGTGGGTTTCCTCCAGGTGCTCCGGTTTCCTCCCACACTCCAAAATTATATTGGTAGGTTAATTGGCTGCTAACAAATTATTGACCCTAGTCTGCCTGTGTGTTACGGATTTAGACTGTAAGCTCCAATGGGGCAGGGACTGATGTGAGTGAGTTCTCTGTACAGCGCTGCGGAATTAGTGGCGCTGTATAAATAAATGGTGATGATGATGATATACTGCTCTGTTTAGACTTCTATATAATGTCAGACATTCCTGCTTTTTCTACCTCGCTTCTGGCAGACCCAGGGGGCAGCTTGATGCTGGATTTCATTCCCTCTAGCAGAGGCAGCTTACTGGGGAAAACAGGTGCTTATTAATGATAATAATCATAAAAACGTGTTCTCACCATTAATGTAAATGTGCTAAACATGGACTTCTGAGTCCTTCTCGATGGTCATACCTGGAAACCGGAGCACCCAGAGGGTAGAACATACAAACTTCACACAGATAAGGCCCTGGATGGGAATTGAACTCATGAGCCCAGCGCTGATCATCATCATCAACATTTATTTATATAGCGCCAGCAAATTCCGTAGCGCTTTACAATTGGGAACAAACATTAATAAGACAATACTGGGTAATACATACAGACAGAGAGGTAAGAGAACTCTGCTCGAAAGCTTACAATCTATAGGACAATGGGAGTTAGAATCACAAGGGCATGTGCTACATCATATTGCACAATGGACCAGCCAGACTGCAAAGGTAAAAGTACTGAGTGGGCTATGTGTGTTGCAATGTTGGTCAGAAGGTTGTTGTCTTGCGTTAGCAGTATAGAGGATGGTAATAGGGTAATCTAGGGAAATTAAGATGATGGTTGAGGAATATCATAACCTTGTCTGAAGAGGTGGGTTTTCAGTGAACGCTTGAAGGTTTGAAGACTAGAGGAAGTCTTACTGTGCGTGGGAGGGAATTCCACAAAGTGGGTGCAGCCCGGAAAAAATCCTGTAACCGAGAATGGGAGGATGTGATGAGAGTGGAGGAGAGACGTAGATCTTGTGCAGAACGGAGGTGTCGAGTAGGGAGATCTTTCGAGACAAGTGAGGAAATGTATGTCGGTGCAATTTTGTTGATGGCCTTGTATGTTAGTAGAAGAATTTTATATTGGATTCGTTGAAATACAGGCGCCAATGTAGAGACTGACAGAGTGGCTCAGCTGAGGAATAATGGTTTGTAAGGAAAATCAATCTAGCCGCTGCGTGCAAAATAGATTGTAGGGGTTCAAGTCTGACTTTGAGAAGACCAGTAAGGAGGGAATTGCAATAGTCGATGCGGGAGATGATGAGTGCATGAATTAATGTTTTGCGGTGTCTTGCATCAGATATGTGCGTATTCTGGAAATGTTCTTTAGGTGTATGTAACATGATTTAGATATAGAGTTGATGTGGAGAATAAACAACAGTTGTGAATCAAGGATTACACCTAGGCAACGAGCTTGCGGGGTGGGATTTATGGTCATGTTATCAACAGAAATAGAAATGTCAGGCAGGAAGCTTCTGTTTTTGGGTGGGAATATTATTAATTCAGTTTTTGAAAGATTGAGTTTGAGTTGGCGAGAAGACATCCAAGATGAAATGGCAGAAAGACAGTCAGTAACGCGAGACAACACAGATGGTGAAAGATCAGGAGAGGATAGATAAATTTGTGTATCATCCGCATAGAGATGATACTGAAATCCAAAGGAGCTTATTAGTTTTCCAAGAGAAGTGGTGTAGATAGAGAATAGCAGAGGACCTAGGACTGAGCCTTGTGGAACTCCAACTGATAAAGGAAGCGGAGCAGAGGTGGATCCAAAGAAATTAACACTGAAAGAGCGATTAGATAGGTAGGATGAGAACCAGGATAGGACAGTGCCTTCAAGACCTAGGGATTGTACCGTTTTTATGAGGAGAGAGTGGTCAACAGTGTCAAATGCAGCAGAGAGATCCAGGAGAATTAGAAGAAAGTATTGGTTATTATTTTTTGCTGTGATCAAATCATGGACAACTTTGGTCAGCGCAGTGTCTGTGGAGTGTTGAGAGCGAAAGCCTGACTGAAGAGGATCCAATAGGTTGTTTGCTGTAAGAAAGTGTGTGAGGCGGGTGTAGGCAATTCTCTCGAGAAGCTTGGAGGGGCATGGGAGCTGGGAGATGGGGCAGTAATTTATAAGAGAGTTAGGGTCAGAATTCTGTTTTTTTAAAATGGGAGTAATCACTGCATGCTTGAAAAGTGATGGAAAAATACCAGTAGAAAGAGATAGATTACAGATTTTAGTTAGAGGAGGAATGAGCACAGGAGACAGGGACATACCAATTTGAGAGGGAATGGGATCAAGAGGACAGGAGGTAGAGTAGGAAGATGAGAAGAGAGTAGAAACTTCCTCTTCATTTGTGGGATCAAATGAAGAGAGAGTGTCAGAGGGTGCTACAAAGGAATTGAGCAGATTGCTTGTCAAGGGAGATACCATTTCAAGCCTGATCTTATCAATTTTGTCCTTGAAATAGGAAGCAAGATCCTGTGCACTGATGTTAGTTGGAGGATTTGGGGCAGGAGGATTCAGAAGAGAGTTAAATGTGTTAAAGAGGCGTTTGGGGTTAGAAGCCTGAGCATAGATGAGAGATTGGTAGTATGCTTGTTTAGCAGTGTCCAGAGCATTTCTGTAGGAGTGGTAGATATCAGTATATGTTATGAAATCATTAGAGGCACAAGATGTACGCCAGTGATGTTCTGCTTTACAAGAAAGTTTTTATAGAGTTTGTGTTACTGTAGTGTTCCACGGTTGGCAACGAATTCTACGGGAAATATGTAGTGTCGCTGGGGCCACTTGATCCAGGGCAATTGTTAGGGTTTGATGAAAATGGGGTACTGCCCAATCAGGGGAGGAGAATGTAGAAATTGGGGAGAGAAGGTGTTGGAGAGAGGTGGAAAACTGTTGAAAATCAATAGAGTTGATATTCCTGCGGGTACGAGGAGGCTTGGAAGAGTTTGACACTAGGGAGGGTAAAGAACTGGGGGTGAGCAAGTATCTAATAAGGTGATGATCCGAGAGGGGGAAAGGAGTGTTAAGGAAATCAGAAACTGAGCATAGTCTAGAGAAAACAAGATCAAGACAGTGGCCATCCTGATGAGTAGCGGATTCAATCCACTGGGAGAGGTCAAGTGTGGAGGTTAGAGAGAGTAGTTTGGAAGCAGCATTGGAACGTGGATTAGAAATAGGGATGTTGAAATCACCCATGATGATGGTGGGGATATCAGTAGATAAGAAGTGAGGGAGCCATGCAGAGAAGTGTTCAAGAAATTGTTGGTGTGGACCAGGGGGGCGATAGATGACAGCAACACGCATAGAGAATGGGTTAAAAAACCTAACAGCATGTACTTCAAAATATGTGAATGTGAGTAATGGGACACTTGGTATAACTGTGAATGTGCACTGTGGGGAGAGAAGTAGTCCAACCACCCCTCCTTGTCTGCCTCCTGGTCTGTGGGTGTGGGTGAGATGGAGGCCACCATGTGAAAGGGCTGCAGGTGGGGCAGTGTCTGAATGCGTGAGACATGTTTCTGTTATTGCCAGAAGGTTTAGGGTTGTTTAAGAGGAAGAGATCATGTACGGAGGTAAGTTTGTTACAAACAGAGCGTGCATTCCAAAGGGCACATTTAAAGGACTTTGGAAGAGAGGGGAGACAGGTTATGTGTTTGAGGTTTGCCAGGTTTCTGTAGTGTTCAGATATATGTGTGTGGGAGAAGTGAGGGGGACCTGGATTAGGTGATATATCACCAGCTAATAGAAGCAGGAAGGAAGAAAGGTAGGAAAGATGATTGTAAGATGTGTGTCCTTTTAGTTTCTGGCGGCAGGGTGAGGCTGTTAAAGTTATTGAATTTAAATAGGAAAAGAGTTCATGAGTGTTCACTAGAGGTGAGTGAAGTAATGAAGGGGCAATGTGGACAGAGGTGTGTGTTGCAGGATGGGTGAGGGATGATATAGTCCTAAAGATAATGCCATGAAAAGAGATAAAGAAAAATATTTTGGCAAGCATTGGGACTATTAGTCAAATTGCAAAAATGAGGAATTAAATGAATTGCCTAATTGCAATGTCCAGTGTAATCAGATAAGTAGTGCAGAGCTAGGATGCAGCAAATGTAATGTATTCCTGGATGTCTGGATAGTATACGTAATGATGTGGGGAGCCATGTGGGGGAGTGGGTGGAAGTGTTGAATGGAGAGTAATAAAGAGCAGGTAATTGAATAGCTGAGATTTTGCAGAGTCATGGGAGAGGAGAGTGGTTGAAAGACAGTATAATTTCTTCCTACTTGTGATGGGAGACAAAGCTTAAATAAAATTGAAGTACAGTGCTGAGATAGGGGACTGCAATAACTGTAGCATGGGTAGGGAGTGGTTGAGCAAGTAGTACAACAGTCTGATTAAACAGAGTGGATTTTGCATTGAAAGCAGACTGATAAATAAAACAAACTTTCATGAGATGAGAGGAAAATGAGATCAGAGTCCAAAGCAGTCCTCATGTTGCATGTAGCTTGTAGCCAGGGAGAGTTGAAAACATCAGAGGTGGAATATGGAGTTTCAGGTGAATACTGACAGTTGTCCTTGTGAAGCATTGTTAATAGGCAGAAAGTTCTTCTCCTGTTTCCTCCTGTTCAACTCCGGTATAACCCCGAATTATGCTGTTTAAATTTTTTGTTCCACACTTGTATCTATACACACTTAGAACTATACACACTAACTATACAGCTATCACTGGCTTTGCAGCATTCTACTTTGAATATATCTGAGCCACAGTGAGCACCCGCTATCAGCCATCTCTTAAAGTATCGGATACACTACGGACATTTATTTACCAGAACACATCAGTAATGGGATGGAAATGCTGTACTCCGCCTAGTTTACATTTTTATGAATGTCACATTCACATGCAGATAAGAGTATCCGATAGGTGTTTGGGGGATGTATCTCTGTACTGTGTATTAAACTGCATACCATTGATTTACCTCTTTATTGCACCAAACCTCTTTACTTGTTAACTTTACACCTAAAACCTTATCTATAATATAATCACACTGACAACAACTTGATTTTGGTAAAAAAACAGGTCCCAGTTTTTTAAATAATAAAAGTATGGTGGCGGCGGGAGCAATCAGCCCGGGCTTACAAGGACGTGCCCCCATAAAGCAGGACGAGGGGTCCCCCACACAAAGGGACCAAGAGCCAGGGTGCTTCGAAGGGGTAGTGACATGCGGCCAATCAGCGATACCATCGTGTGAATTAGCCGCTGATTGAAACATCTCCACATTACTTCAGTCTTAGAAGACAATACATTGAATCTACTTAAACAAGATCTAATAGGGCGCTTCACTCAGGTGTGCAGCTGTGTAAATACCACGGAGTTTCCACAACAACTCCACAATAAAATACACTGTAATACACAAAATGGTACGTACACTGGCGCTCCCGTTCTTGAAACACAGAGAACTTCTAAATCAGAGAGATACTCTCCCTCAATCCTCTCATCTTGTGAGGTACATAATAAAAAAGAAAGAAAACCAACATAGCATAATAACGTAAAACATCAAGTATAGTCCAACACCACTATGGGCATGTATGGAGTGTTCAAAACTTGGTGATGATAATAAGTTTTAATACAGCACCCGTGATCCTTCTTCTAATTTCCTCCCCCTCAGGGTATGAGCTTACATTCAGGAAGTCAAATATAGGCCTGTAGAATAATTCTCTGTATCCTTACAGACGTCTCAGCACGTGTGTTGTCACACTCTACTCCAAACATATAGAAATATACAAAAGAAGGAAACAAAGCAACCGCACTGGTGCATTATCTCACAAATACATTTATTCCTGATAAAACAGTGTAGCTAGTAAAATCAATGAATATGATCAGAATCAATAAAAATGGCCCCGTACCAAATGTCCAAGATAAAAGTGCCTGTATACAATAAAACACTGCTGCAGTTCAGGTCCAAAGTACACGATAATGTCACCTGGGCATTTGATCATCGGGTCCTCAGCCAACGCGTTTCAACCCGATATCCTAGGTCTTTATCAAGGCATGTCTCTTCACATTGAAGTGCAGGTTTAAACATTACATTGTCAATTAATTACATTTTCTTCTGTTACCAGGTGACAAAACAAACTCCGGTAGCAGCCCCATCACGGTAGTCCCATTGTCTCTTTGGACCTCTGTCTCTCAAGCTGACCGCGTTAGCCTGCATAGCTGTCCAGGAAGATGAGGGGATCGGGGGTGAGTGGAGAGTGTCGCAGGCCCCCCTGCAAAACCACAACAAACAGAATCAGGTAATTACCCTTATTGTGTACAATATAGAATATAACACCACTAGACTTGTGTATATTCCTGTACCATTGTTCACTCTCTACCCTTGTTTTCTTTTCCAGGATTAAATGGATAACTCCAAATCAATTTGGTTTAAGATATTTTATTCACTTTTTCTTAGATGCGGAGCCACCACCCAGTGTGAGTGACCAGTCAGAGGAGCAGGAGGAGGAGCTGTGAGAGACCCCGCCCTCTTCACCTCCTGCTGGTCCTGCGCAGAGTCCATCTGTGCGGTCACTGGAAGCCATAGATAAATGGGACCAGATCACCAAAGAGCTCCTAATAACCATCAACCGCAGCCTTCGGTAGACGAAGCACCAGGAAGGAGAGCCAAATAACACGGAGAAGAAGGGCCTGATGGAGAGCATTTTGAACGCTATAAATGGGTTTGGCCAATCCCTGCAGCCATACTGAATCGGCTGCTCGCCGTGGCTCCCCACATGTGACCCCAGTGAGCCTGAGCCTAAGGAAGCAGAGGACTCAGGACCTGGCTCTGCTCCTACAGCCCCCAGAGCTCAGGAGGCACCGAGACAGGTGCGGGGTCCCTGAGGGGATAAGGCACAGATAGCAGAAATAACAGCAACATATTGCAAAAAATATATAAAAATTATAAACTGCATAACCTGGATGTGTTTCACTCTCTTAACCATAACCTCCTAATGACATATACAAGCTTACTTAACTTATCTAACAATAAAGACACTGAGACTTATGAAAGTGGCTAAAGAAGGTCACAGTTTATTAATTATTAAATAAATGGCAGGTGAAAGTGAACCGTGAGACAGCTAAATCAAACTGATATTTGGAACCAAGCGTGGATGGCTGACTCCACGTACCCGGGACACATCCTTAACTGCCTGGCCAACGCTAATTCTGACATCAGAGTGACTAAGCCCCCTCCCGACTACGCATGGGCCACCCTCAGATGCGGGCCAAGGGATCCTCATCAAAAAGGACCTCGTCACGTTCCTGGATGGGGATAGCACCTGTGGTCAAACAGCGATAACGCTGTAACGATCAGCCACTGCCCACAGTGACTTCCTACCAACTGTGCCTGCTCTGTGGCGTGGGGAAGAACCAGGTTAAAACTCATATGCCACGGAAGCAGGGTGGTCTATAAAGGGCATGGCTGGGTGGGATCTCGAGCAGTGAATGAGAAAGGACATGTGACATGCTAGGACTTATATAGACAGATCTCCAGGCACTCCCCTTCCTTCCTCATTGGTCGGCCTGGGATGTGGCATCTTACTTGCAGGTAAGGTAACCTCACTTACTGCCACATATATATGCGTCTAAGTGCTTTCGTCCATATGAGAGTACAGGTTGTTCATAGTCATGATGGGCAACATGTTCAGATGAGTAGATAAAATATATTCTGCATAGTGAAACGTGTGTTGAGTCCATTGTGAATTTTTTTTGCTAAAGAATCTGCTATAAACACATCGCAGCCACATTCTCCTGCAGCGTTTATACATCATGGACTAAAAGTATCATTCCAAATTTCAATGGTTTAGGCCATCAATTACTATATATCTGTGGGCAAGGATAGAATTAGACTATGTGCATTATTTTTAGTTTGTTTAGTTGAGCTTTAGTTTTATATATTTAGATTATACTTACAGCTGAAGTGTTGCTGAATCACATCATAATCGTCCGTTTCTGCAAGAAGCTCCTATATGTCAGGAGACAGAACATTTCTTTTTTTTAAAAAAGTAGTAATAAAAATGATATTAATTAAAAAGAACATAGAAAATATTTAGCATAATATATAAATCATATCCAGCCAGGGTACCACTGACACGGCGGGATGGATACCATCTACATGTAGGAGCAGAAATCGACATTCGGCAGATCAGGCAATGTTTTTCCAGTCTTCAAATATCCAGTTTTGGTGAGCCTGTGCCGCTGTAGTCCATAGTTTCCTGCCCTTATAATGAGGTTCCCAATAAAAAACGTAAATGAAAATCACAAAGGTGTCACATGTAAAATAGACAGTCCCAACATCTCCTGACTTTATGATTTATTTAAGGCTAAAACGAGTAATATTTTAGAGAGATAACGAAAGTTATATCTAATAAAAGGGATATTTGTAAAGTGTTAGGAGTAGGGACGTGACAGTACACTTTTGCACGGCGCTCGCCCTTCTAGTTTGCGGAGGTGTCTTCAAAGACCGTAAAACAGACATGCAAATTGCACTTTGTAGAGCACTGAACAGGCCATATAATCGGACAAGTGCAAAACCAAAGTGGTATTTGGTGTGCTCCGGCACACAATGTGACTGAGGTCCAGTGTGTGTAAGAGATGGGTACATTGTGGAATATGAGTTTCTATTAGATGGCATGAAATGAATGTAACTAATTAGGAGCGCCTGCATAGCAGAACAGCAATCAGTACAGACTTCATGTATATTGGTGTCATTTATCTGCAACTGCTGATAATCTGATTATCCTTCAATCCATACTTGCCAACTCTCCCGGAATGTCCGGGAGACTCTCAAAATTTTCGATTCGCGGTAAATCGCGTCATTTTAACCCCGGCATTTCCGTCGCAGGGGCGGGGCCAAAATGACGTGTTTGGTCCCATCCAGCCCTCTAGTCACACCCCTCTCCCGGACTACACTTGCCGAAAGTAAGCAAGTATGCTGTAATCTGTGATGTAATTGCATTACAACATTAATGTTTTGCTAAACTGCATTATTACAGGTGTAATACGCAGCTTACTGTGTTTTCTCCTCCAAGATCCACATTATTTTCTGGGTAGAAAATATACTGAAAAGTTAATGTCCTCTGAATATTTTTATAAATACTCCCATCCTCTCGCTGGTCAATTTCTTGCCCATTTGTTTTCCAATTCTTGGTCCCTGTCCTGATATAATGACATTTATTAAAGATTGGGGGGTACATAGGGGGAGGCAAACTGGGGCAGCTGTCACAGGCAGCAATATTTAGGGGGGAATAGAATAAAAAATTATTATTATTTTCAAAATGCCAACTTTCTTGGTGCAGATATAAAATATAAATGGTATTTACTTTAGTAGCTCTAATAATCTAATAATGCTTAAAATGAAAATATTTGTCTTTTATAATGTACACAAATCATATACAAATGTTTATGGTAGATGTCTTTCTTAACATTAATGAATTAATTTAACACAGGGAACCGCAGTTGGGGGCAGACTATTCTGTAGCAGGTGAAATGGGTGTCGGATGGTTTGTGAAAATGTGAGTTAGATAAATATACTATATTTTAGTTTCCAGCCATCACCTCTTGATTTACAATGGGCAAATTGAAGTTTCGGCGGCAGAAATGCAGCTCTGGAACCGCAGTGGTTTTTGCAGCTGCAGTCTCAGTTAATGTTATAGGTTTGCAGGGCAGAATGGTCACAGTTATAGAGGAAATGACATCTGCACACAACGGGGAGGCGTTTGGTGGAGTCAGGGCGTTCGGTTCCTGGCGCGTCACAGAGTAGGTACAACGATGCATCTCATTTTGCAGAGCAGCGCATGAACGAGATTTGAAATGATTGTAATGAGGTGCGTCCCTTGCCAGGTGCGGCCTTTCCCACTCTGTAAAATAATTTTAATTTTACACCAGCTCAGAACTGGGAGTACTCAGCCGTCCGCATCAGTATTCGGAACTTAAACTAGCCCCCTAGTTGGAGCAAGAAATACATCAGTAAACCAGCGTTCTTCTGTGTGCACCTGAGTTTGTCTTGGACATGACTGTACGAGAACACCCTTACTGTATATTGCCTACGTGTGCTCGCCCATTCCCCACCCTGTTCACTCTCCTAAATCAGTGGCTGTAGTAAGTGTCTTTGCACTCAGAGGTGACTTGGACGTGGCTGCGTTCTATTGCGTACCGTCCGGGTCTGGGCAAGCACAGGGTATTTTCTGCTGACGATAGCACCCATTTGCGGGATACGTTCCTTAATGACTCAAACCTAAGGTGTGCATTGAATGAGGCACCTGATTGGACCTGAATCACAGCTATCAATTTAGATGCTTCATTTTTATCCACATTACTGACCATAGGAGATGGAATACCCTGGACAACTGCATTCCTCTGTACTGAAAACAGTCTTCCTTCCCAAGCTTCACTTCCAGAACCCAAGTCCCCTGGAATCTGCCATAATCCACAGACTAGACTAGCTTTAGAGAGTCGCAGACATATGCTCACATTGAAACAGTGTAATAGTCACAAACAGTATGGGGTATCTGCAGTATGCATGACCAGTATCCTTGAAGAAGAGGGGCAAGTGTAGCATTTGGAGGGGGGATTTGAAATGTAAATGGTGTCGTAAAATGATCACAAGGGAAAACACATGATTTTCATTTTTCCTATTTTGCCATCTCTTTTTGGCTATTAAAAGTATTTACCACTTTGAGATTTTTACACATTTTACTTTCTAACATCATAGAATTATAATGGATTTATCCCAGAATCCCTACCACTGATAAAAACATAACAGTCCACAATGCCAAAACAAAATAGCTAAACATTTTTCTTAAGTAATTTCAAATATAAAACAGACAACGATTGCTTGTTCATTTTCCCCAAGTAAACCCTGCTGTAATTAGTTGTCTTCAGAGGTCACATAAGTAATTGGATCCCTCCTGTGTACAATTAGTGTTTCACATAATCTGAAAATAAACACACGTGTCTGTGAGAGGTCCTACAGTTGGTCAAAGCTTCATCATGAAGTTCAAAGAAAATTCAAATAGAACATGTTAATGATCAGCACTGGTCAGAAGAAGGTTATAATGAGATTTCCAAACTGTTTACCATCCCGCAGAGCACTATCACATCCATCATAAAGAAATTAAGATAATGTGGCACAACTGTGAATTTGTCTAGAACAAAACTGAATATCCCTCCGAGAAGGGTACTTGTCAGGGTACCCACCAAGAGGAGCCTGGCAGCTCTGTCAGTTTAGCTTTCCATTGCAGAGTTGATAGAAACTATCCATAGGACAACAGTAGCCTGGCTACATGAAATCTTACCTAGAATTTGTCTGAAAGCATGGGGAAGATCTTTATACCAAGTGGAGAAAGATTATCTGTCCTGATGAGACCAAGATTGAACGTTTGGCTTCAATGCTAGGCAGAAATCTAACGCAGCACGTGATTCCAAAAGAACGATCCCTACATTGAATCATGCTGGTGGTATAATGTTATGGGATTTTTCCTCTGCATCAAGGACTGGAAAACTTGATAAAATCTAGGGCAAAATGAGTGGACTAAGATGTAGCCAAATCTTGCAGGAAAACCTGCTGCAGTCAACAGCAGGTCAGTGAGCCGAAGCGTACAGCAAATGCAACATTGGAGTGGCTTAAATACCGAGCAAATCATTGTTCCAGAGTATCCCGGTCAAAGCTAAGTCACATTCCCAATCTGTGGAATGGTTTTGTCACAAATCGGGATCTTAGCCGCACTTACCTCATCCGCCGCTGTCATATCACGGCTACCTGGGTCCCTTCTGGCCGTCTGCAGAATTCCCATCCTCCACACCTCTGTTTGTAAACAAACACATACTGTTTGTTCTGCTGCATGGGCGCGGCCATCTTGGATGCAGTCAGGTGATCATTTCAGACCAACCAGATTCTGCAGCTGTGATCACATGAACTGATCAGCCAATAGTTGTTTGGGACACCCTATTTAAACCTGCTGCTGTGATCTGTTCATTGCCAGAACAACACACTTCACTCCAGAGGATAGTGCTTGGCTCCAGTGTTCCTGACTACATTACAAGTGCAGTAATCCTGTCTGCACTCCTAAGTGCAGTGTTCCTGACTGCATTACAAGTGCAGTGTTCCTGACTGCATTACAAGCGCAGTGTTCCTGTCTACATTTCCAGACTGCTAAATCCCCTGCTATATTCTACAATCAGCAAGAACATGAGCAAGAAGTTCATCCAGGCTGCTAAGTTCTGTTTCACTCCTGCTCCAGCTAGTCCCAAGGGTCCCGAATCGGATCAAGAAATTCAGACGACCATGACAGGTTTGAAAATTTCCCACCAAGGGTCCTCTTGTAACCGAAAATGGCAAAGCAGAATTGGCGAAAAATGCAGTTTCTTGGTGTGCAAAGCAGGTAGAAGATTGCCCAAATATACTCACGGCTTTAATTCCTGCTAAATGAGTTAATACCAAGTATAAAAATAAGGGTGTGAATATATATGCAACCAGTCATTTTTTTGCAATTATTTAAACTAAAGCTTTAGAGATGTATTTTATATTTGTCAAATGTATTTAGATCGGTGTTAAGAATTACCATATAAATTCATTTTGATTACATAATATAAGAGAAGAAAATAAAATAAAATGGGAAGAGTGGGGGAGGGGTGAACACTTTTATATAACACTGTATATAACAGACACACATGGATGGTATATATGGATCCTGATTAGTATAATTTACAAACAACATTATAAAATAAATATACAATTTTCACTCTGCATCTTTTGAACAATGTTTCATGATGTGGGGGGATTCCGATCATCTGTAATAACTCCCCAATGAAGAGCAATTACCGGCACAGACTTGCTAAAGCTCCTAGCAATAAAACGAATTCGAAATGTTCTTGTTCCACCTCAACTCTCATAGTGCATCGATTTCTGGCCGCAGGAAATATATAAATGATGTGACAGTAAAAGCTACTTAAATAGAGAAGGTTGGTTCTCCCAGGTTTTGTAAGTTACTCAGTATTGTTTAATCGGAAACATATGAAAAAGGGTCGACGCTTGATGTTCCCCTTTGGAAAGTAGCATGGATGAAAGAAAACACCTCTTGTCTGGTCAACCACGTCATTAAGTACAGTCCATCGTTATACAGCGATCTACATTACAATGAAAGCACTGGCTAAACATACACTAGGATGAAGTTTGATTTCACATGATTGCCCTTTTGTGCATATAATTTACATATAAAACTGTTCTCTCTGTACTGTTAGCCATTATGACATCATGGGAAAAATGGGGAAGGGATGACAGGAAAAACCGCTCCGCACAAGATAGTACCCTACCTCACTAATGAGTATATATTGTTATGTGAGGGGGTGCTAAGGTCATATATATGAACATATAATCCAAAGAGAAAGGGAAAAAAAGGGTAATGACCTAAACAAGCACTCCAGGTACATACAAATAATCAATTAATACATATTGTTTTTATTGGTATGCATTAAAAATGGTACATATAGATACACCACACAGATAAAAAAGCGAAATATAAAAAGAATGTAGTGTTGAAAAGTATAGAATTAAAAATGAATGGACCCTGGGATGGAGCCGATCAGAATCCGTATAACATTCCCAAAGGGAAAGTCACTGATATAGGATCTCTTGTGGGAGTATACACAACACAAATAGAGTGGTAAACGATGTGCACATTCTGCATGGTAACAGTGTGTCACTTGTATAGCACTTGATATTTTGTGTTGTGTTTAGTGTGAACTATAGATGGCAGTATTGCCTAATTTGTTCCTCAATTGATCCAATAATGAGTTATCCTTCAGAGTGCCGTGCACCTTAATACATACTAGAGATTCTTAAAACACGAGCCCTATGTAGTATATCAAGGAATTGGCAAGTATATAGTAGCTTGTGTTCTCAGACATATGCGCCTACTTAGGCTATGACTCTAGATGTTACTCAGTGACTCGTGTATAACGGATGATCTCTATAGTACTGGTCTTCTCACAAAAGCGCTAGATCGCTAATAATATTTCCCCATATAGTCTTTCAATAGTATGTTATAGTGGGATAACGAATATCTTGGCGAATATCTAGACGCTAACATGTGTTATTTGAAGGAGTCTCATTATCAGTTTGTAGGTTTACACTAGCGGCAGAACGCTGCGGTCGGCTCCGCCCACTTCCGGGTCTGACGTCACTCTACGTGACGTTACCCCGACGTACGTTTCGCTATTGCTTAATCATGGAATTACTGTGCTACTGACTATGGATTGCTTTTATACTACTGAGAGCCAATCAATTGCGTTTCTGGATTACATCACGTCCCAAAGCAAGTCTATTGTAATGATACCTAATGGTATGTATTGGAATTCTATTCAAGACAGTTAGATCAGTTTGAGGCGTCCTTGTATCTGATTATGAATTATGTACAGCTTATATGTGGTGGTTTATATTATGATTAAATTAGGTTGTGCTTTAATTATTTCACAATAAAGGGCCACTTTTGTGTATTTATTCCTGTATTGACATAGGTTGCTGTCACCCAATTCATATATCAAGAGTCATCTAGATATTTGTTAGAAACTGACATAATGGTTGAGGTAAGTATAGTAGAATTACATAAAATGATCTCTACTACTAACCTAACTAACCTACTCTCCCTCTCTCTCCTGCGTCTCTCTGTCTGTCCACCCCTCCCCTTAGATTGTACGCTCCTCTGAGCAGGGCCATCTCTCCTCCTGTTTCCACCACTTCTAACTCTGCTCTCCAGCTACTTAGCCCTCCTCCTCAAAGGTCCTCCACCCCACATCCACTTTCGCTCCCTCCTCCCCCCTGGGGGTCTCCCTGTCTTCCACGCCCCCCTTCTTGGGCCCCGTCATTTTCGGATCCTCCCTCCCCCTTCCCCGCCCTCTCTAGCTGTGCATTGAGCGTACTGAGTTGCTGTGTTTACTGTACTGTGCTGTCTCCCATTGTATTGTGATTTTGTTTGTCTCTGTACGGCGCTGCGGATGCCTTGTAGCGCCTTATAAATAAATATTAATAATAATAATAATAAAATAAAAAAAACCAAAATAAATATAAACTAGTGAGTAGCATGATTGAATGTCACAATCATATGTGTATATTCATTTCTATCAAAATTATATCCACTGTGAAAAAATGTGAGTATCGATTATGGAAACAAATGTTAAAACAAACTACGTGTTAGTTGTTATTTTATATTTATTTCCTATATTATATATCTTTCTTAAATTATTTATTTGTATTTTTTAATTTTTTAAAATTTTTATACTTTTTTATATATATCTTTTCTCTCATCTCCTATATTTTTTGCTTTTTGGAATTGTTATTCATTTATTTATTTCTTACTTCTTATTTTTTATTTTTATTTTATTTTAATTTTTTTATTTTATATTGTTTATTTTCTGTTGTTTATCATTTATTATTTTTCATATTTTATTTTCTGTTTTTTATTTTTTTATTATATTATTTTTTTTATTATTATTTTATATTTTTGTATTTTTTTATATTTTTCCATTTATTTATTTTCTTACTTTTTTATATTCTTTATTCTTTTAGATTTTTATAGATTTTTATAGATTTTTATTCTCCATTTTTTTTTCCATATATTATTTTTATGTTACTAATCTGTGATTATTAGTGTATTTGATATATCCATCTAATAGAATTAATCAAATGTAAAGTGTGAATATAGATATCTCAGATGTGCATGTGAACCTGAATATCTAATAATTATGTATAAAGCCTTGTGTGTAATATAATAAGGCAAATGTGCAAAAAATGGGAAACAGTTATATTAGATACTATGACCCACTAAAGTGTATAAATATATCCAAGTTGATTAAGGACCAATACTATTGGTCAGGTGAAAAAAAGGGAATAAATAAATTCAAAAACAAATATAAAGAGTGAGAATATATATATATATGTATATTAGGGTCTGTGCTAGAGTAAGTAGGTTTCTATGATGGAATTAGTCGTCAAATTCAGTTGACCATGGGTACATTACCAATGTACAATCGCAAATTGCCCTCAGGTGATTCGTATATATCACAAAAAGTCCAATAGTGAGTATATGGCAGAGATATTCAATATGGGATATATAAAGAATAATAATAAACAAATGAAAAAGCAAACAGAAAAACAAAAATTACAAAATTATTAGTATCAGAACGAATATAAACCGGACCTAAATTGTGATAGATCGTTGATACAACAAATATCATGAACTTGAAATAGGCCATTAGGATATTATGACTTGTTCTCATTATTCGGTAAGTATGTTATTGTTATTATAATCAAAAAGTATGTTCTCAAGATGAAATTCAGTATCCATTATGAAATGAATATGTTACCTCATAAGATACAGATGCATTAGTAGTGGCATTGCTTGCTCCTACAGAAAACTAGCATAACTAGTATTCTCATTTAGGCCAAATGGCATTATAGAATTCAATAAGAAAATCCATCGGCTCTCCCTCTGTAGGAGCTGTTTGATAACATCACCCCCTCTGATACCCATCTTAATTTGTTCGATCCCAAAAGCTTTCATGTCATGGGGATTTCCTCCATGTTTATGGAGGAATTGGCGTGCCACTGATGTCAGTTGTTTAAATGTATCTTTATCTGTGGGTGCATTCCTGATTGAACCAATGTGTTCTAATAGTCTGTTTTTTAACATTCTGCTAGTCGTGCCTACGTAGATCAAATTACAAGGACATGTAAGAACGTATATCACACATTTGGTAGTGCAGTTAATAAACTGTTAATTTGATGTTTATTCCCATATCTGTCAGAAATGTCTCTGGTTCTTTCCATATAAGAGCATGTCTTACAATGACCACATTTATGGGATCCTTTAACTGATAGAATTAGGGTACCCATCGAAAAGTGACTTCTCACCAATTTGTCACCTAGATTAGGTGATCTACGCCAGCTAAAATCAGGTCTTGGCCCCAAATTTTTAGAAAAATCCATATCTGATAGGAGAATAGGACAATGTTGTTGTACAATGTTTTATATCTCCTTCCATTCATGGCAAAAGTTGCCTACAATTCTAATTTTCTTGTCATTCTTGGATTTGATCTTACCATACATCAATTTACTCCTATCTTTAATATTAACCTGATTAAAGGCTCTTTTAATGAGTCTCTTACTTTAGCTTCGTTGCACAAGTCTCATACTTAATTCTACAGATTTTTGCTTAAAATCAGAGGGTTTGGAGCAATTGCGTTTTAGTTTTTAATTCTCCCTTGGGTATGTTGTTTATTACAGGTGGGAAATGGGAACTTTCGCTATGTAATATACTGTTGGTCGCTGTTTTCTTGCGGAATAGGTCGGTAACAATTCTACCATCTGGCATTTTCCAGATAGTCGGGTCTAAGAAATTGACATGCTTCTGGTGCATTTCATATGTTAGATGTAAGTTGTTTAGGTTGTTGTTAAGAGTTTCTACGAACTCTACAAACATTTCTTGCTTGCCATTACACATAATAAGTATGTCGCCGATATAGCGCATCCAAACAGTTATATTATCAGTATATCTGTTCAGTTGGTCACAGAAAACTGTCTCCCTCTCCCACCTGCCCAAGTAGAGATTGGCAAAAGTGGGGGCACAAGCCGCCCCCATTGCCGTCCCTTGTACCTGTAGGTAAAATCTGTTGTGAAAAACGAAAAAGTTTCTCTTCAGTATAAATTCAAGGAGTTCGATCAAAAAGAGGCTGAATGTGGGGTTGTCATTGGCCTGTAAGAAGAATTTGACAGCATCAATACCCACTTCATGTTGGATGCTGGTATAAAGTGACTCTACATCCATTGTGATGAGCCAAACATCTTGTTTCAAGGTGATACCATCTAAAAGCTTAAGGATGTCTGTAGTGTCTCTTACGTAAGAGGGTAAGGAAGTGACATAATCACGCAAATGTAAATCAATGAAAATGCTTGCTTGTTTGGTCAAGCCTCCTATACCCGAAAGAATTGGTCTTCCGGGTGGTTTAATGGCATTTTTATGAATTTTAGGCAATAAGTATATTGTTGGTATTTTAGGATTGTCAATGCTTAAAAATTCAAATTCTGATTTCAAAATCACTCCACTTACAAAAGCTCTTTTGATCATTCGATCATATATAGATTTGAAATCATTCAGAGGATTAGAAAAGAGTATTTTGTAGCATTGTTTATCTCCTAGTTGTTTCTGCATTTCTTCCTTATACAAAGTAATAGGCCAAATCACTACATTCCCACCCTTATCAGATGGTTTGATAACAACATTTTGCCAAGATTGAATCTCTTGAATGGCTCGTCTTTCATCTCTTCTCAAATTGTCCCATTTTCTATTTCTATTCTTCATGGATTTGAGTTTTAAGGTATCTAGATCGCGTGATACCATATTCTCAAAAACTTTTATTTGTGGACTAATATTGTCATGGGGACAAAAAGTGGATCTTTTTTTACATGTAGGTCTAGAGGTTTGGCTAGATGTAATTTCCCTGCCAGTTTGTTCCTCTAAGAGATATTCTAAAGCAGACAAAGCTGTGTTATCTTCCTCCTCCAGATTCACATCCCTTGTTGGTATTACCGGATTTATACTAGTATCCACTTCTTCTGAAATAGATATTGGGATACTGAAAAATCTATCAGTATCTTCTCTGGTACCCACGGAGGCATTTGCACTGGTTTCTTGCAAATTAATAGGCTCATTTTTACTAAAGAATTTATTCAAACGTAGTTTCCTTTTGAAGAGGTGGAGGTCTTTTTCCCATCTAAACAAAGCGATCAAAATTGTTCACTGGTGAGAACGTTAGACCATAACTTAATAATCTTATATGTGACTCATTTAAAATTCTATCTGACAAGTTGATTATCCGTTGGGAATCATTTATTTGCCCCTGTATTTTCTGTTGTATTGATAATTGCCCTTCCAGGGAGTTCGTGAGCGGTCGCGTAGATTTCTTGTGTCCCCTCCTAATACATTTGTTCCACCGGTGTCCTCCCCTAGAGGTCTCTGAGTTTCCCCTAAAAAAGTATTCTTGTTGGTATTTCTCCTGGTTCTAGATTGAGTTCTACTCCTATTGAAAGGGTTATCATTATCATTATCTGAAGATTCTAATTCTGATGATTCAGGACTAATGGATATATTTCGTCCTGTTTTGGCAGTGGGATAATATTTCCATTTAAAGATGCGACCATTCGCATAATCTCTTTGATCGCGATTAAATTTGGATTTTTTCCTTTCAATAAGGTTATTTTCAAGTCGATCCAAATCCTGTTTCTATCTTTCATACGTCTTCTGAAAAAAGTCTGTTGTTTCATATTCTTTCAATTTGAGACTAAGTTGTTCAATATCTCGTGAATATGATTCTAATAGAAGATTGTCATGCTTTAAAATAATTTGCATTAATTCCTTAGAGCATTTAAGAAGAGCCATTTCCCATTCTGACTTTAATTCCTTAGTGGCTAACTCATATGTCGGGAATATCTTAGGTCTCAAGCCACGTGGAGTGATCATTTCTTTTATATAATTTTCAGTGGTGGTTATATTCCACCATGTTTTACTTTGTTTATGCATTAGTGTTTTTAATTGGTTTAGATCTTCCAACCAGGGATCGTTATTAGAGCTGGTGTTAGCTATATCTTGATCAGAGAAAATGGATCCCAAATTGTCTTTCCACTTATCACACCTTTTGCTGAGATCTGCTCTTAAGTTAAACATTGCTATTATTAAGTTATACAGGTAAAGGTGGATTACTCGTAACTTGAGAACAAGAATTGGGAAGATACTTTAAAGAGGTGGATCACCTGTAAGGTAGGGGTATAACAACAGATGAAGCAGTAGGTTAAAGCCTAATTCGTATATCAACCCAAAAGTTGGTCAGTGGCTATTTGCTGTCTTTATAGGTGATCAGTGTTGTCAGATAGAGAGTGAGGTATCTTATATCGTATGAGGATTGGTCGCCCAAAGTATTACAGTATACCCATGTATAGGTTTCTTGTATAATAATACAAGTGGTATATCAAAAAATTATTAGTCAAGGATTAAGTATAACAGACTAAGGGCTAGATTTACTAAGCTGCGGGTTTGAAAAAGTGGGGATGTTGCCTATAGCAACCAATCAGATTCTAGCTGTCATTTTGTAGAAAGTACTAAATAAATGAAAGCTAGAATCTGATTGGTTGCTATAGGCAACATCCCCACTTTTTCAAACCCGCAGCTTAGTAAATCTAGCCCTAAGTCTTTATTCACTATATAAGTTATCACATCTGTGCAGGAGCTAGAGTCTGAGTATAGACACTCAGTAGAACATATGATATCATGGGAAAAATGGGAAGGGATGACAGGAAAAACCGCTCCGCACAAGATAGTACCCTACCTCACTAATGAGTATATATTGTTATGTGAGTGCCTGTTAGCCATTATGCAATGTGTTATTTTGTTATTATAATTATAACCGGGCTTGTTCATCAAAGGGTTTTCAGCTGACAGGAGTTGAACCCAGTGCGGTTTTCTGCTGCTGCAGCCCATGCATTTCCAGGCTCTACGTGCTTTGCAGTCAGACATGCCCCTCTGCCTACCACCGCTATAACACATTGGTTATTTGAGTTACTGACGCCTCCCTGTCAGCTTGAACCATTGCGCACCGTTCTCTGTAAACTCCAGAGGGGATCAGCACTTTCTGAGATGATCAAACCACCCGGTCTGGCATCAACAATCATTCCACGATCAAATTCACTTGGATCACTTTTCTTCCCCATTTTGGTGTTTGGTCTGAACAACAACTGAACCTTTTCAGCCTGTCTGCATGCTTTTATGATTGTGTTGCTGCCACATGATTGGCTGATTAGATATTTGCATTAACGAGCAGGTACACAGGTGCTTCTTGGCCTTTTGGCTAAGAGTAGGTGTACATGCCCATGGATGCAGTGGGGCTTAAAGACACCCCCTGTAGGCGATGGGCCGTCACCTGGTCCTCTGGCCAAGAGGCCGGCTGCCTGGAGCCCGAGTTGCTACATGCCCAAAAATGCATTGTGGAGAGAGAGGCACCTGTGCACAGAGTAAGGCCCTCTGCACCTTTAATTTTCAGGCAGCACCATTTTTTTTGCCCTAGCCTGTTGGCCGAGTGCAAGCATCATTTTTATATTTCCGTCCAAAAGGCTGGGGCCTTATGGCACTTATTTATTTATTTATTTATTTATTTATTACACTTGGTACCAAGCACTTTTTTGATTATGTGTCTTTGTTTTTGCCACATTTGGTAGGGGTTTGGGTATAGGATCTTATGGGCGACCCTCTTTCCCCAAGTCATCTGAGGCTCCCTCCTTTTGGAGGGAGCCTTTTATGTCGGTGATATAAAGGAGCTTCAGCAAAGGAGGGACTGAAGATCTCCCTTTTTTTCCCTCTCTGGGGCCTTTTGTGATTCTGAGTCATGTACCTCGGAAATAAAAAAAAATAATAATTAAAAAAAGAGTAGGGTGGTATTGGTTCACATTATGAGAAGGGGTCTCCATGCTCATTGCCCCCCCCTCCCCCCATTTGCTCTAGTGGGAGCCTGCTTCTAGCTGTAGCGCTGGTTAATGATTGGGGAGAGGAACTTCTTTAAAGGAATGTATATCTATATATTTAATTAGACATTGTAACAATAAATGACAGTATGAAAGAAACAGTACTAGACTCTGGTTCAAAAGGTTTAATGCAAACTCCTGAAGATGGTATGGATCTTCTGTGCGAGCTCCTGAAGATGGTATGGATCTTCTGTGTTAGCTCCTGCAGATGGTATGGATCTCCTGTGCGAGCTCCTGCAGATGGTATGGATCTCCTGTGCGAGCTCCTGCAGATGGTATGGATCTCCTGTGCGAGCTCCTGCAGATGGTATGGATCTCCTGTGCGAGCTCCTGCAGATGGTATGGATCTCCTGTGCGAGCTCCTGCAGATGGTATGGATCTCCTGTGCGAGCTCCTGCAGATGGTATGGATCTCCTGTGCGAGCTCCTGCAGATGGTATGGATCTCCTGTGCGAGCTCCTGCAGATGGTATGGATCTCCTGTGCGAGCTCCTGCAGATGGTATGGATCTCCTGTGCGAGCTTCTGCAGATGGTATGGATCTCCTGTGCGAGCTCCTGCAGATGGTATGGATCTCCTATGCTGGTGCAGATGTTTTAGAGGGAGGTGCAGAAAGTATAGGGTGCTGGGTCTTCTACCTGGTTGGTCTGACTCACAGGTCCAGTTCTTACCTTAGTCATCTGATACGGTGTAGATGTCCTGCTGCACGGAAGCAGTGACCAACAGGAGAGGTCGTCACTCTCTGTAGAGATCCATACGTCCCAGCTGGAGCTGGAACGAATGGGTCTCTACAGAGAGCGACAACCTTTCCTGTTGGTCACTGCCTCCTTGCAGCAGGACATCTACACCGTCTGGACTGGGGGACAAGGAGTAGACCAACCAGGTAGAGGAGCCTGCACCCTTTCTGCTGATGGGACAAGCTATTATATGGGAACTGGGCCCTCAACCTTGATAGCAAGGTAGGGCCTCAGGATAAGCTCCATAGTCTCCATCATCCCTCTTGTGCAGCTCCTGCAGTTGGTGGTAACGGGCGCGTATGTCTGCAGGAGCACATAGAAGAGCAGGAGCAGAATGCCAGACAGGAGCAGCAGCTTGCAGGACCAGCGCATGAGATTGCATATGATGTTAAATAGCAATCTGAAAGAGAAACTATGTTATAGCGATGAACAGTTGCAATCATTTTGAAATAATAATAGGAGAATAATTTACCTCAGTCCTGCAATGCTGCTCCTTTTCTGCTCTTTACGTTTTACAACACTTTTCATCTGCAGTTGCCGCTCCTAAAGGAAAATCAGTGGTGGGATTATGAGGAGTACGACACAAGATCAGCCACTGAAGTTAGGGAAGTCAGAGTTGGCCGGCCATGCTACGATATTGACCATTTGGTCCCATATTGCAGCAAGTTGCCCCAAAATGAACAGCACATTATTTGCTAATAATCCAATTGAAATCAACTAGTTCAATATCCTGCATGGTTAGGTGTGTCTGGTCATCACCCAACTGTACTAACAGACCCTAGTGTAAGCCAGAGGTAAACTGGCTGCTTGGCCAGAGTGCCTGGATCTTGGCCACAATTTTGTTGATGGTGGTCTTGCTGCAATGTACGCCCAGCTTAGAGAGCTTACAGCCTGTAGGGAAAAGAAAGAGAAGTCTTCCTCATGGTAATGACTGTAACCACCAGGTATCATGCTAATCACTGCCATTGCTGGCCTCCTGCTCCACGTCAATGCACTATACTAGTGAGAGCTCTGGTGTGGTGCAGGAGACCTGGTGAGGTAGGGTCAGAGCACGTATGTTATTAGCACACTGAGCGTCTTAGCTATCTGTCCCTCTCCTGGGATGGGAACCTTTCTTTCTGATAGAAGATGTTTAGTAGTAACAAAAGATGACCTGTGACAGAGGTGGCAGGTACAAATGTCTTACTGCTGACAGTAAATATGATCTTACTTTATATAACATAGAGGAAGGGGCTGATGACATGGACTCACCAGTTCAGCCTTCACCATCTCTGCGGGATCTTCCGCAGCCTCCTCCACAGGTTTCATCCTGAAGAACCAGAAAATATTATTATTTAAACTTATGTCTTCTATTCACAAGAGTTACTGATACAGTCCATGGTCATAGTTCCTATCTGGAGGTTTCTCTTATACGATTTTTTTAATGTAGGATGAGCAACAATTTAACAGTATATAATAGATATTTCTGGAGTTATTAGAAAATTACAGACAGAGCCTGAATGCAATTAATAGAACAGTATGGACAGAGCCTGTCTGGAGTCACCAGTACAGGACTTAAAGACTTCCTGATATTTCTATTGCAGTATGGACAGCACTGATTATATACACAAATGTTCCTCTTTAGAACCGTATAGAATGTATGTGTACATGGAATAAACCATATAGATACTAACAGAGAAGGTGCTTCTGGCTGCGGCTGCCACTCCCGCAGGTTTCTGTTGATAATCTAGGGAAAGAGACACAGAGTGAAATAAATTATACACAACAAATCTTTAGGACAAGTTCCATGGGACTCGGATAAGTCGGCCACAGTCTGTCCCCGCAGGTTTTTACCAGGTTACTATACATTTTACAGCAGAATGAGAGAAAATAATTTAATGGAAAAATTAACAAATTGGTCTTAATAAAAAAAAATGTATTTTGATTTGGTCTAGAAATTTGTCTTGAAGAGTTCATTTAGCAGCAACTTATATAGAACATGAAACAAGAACCCACTCTGATATTATGCAGGATTACAACCATAGAAATATCACTCTGGTCAGACATCCAGTATGATCTCTATATCTGATATATCAGATACTGGAACGTGGACCTATTGTGGGACAACCAATCCAGACTATGAAAAACGTTTCGCCGCTGATTACACAAAAACTTTAAGCGACAAGTCCCTGTCTGTGCTGTGACGCCCCGTCCTCCTTTATGCTTTATAATTTTTGCTGGTTTTCAGCAACTTGTTGTCACTGACTAATCCTAGTTTCCCCATTGGCCAAACTTAACTAAACGTATCCCGTGTTTTAGGTGGGTAATCACTGTCACCACCAAGCTCCATCACCAGCCTACCAGGAGCCGCTTACACTTCTCTGTGGGGTGTAGCTGCTGCAGCACCTCTTTGCTGGTTGCTAAAACCTTCTGACCATTTACTTTGGATTGGTACTGCCGGGTAGATGAACGCAGGTAGACAGGAGATGGAATAAATGGTAAGTTGTTGGTCCCAGGACACAGCTGGATTTTATAGATGGAGCAGAATATCTCTCACCCAGACTGACATTATTTTGTCCCTGATGTCTAGCACCATCTACACTGGGCCCCCCAGATCCCTACTGGACCACTGGGTGAGTGGAATCCATAAGTGGTATACACAGAGGTGGATGTGGGGGTGTATATGGGGGTATCGCCATATCGCCACTTCTCCTACTGTTTGTACATAAATACATTACACATTTACATGTCTGTACACTTTACACTGGGCACACATGTAATAAACACAATAAAATATTTCCGGCAGCAAAGCACCTGCTCCTCAATCCCGCCCGGCTATCAGTTACTACATACATGAGTCCATGTTATTTACTGGTCACACAGCTGTGTCATGTTCTCTCTGCGCCTATGAACTGAGTGCCGTGTAAAATGTACCCTCAGCTCTGAAGTGACGGCACCACGGGTACTGTAAGCAAAGCCACCACCTGAGCGCCACCTCTTTATAGTAACTGTTATACTGTACCTCCTGCTCGGTGGCCAGCAGCCGCAGCCTGGTGAGCCTACTCTTCAGGAGATCATTTACCCTCATGTAGCTGCTGAGCTGCAATAGAGAGAGAATTACATTTAGATCTCAGTATATGAATACGTAGTGCACACCATATTGTATATTTGTGTAACACATTGTGTAGTGCCCTCTCCTCGCACAAAGGGGCTTATTTGCAGGGTACGGTTATGTTACTGCGCCGCTGTGTCCAAGTTTCTAGGAATCTTTCATTTGTAGATCTTATCTTACATTACAGTAATAAAGTGTGTGGACAAAGCTTCAGTTTTGGTCTTATGGGACACTTGCGAGGAGAGAGTGCACCACGGCTGTGACTATCATCACATTGGAATATTACGTGATATAATGATGGACTGACCAGGCTTGATAGCAGCTCCTCCCGTGCCTCCAGTATATCACATTTTCTTTCCTGTTCAGGGGATAATGCAGGTATAAGGTCAGTTTTAGAGTGAGAGAGAGAAATAAGAGAGAGAGAGTGACAGAGGGTGAGAGAGAGAGAGAGAGACAGAGAGGGAGAGAGAGACAGATAAATGTATGTCACACTTTCTGTACTTTTATTTTTCAGTACAGACAGTGGGCATCACATTATTAATCCCGTCTATAATGTGAATAGTAGGAAACTGAATCTGTACCGTGAGTCAGTTTCCAGCCATTCACATGGTGAGGGATATTAACCTTTTAGTGTCCCACTGCCACGCGGATGTCGGAGCAGGAACTGATGTGAACGTACACATGAAGATATAGCGTGGGATCATGCACAATGACATGTTACACACATGGTTCATAGAATCACAATGGCCATATTCCAATCATACCTCCCAGATGTCCTGATTTCGGCGGGACAGTCACGAATTGACGCCACTGTGCCGCCATTCCACCAGTCGGCACGTTTATCCCCAGACAAGTTGGGAGGTACGCAGCAATTTTAGGAGTTTGTTAGAGGAGGGGAATTGGAGACAGCCTAATGCTTCAGAAGCGCTTAGCACGGCCCCAGAGACCGTCACACGCCCCTCAGCCTGGCATGACCACTCCGTGTTGTGATTACCGCTGTACGTGTATGTTTGTATGTATACAAATGGTTATAGATAGTTGTCATACCAACTGCTGCTTGATCCACAGTTCTTCTGCCTCCACTTGCTTGCTCTCCCCCAGTTGTTTCCACAGGGTCTCAAGCTCATCATTATTTGACCTGGATAGACAAGTAGAGAATACATTCTTATTTACCTGCTTATTTAATGTACACCAATGCCAGACAAACAGCCAGGCATACTCCGATCTGTGAGCAACAGGAAAAGGGATCCCTGGCTACAAATAACTATCAGTTACAGGTTGTGAGTGTGACAACTACGGGGGGAGGGCCCTTGACAACACCACTAGAACTTTGGAAAAAAAAATCCCACCCCGACCATAATAAGGGATTTCCTGTTTCAGCCGTTACAGGCATCACAGGACGCACCAGATTGGGTGAGTGCAGGTACGTTTCATTTTTTTCTTTTATTATAATATAATATTAGCTTTTTGTGGCGTTATCCTTTAATGTCTGCTGATAATACAAATGTTTCCCCTTTGCGATAAGATGATAGCAGGGTTCAGAAACAGCACGTAATAGAAATCATCTCTGTAAAGAGCGAATGTTTACATTTAAATAGTCACATTCAATGCATTTTAAAATGTGCAACATAAAATAAAACAAATATTTAAAATTACATACAGGAAAGGAGAATCTACACTGGGCAGTGGGCTATATATTATTATAGGGGAGAGGACAGGTCACTGCCTCCTACAACTTCCACAAAATCATCTCATGAAATACTCTGTGCTGCTGGGGCACCTGCTCATTCCACTATATAACTCTCAGTCTGTGGCTTCCTGCTGCCTCCATTCCCATCTACACATCATGTCACTGCCCTTGTCACATGCAGCCCTGTCCTCACTAACACATCACTCATCTCCTGATATACTCTGTGCTGCTGGGGCACCTGCTCATTCCACTATACAACTCTTAGTCTGTGGCTTCCTGCTGCCTCCATTACCCATCCACACATCATGTCACTGCCCCTGTCACATGCAGCCGTCCTCACTAACACATCACTCATCTTCTGATATACTCTGTGCTGTGCTCTAAACATTAACAGGTTCTCTCATACTTGTCACATGCACCTTCACAATTATACCTCACCTCATAACTCCTGTAAACAGCGTCCAAATGACAGACCTATCAAAAACACTGCTATGTGTTTGACCTTCTCGCTCTCTCTGAGCTGCCTCTCTGCACTGTCCCTGGGCAGTGTGGTCACTCACTATGATGTCAAGTGCGTGATGTCACAGTGCGTGATGTCACCAGGGCATGTTGAAAGAGGCAGACCTGATAAAATAAGGACACTGCTGTGGCAGATTATAATGGGGGGTGTTTAGGAGCTGCCCATCCAAGCTCAGTTGTGTAAGAATGACCTTGGAGTGTGGAGCTCAGCCCATGTTCCAATAAACATGGGGATATGTTCTTAATGTGGGCAGCACGGTGGCTTAGTGGTTAGCACTTCTGCCTCACAGTTCTGGGGTCCAATGGGGCAGGGACTGATGTGAATGAGTTCTCTGTACATTGCTGCGGAATCAGTGGCGCTATATAAATAAATGGTGATGATGATGATGAATGTTCATTGTTGAATATATGGAATATATATCATAGGTGAAGGGGTTGCTGTATTTCCTGATGACAATGAAGGTTCAGGAAGGGCCCACAGTACATATGAAAATCAGAGTGAGACACATGGAGTGGGGTGACGTTATCTCCACCCAGAGCCCACAGGGTTTAATCCACCACATTAGAGAACTCTATATGGGCCCATCTCCATAGGGAAAGGACAACTATGGCCTTACCCAATGCAGTTCCTGGTTATGTAGGACAGTCCCCACCAGAGTCATGGCTGGGTAGATAGGGTGGGTCAGTAAGTTTTATGATGAGGAAAGCAGAAGGAATGATTATCAATGATTGGGGAGCGGGGATGTCTGACAATAAACATCATTTACAAACTGCAGACTATGTGGGGTGTAATACATTTCCATTTGTCCCCCTTCACATAAGAACACTCCTACACTACGCCATTTATTCCGGGTTTTGGAACTGCCCCAATAAAGGCACTTTTTCAGGTATACAGATTCACCTGTGTATGGTGGAGAGAGAAACATCCAAACTTGTAACACTTTACTACATCCCCCCTTATTAATTTCCACTACTTTTACATCCTTCTAATATCCTGCTCTGTTATCCTTCTATATAATGTCAGACATTGCTGATTTTTCTACCTCGCTTCTAGCAGACCCGGGGGCAGCTTGATGCTGGATTTCATTCCTTCTGGCAGAGGCAGCTTACTGGTGAAAACAGATGCTTATTAATGATAATAATCATGAAAACGTGTTCTCACCATTAATGTAAATGGCCCTGGTTGGGAACTGAACTCATGAGCCCAGTGCTGACCCACCGCGCTGACCCGCTATCAGCCATCTCTTAAAGTATCGGATACACTACGGACATTTATTTACCAGAACACATCAGTAATGGGATGGAAATGCTGTACTCCGCCTAGTTTACATTTTTATGAATGTCACATTCACATGCAGATAAGAGTATCTCATAGGTGTTTGGGGGATGTACTGTGTATTAAACTGCATACCATTGATTTAACTTAACAGCTAAAACCTTATCTATAATATAATCACACTGACAACAACTTGATTTTGGTAAAAAAACAGGTCCCAGTTTTTTAAATAATAAAAGTATGGTGGCGGCGGGAGCAATCAGCCCGGGCTTACAAGGACGTGCCCCCATAAAGCAGGACGAGGGGTCCCCCACACAAAGGGACCAAGAGCCAGGGTGATTTGAAGGGGTAGTGACATGCGGCCAATCAGCGATACCATCGTGTGAATTAGCCGCTGATTCATCATCATCATCATCATCATCATCTATTTATATAGCGCCATTGATTCCGCAGCGCTGTACAGAGAACTCATTCACATCAGTCCCTGCCCCATTGGAGCTTACAGTCTAAATTTCTTAAGACACACACAGAGACTAGGGACAATTTTGATAGCAGCCAATTAACCTACTAGTATCTTTTTGGAATATGGGAGGAAACCGGAGCACCCGGAGGAAACCCACGCAAACATGGGGAGAACATACAAACTTCTCACAGATAAGGCCATGGTCAGGAATTGAACTCATGACCCCAGCGCTGTGAGGCAGAAGTGCTAACCACTGAGCCACCGTGCTGCCCACAACTGATTGTAACATCTCCACATTACTTCAGTCTTAGAAGACAATACATTACATTGTCAATTAATTAGGTTTTCTTCTGTTACCAGGTGACCAAACAAACTCTGGTAGCAGCCCCATCACGGTAGTCCCATTGTCTCTTTGGACCTCTGTCTCTCAAGCTGACCGCGTTAGCCTGCATAGCTGTCCAGGAAGATGAGGGGGTCGGGCGAGTGGAGAGTGTCGCAGGCCCCCCTGCAAAACCACAACAAACAGAATCAGGTAATTACCCTTATTGTGTACAATATAGAATATAACACCACTAGACTTGTGTATATTCCTGTACCATTGTTCACTCTCTACCCTTGTTTTCTTTTCCAGGATTAAATGGATAACTCCAAATCAATTTGGTTTAAGATATTTTATTCACTTTTTCTTAGATGCGGAGCCACCACCCAGTGTGAGTGACCAGTCACAGGAGCAGGAGGAGGAGCTGTGAGAGATCCCGCCCTCCTCACCGCCTGCTGGTCCTGCACATTGTCCATCTGTGCGGTCACTGGAAGCCATAGATAAATGGGACCAGATCACCAAAGAGCTCCTAATAACCATCAATCGCAGCCTTCGGTAGACGAAGCACCAGGAAGGAGTGCCAATTAACACGGAGAAGAAGGGCCTGATGGAGAGCATTTTGAACGCTATAAATGGGGTTGGCCAATCCCTGCAGCCATACTGAATCGGCTGCTCGCCGTGGTTCCCCACATGTGACCCCAGTGAGCCTGAGCCTAAGGAAGCAGAGGACTCAGGACCTGGCTCTGCTCCTACAGCCCCCAGAGCTCGGGAGGCACCGAGACAGGTGCGGGGTCCCTGAGGGGATAAGGCACAGATAGCTGAAATAACAGCAACATATTGCAAAAAATATATAAAAAATTATAAACTGCAAAACCTGGATGTGTTTCACTCTCTTAACCATAACCTCCTAATGACATATACAAGCTTACTTAACTTATCTAATAATAAAGACACTGAGACATATGAAAGTGGCTAAAGAAGGTCCCAGTTTATTAATTTTTAAATAAATGGTGGTGAAAGTGAACTGTGAGGCAGCTAAATCAAACTGATATTTGGAACTAAGCGTGGATGGCTGACGGCCTACTCCACGTAACCGGGACACATCCTAAACTGCCTGGCCAACGCTAATTCTGACGCAAGAGTGACTAAACCCAATATCGACTACGCAATGGGCGCCCTCAGATGTGGACCAAGGGATCCTCATCAAAAAGGACCGCGTCACGTTCCTCGATGCGGGTAGCAACTGTGGTCAAACAGCAATAATGTGGTGGTCGAGTACTGATGGGAATCCTTCCCTTACCTTGTCCTCCAGACACGAGTCAGGTTCTTTTCTGTTCGGATATCTGGTGGTCAGGAGATAAATACTTCAATGAAAGGGACAAGGATTGGTCAAACAACTTGGGTTTATTGAGAATGCAGTAAGGATAGTTTCGGTAAGACACCGCGCCAATGACCCCTTCAGCTCAATAGTAATGACAAAATAATGCGTCTGATCAGCATAGAGCACAATAGCATTTAACATATAACATACACCTGGTGAGTATAAGGCAGAATAACGATAACATCTTCAAAGCACATTGTCTAATAAGGCACACTGGTAATCACAGTTACTACATTCACGTTAACAATATCTGACTGGTGATGATGCAAAATCTATCAATAATAACCCATCAAGACTCTTACGGTCACTAGAGGGCTATTTATTATTCAGGTGTTTGGGGTACCGTGCTATTCCCTATGGGTCAGGCGCCCCACTTTTAGCATCTACTGCTGAGTTAACTTGAATTGCAGCGGTACCACTAACACTGAATATCACACCTTCAATATTAATAAATCAATTCTTAGGTAAATCACATAACATTAACATCATCTAAAACATTTGGTACACCAATATTATCCCCGGTAACGTTACCATATTTTCCACTGAGTCCTGGGCTGACCTGTACACACAAATTTGGTAGTGTTCCAATGTCCTGCAGAGGTTTCCATCAAGGGTTAAGTATTATAGTAGAAAGCAGGGCTGTTGCTCATTTCAGCCACAAGATGGCGCTGTTCTCTCAACAGTCAATGAATCTCTATCAGCACATGTGCTCTGCAACAGGGCAGGTGTCTAGATATCAGCACACACACACAGGATATAGCTGAAACGACCGTCTTAATTGTTCCCTGCAGCCTGTGTAAAGGTATGATCTGGGGGAAAAGCTCTCACAATCCTTCCTTGTACAAGAATGCAATGTCAGTTTTGGATAGATTCTCTCATCACTCTTCCCTCTGACACTGGGATGTGTGCAGTACACTGCAGGATAGGGTTTTACCTTGAGACGGTTCTGCAGTTAGTGGAGACTGTCTTTGGCACCCCGCTGCGTGTCCCCAGCTGTTCTCCTTCCGCTTTGCTGGCAATGTCACAGTTCTGGCAGCAGCTCACTCTTGTCTCTGCTCGGCTGCACGTCCTCGCCCTTGTTCCTTCTACCATGCTGCTCTCTTCTTCTCCTCCTTCCTGCACATCCTCTTCCTGTTACTCCCCCAGCCAATCAGGGCCTTCATCCTCCTCCTGTAATTTGGGGCACAAGTTTTCAGGAGCACAATTAACCCCTTGTATCCCTGCATTTTAAAAGCGTTTATGCACTCCTCTGTGCTGTTCAACAGGGCTTTGGGGTACCACAATAACACTGTAACGATCAGCCACTGCCCACAGTGACTTCCTACCAACTGTGCCTGCTCTGTGGCGTGGGGAAGAACCAGATTAAAACTCATACGCCACGGAAGCAGGGAGGTCTATAAAGGGCATGGCTGGGTGGGATCTTGAGCAGTGAATGAGAAAGGGCATGTGACATGCTAGGACTTATATAGACAGATCTCCAGGCACTCCCCTTCCTTCCTCATTGGTCGGCCTGGGATGTGGCATCTTACTTGCAGGTAAGGTTAACCTCACTTACTGCCACATATATATGCGTCTAAGTGCTTTCATCCATATGAGACTCTATTGTTATTATTGACATTCTGTGTTTCTTTCTCCATTAATCCTACATAGATGACAACAGAGTACAGGTTGTTCATATTCATGATGGGCAACATGTTCAGATGAGTAGATAAAATATATTCTGCATAGGGAAACGTGTGTTGAGTCCATTGTGAAAATTTTTTTGTTAAAGAATCTGCTATAAACACATCGCAGCCACATTCTCCTGCAGCGTGTATACATCATGGACTAAAAGTATCATTCCAAATTTCAATGGTTTAGGCCATCAATTCCTATATATCTGTGTGCAAGGATAGAATTGGACAATGTGCATTATTTTTAGTTTGTTTAGTTGAGCTTTAGTTTTATATATTTAGATTATACTTACAGCTGAAGTGTTGCTGAATCACATAATAATCGTCCGTTTCTGCAAGAAGCTCCTATATGTCAGGAGACAGAACATTTCTTTTTTTTAAAAAAAAGTAGTAATAAAAATGATATTAATAAAAAAGAACATAGAAAATATTTAGCATAATATATAAATCATATCCAGCCAGGGTACCACTGACACAGGCGGGATGGATACCATCTACATGTCGGAGCAGAAATCGACATTCGGCAGATCAGGCAATGTTTTTCCAGTCTTCAAATGTCCAGTTTTGGTGAGCCTGTGCTGCTGTAGTCCATAGTTTCCTGCCCTTATAATGAGGTTCCCATTAAACAACGTAAATGAAAATCTTAAAACACAAAAAGGTGTCACATGTAAAATAGACAGTCCCAACATCTCCTGACTTTATGATTTATTTAAGGCTAAAACGAGTAATATTTTAGAGAGATAACGAAAGTTATATCTAATAAAAGGGATATTTGTAAAGTGTTAGGAGTAGGGACGTGACAGTACACTTTTGCACGGCGCTCGCCCTTCTAGTTTGCGGAGGTGTCTTCAAAGACCGTAAAACAGACATGCAAATTGCACTTTGTAGAGCACTGAACAGGTCATATAATCGGACAAGTGCAAAACCAAAGTGGTATTTGGTGTGCTCCGGCACACAATGTGACTGAGGTCCAGTGTGTGTAAGAGATGGGTACACTGTGGAATATGAGTTTCTATTAGATGGCATGAAATGAATGTAACTAATTAGGAGCGTCTGCATAGCAGAACAGCAATCAGTACAGACTTCATGTATATTGGTGTCATTTATCTGCAACTGCTGATAATCTGATTATCCTTTAATCCATACTTGCCAACTCTCCCAAATGTCCGGGAGACTCTCAAAATTTGGGTCGGTCTCACGGACTACCGGGAGAGCAAGTCTCCTGCATCCCGCAACTGCCTAGCATAAATGGCGCGTTTTGCTGTGAATCGCGTCATTTTAACCCCAGCATTTCCGTCGCAGGGGCGGGGCCAAAATGACGTGTTTGGCCCCCTCCCGTCCTCTAGTCACACCCCTCTCCTGGACTACACTTGCTGAAAGTAGGCAAGTATGCTGTAATCTGTGATGTAAGTGCATTACAACATTGATGTTTTGTTAAACTGCATTATTACAGGTGTAATACGCAGCTTACTGTGTTTTCCCCTCTAAGATCCACATTATTTTCTGGGTAGAAAATATACTGAAAAGTTAATGTCCTCTGAATATTTTTATAAATACTCCCATCCTCTCGCTGGTCAATTTCTTGCCCATTTGTTTTCCAATTCTTGGTCCCTGTCCTGATATAATGACATTTATTAAAGATTGGGGGGTACATAGGGGGAGGCAAACTGGGGCAGCTGTCACAGGCAGCAATATTTAGGGGGCAATAGAACAAAAATTATTATTATTTTCAAAATGCCAACTTTCTTGGTGCAGATATAAAATATAAATGGTATTTACTTTAGTAGCTCTAATAATCTAATAATGCTTAAAATGAAAATATTTGTCTTTTATAATGTACACAAATCATATATAAATGTTTATAGTAGACGTCTTTCTTAACATTAATGAATTAATTTAACACAGGGAACCGCAGTTGGGGGCAGACTATTCTGTAGCAGGTGAAATGGGTGTCGGATGGTTTGTGAAAATGTGAGTTAGATAAATATACTATATTTTAGTTTCCAGCCATCACCTCTTGATTTACAATGGGCAAATTGGAGGTTCGGTGGCAGAAATGCAGCTCTGGAACCACAGTGGTTTTTGCAGCCGCAGTCTCAATTAATGTTATAGGTTTGCAGGGCAGAACGGTCACATTTATAGAGGAAATGACATCTGCACACAACGGGGAGGCGTTTGGTGGAGTCAGGGCACAAGAACAACTTTACTGTATATTGCCTACGTGTGCTCGCCCATTCCCCACCCTGTTCACTCCCCTAAATCGGTGGCTGTAGTAAGTGTCTTTGCACTCAGAGGTGACTTGGACGTGGCTGCGTTCTATCGCGTACCGTCCGGATCTGGGCAAGCACAGGGTATTTTCTGCTGACGATAGCACCCATGACTCAAACCTAAGGTGTGCATTGAATGAGGCTCCTGATTGGACCTGAATCACAGCTATCAATTTAGATGCTTCATTTTTATCCACATTACTGACCATAGGAGATGGAATACCCTGGACAACTGCATTCCTCTGTACTGAAAACAGTCTTCCTTCCCAAGCTTCACTTCCAGAACCCAAGTCCCCTGGAATCTGCCATAATCCACAGACTAGACTAGCTTTAGAGAGTCGCAGACATATGCTCACATTGAAACAGTGTAATAGTCACAAACAGTCTGGGGTATCTGCAGTATGCATGACCAGTATCCTTGAAGAAGAGGGGCAAGTGTGGCATTTGGAGGAGGGATTTGAAATGTAAATGGTGTCGTAAAATGATCACAAGGGAAAACACATGATTTTCATTTTTCCTATTTTGCCATCTCTTTTTGGCTATTAAAAGTATTTACCACTTTGAGATTTTTACACATTTTACTTTCTAACATCATAGAATCATAATGGATTTATCCCAGAATCCCTCCCACTGATAAAAACATAACAGTCCACAATGCCGAAACAAAATAGCTAAACATTTTTCTTAAGTAATTACAAATATAAAACAGACAACGATTGCTTGTTCATTTTGCCCAAGTAAACCCTGCTGTAATTAGTTGTCTTCAGAGGTCACATAAGTAATTGGATCCCACCTGTGTACAATTAGTGTTTCACATAATCTGAAAATAAACACACGTGTCTGTGAGAGGTCCTACAGTTGGTCAAAGCTTCATCATGAAGTTCAAAGAAAATTCAAATATAACATGTTAATGATTAGCACTCGTCAGAAGAAGGTTATAATGAGATTTCCAAACTGTTTACCATCCCCCAGAGCACTATCACATCCATCATAAAGAAATTAAGATAATGTGGCACAACTGTGAATTTGTCTAGAACAAAACTGAATATCCCTCCGAGAAGGGTACTTGTCAGGGTACCCACCAAGAGGAGCCTGGCAGCTCTGTCAGTTTAGCTTTCCATTGCAGAGATGATAGAAACTATCCATAGGACAACAGTAGCCTGGCTACATGAAATCTTACCTAGAATTTGTCTGAAAGCATGGGGAAGATCTTTATACCAAGTGGAGAAAGATTATCTGTCCTGATGAGACCAAGATTGAACGTTTGGCTTCAATGCTAGGCAGAAATCTAACGCAGCACGTGATTCCAAAAGAATGATCCCTACATTGAATCATGCTGGTGGTATAATGTTATGGAATTTTTCCTCTGCATCAAGAACTGGAAAACTTGATAAAATCGAGGGCAAAATGAGTGGACTAAGATGTAGCCAAATCTTGCAGGAAAACCTGCTGCAGTCAACAGCAGGTCAGTGAGCCGAAGCGTACAGCAAATGCCACATTGGAGTGGCTTAAATACCGAGCAAATCATTGTTCCAGAGTATCCCGATCAAAGCTAAGTAACATTCCCAATCTGTGGAATGGTTTGAAAATTTCCCACCAAGGGTCCTCTTGTAACCGAAAATGGCAAAGCAGAATTGGCGAAAATTGCAGTTTCTTGGTGTGCAAAGCAGGTAGAAGATTGCCCAAATATACTCACGGCTTTAATTCCTGCTAAATGAGTTTCTACCAAGTATAAAAATAAGGGTGTGAATATATATGTAACCAGTCATTTTTTTGCAATTATTTAAACTAAAGCTTTAGAGATGTATTTTATATTTGTCAAATGTCTTTAGATCGGTGTTAAGAATTACCATATAAATTAATTTAGATTATATAATATAAGAGAAGAAAATAAAATAAAATGGGAAGAGTGGGGGAGGGGGTGAACACTTTTATATAACACTGTATATAACAGACACACATGGATGGTATATATGGATCCTGATTAGTATAATTTACAAACAACATTATAAAATAAATATACAATTTTCACTCTGCATCTTTTGAACAATGTTTCATGATTTGGGGGGATTTCGATCATCTGTAATAACTCCCCAATGAAGAGCAATTACCGGCACAGACTTGCTAAAGCTCCTAGCAATAAAACGAGTTCGAAATGTTCTTGTTCCACCTCAACTCTCATAGTGCATCGATTTCTGGCCGCAGGAAACGTATAAATGATGTGACAGTAAAAGCTACTTAAATAGAGAAGGTTGGTTCTCCCAGGTTTTGTAAGTTACTCAGTATTGTTTAATCGGAAACATATGAAAAAGGGTCGACGCTTGATGTTCCCCTTTGGAAAGTAGCATGGATGAAAGAAAACACCTCTTGTCTGGTCAACCACGTTATTAAGTACAGTCTATCGTTATACAGCGATCTACATTACAATGAAAGCACTGGCTAAACATACACTAGGAGGTCTTGATGAAGTTTGATTTCACTTGATTGCCCTTTTGTGCATATAATTTACATATAAAACTGTTCTCTCTGTACTGTTAGCCATTATGATATCATGGGAAAAATGGGGAAGGGATGACAGGAAAAACCGCTCCGCACAAGATAGTACCCTACCTCACTAATGAGTATATATTGTTATGTGAGGGGGTGCTAAGGTCATATATATGAACATATAATCCAAAAAGAAAGGGAAAAAAAGGGTGATGACCTAAACAAGAACTCCAGGTACATACAAATAATCAATTAATACATATTGTTTTTATTGGTATGCATTAAAAATGGTACATATAGATACACCACACAGATAAAAAAGCGAAATATAAAAAGAATGTAGTGTTGAAAAGTATAGAATTAAAAATGAATGGACCCTGGGATGGAGCCGATCAGAATCCGTATAACATTCCCAAAGGGAAAGTCACTGATATAGGATCTCTTGTGGGAGTATACACAACACAAATAGAGTGGTAAACGATGTGCACATTCTGCATGGTAACAGTGTGTCACTTGTATAGCACTTGATATTTTGTGTTGTGTTTAGTGTGAGCTATAGATGGCAGTATTGCCTAATTTGTTCCTCAATTGATCCAATAATGAGTTATCCTTCAGAGTGCCGTGCACCTTAATACATACTAGAGATTCTTTAAACACGAGCCCTGTGTAGTATATCAAGGAATTGGCAAGTATATAGTAGCTTGTGTTCTCATACATATGCGCCTACTTAGGCTATGACTCTAGTTGTTACTCAGTGACTCGTGTATAACGGATGATCTCTATAGTACTGGTCTTCTAAAGGGCCACTTTTGTGTATTTATTCCTGTATTGACATAGGTTGCTGTCACCAAATTCATACATCAAGAGTCATCTAGATATTTGTTAGAAACTGACATAATGGTTGAGGTAAGTATAGTAGAATTACATAAAATGAAAAAAACCAAAATAAATATAAACTAGTGAGTAGCATGATTGAATGTCACAATCATATGTGTATATTCATTTCTATCAAAATTATATCCACTGTGAAAAAATGTGAGTATCGATTATGGAAAAAAATGTTAAAACAAACTACGTGTTAGTTGTTATTTTATATTTATTTCCTATATTATATATCTTTCTTAAATTATTTATTTGTATTTTTTAATTTTTTTAAATTTCTATACTTTTTTATATATATCTTTTCTCTCATCTCCTATATTTTTTGCTTTTTGGAATTGTTATTCATTTATTTATTTCTCACTTCTTATTTTTTTTTTATTTTTTATTTTATATTGTTTATTTTCTGTTGTTTATCATTTATTATTTTTCATATTTTATTTTCTGTTTTTTATTTTTTTATTATATTATTTTTTTATTATTATTTTATATTTTTATATTTTTTTATATTTTTTCATTTATTTATTTTCTTACTTTTTTATATTCTTTATTCTTTTAGATTTTTATAGATTTTTATTCTCCATTTATTTTCCCATATATTATTTTTATGTTACTTATTTGTGATTATTAGTGTATTTGATATATCCATCTAATAGAATTAATCAAATGTAAAGTGTGAATATAGATATCTCAGATGTGCATGTGAACCTGAATATCTAATAAATATGTATAAAGCCTTGTGTATAATATAATAAGGTAAATGTGCAAAAAAATGGGAAACAGTTATATTAGATACTATGACCCACTAAAGTGTATAAATATATCCAAGTTGATTAAGGACCAATACTATTGGTCAGGTGAAAAAAAGGGAACAAATAAATACAAAAACAAATATAAAGAGTGAGAATATATATATATATATATATATATGTATATTAGGGTCTGTGCTAGAGTGAATAGGTTTCTATGATGGAATTAGTCGTCAAATTCAATTGACCATGGGTACATTACCAATGTACTATCGCAAATTGCCCTCAGGTGATTCATATATATCACAAAGAGTCCAATAGTGAGTATATGGCAGAGATATTCAATATGGGATATATAAAGAAGAATAATAATAAACAAATGAAAAAGCAAACAGAAAAACAAAAATAACAAAATTATTAGTATTAGAACGAATATAAACCGGACCTAAATTGTGATAGATCGTTGATACAACAAATATCATGAACTTGAAATAGGCCATTAGGATATTATGACTTGTTCTCATTATTCGGTAAGTATGTTATTGTTATTGTAATCAAAAAGTATGTTCTCAAGATGAAATTCAGTATCCATTATGAAATGAATATGTTACCTCATAAGATACAGATGCATTAGTAGTGGCATTGCTTGCTCCTACAGAAAACTAGCATAACTAGTATTCTCATTTAGGCCAAATGGCATTATAGAATTCAATAAGAAAATCCATCGGCTCTCCCTCTGTAGGAGCTGTTTGATAACATCACCCCCTCTGATACCCATCTTAATTTGTTCGATCCTAAAAGCTTTCGTGTCATGGGGATTTCCTCCATGTTTATGGAGGAAGTGGCGTGCCACTGATGTCAGTTGTTTAAATGTATCTTTATCTGTGGGTGCATTCCTGATTGAACCAATGTGTTCTAATAGTCTGTTTTTTAACATTCTGCTAGTCGTGCCTACGTAGATCAAATTACAAGGACATGTAAGAACGTATATCACACATTTGGTAGTGCAGTTAATAAACTGTTTAATTTGATGATTATTCCCATATCTGTCAGAAATGTCTCTGGTTCTTTCCATATAAGAGCATGTCTTACAATGACCACATTTATGGGATCCTTTAACTGATAGAATTAGGGTACCCATCGAAAAGTGACTTCTCACCAATTTGTCACCTAGATTAGGTGATCTACGCCAGCTAAAATCAGGTCTTGGCCCCAAATTTTTAGAAAAATCCATATCTGATAGGAGAATAGGACAATGTTGTTGTACAATGTTTTATATCTCCTTCCATTCATGGCAAAAGTTGCCTACAATTCTAATTTTCTTGTCATTCTTGGATTTGATCTTACCATACATCAATTTACTCCTATCTTTAATATTAACCTGATTAAAGGCTCTTTTAATGAGTCTCTTACTTTAGCTTCGTTGCACAAGTCTCATACTTAATTCTACAGATTTTTGCTTTAAATCAGAGGGTTTGGAGCAATTGCGTTTTAGTCTCAAAAATTCTCCCTTTGGTATGTTGTTTATTACAGGTGGGAAATGGGAACTTTTGCTATGTAATATACTGTTGGTCGCTGTTTTCTTGCGGAATAGGTCGGTAACAATTCTACCATCTGGCATTTTCCTGATAGTCAGGTCTAAGAAATTGACATGCTTCTGATGCATTTCATATGTTAGATGTAAGTTGTTTGGGTTGTTGTTAAGAGTTTCTACGAACTCTACAAACATTTCTTGCTTGCCATTCCACATAATAAGTATGTCGCCGATATAGCGCATCCAAACAGTTATATTATCAGTATATCTGTTCAGTTGGTCACAGAAAACTGTCTCCCTCTCCCACCTGCCCAAGTAGAGATTGGCAAAAGTGGGGGCACAAGCCGCCCCCATTGCCGTCCCTTGTACCTGTAGGTAAAATCTGTTGTCAAAAACAAAAAAGTTTCTCTTCAGTATAAATTCAAGGAGTTCGATCAAAAAGAGGCTAAATGTGGGGTTGTCATTGGCCTGTAAGAAGAACTTGACAGCATCAATACCCACTTCATGTTGGATGCTGGTATAAAGTGACACTACATCCATTGTGATGAGCCAAACATCTTGTTCCAAGGTGATACCATCTAAAAGCTTAAGGATGTCTGTAGTGTCTCTTACGTAAGAGGGTAAGGAAGTGACATAATCACGCAAATGTAAATCAATGAAAATGCTTGCTTGTTCGGTCAAGCCTCCTATACCCAAAAGAATTGGTCTTCCGGGTGGTTTAATGCCATTTTTATGAATTTGAGGCAATAAGTATATTGTTGGTATTTTAGGATTGTCAATGCTTAAAAATTCTAATTCTGATTTCAAAATCACTCCACTTACAAAAGCTCTTTTGATCATTCGATCATATATAGATTTGAAATCATTCAGAGGATTAGAAAAGAGTAATTTGTAGCATTGTTTATCTCCTAGTTGTTTCTGCATTTCTTCCTTATACAAAGTAATAGGCCAAATCACTACATTCCCACCCTTATCAGATGGTTTGATAACAACATCTTGCCAAGATTGAATCTCTTGAATGGCTCGTCTTTCATCTCTTCTCAAATTGTCCCATTTTCTATTTCTATTCTTCATGGATTTGAGTTTTAAGGTATCTAGATCGCGTGAAACCATATTCTCAAAAACTTTTATTTGTGGACTAATATTGTCATGGGGACAAAAAGTGGATCTTTTTTTACATGTAGGTCTAGAGGTTTGGCTAGATGTAATTTCCCTGCCAGTTTGTTCCTCTAAGAGATATTCTAAAGCAGACAAAGCTGTGTTATCTTCCTCCTCCAGATTCACATCCCTTGTTGGTATTACCGGATTTATACTAGTATCCACTTCTTCTGAAATAGATATTGGGATACTGAAAAATCTATCAGTATCTTCTCTGGTACCCACGGAGGCATTTGCACTGGTTTCTTGCAAATTAATAGGCTCATTTTTACTAAAGAATTTATTCAAACGTAGTTTCCCTGTGAAGAGGGGGTGGTCTTTTTCCCATCTAAAGCGATCAAAATTGTTCACTGGTGAGAACGTTAGACCATAACTTAATAATCTTATATGTGACTCATTTAAAATTCTATCTGACAAGTTGATTATCCGTAGGGAATCATTTATTTGCCCCTGTATTTTCTGTTGTATTGATAATTGTCCTTCCAGGGAGTTCGTGAGCGGTCGCGTAGATTTCTTGTGTCCCCTCCTAATACGTTTGTTCCACCGGTGTCCTCCCCTAGAGGTCTCTGAGTTTCCCCTAAAAAAGTATTCTTGTTGGTATTTCTCCTGGTTCTAGATTGAGTTCTACTCCTATTGAAAGGGTTATCATTATCATTATCTGAAGATTCTGATTCTGATGATTCAGGACTAATGGATATATTTTGTCCTGTTTTGGCAGTGGGATAATGTTTCCATTTAAAGATGCGACCATTCGCATAATCTCTTTGATCGCGATTAAATTTGGATTTTTTCCTTTCAATAAGGTTATCCTCAAGTCGATCCAAATCCTGTTTGTATCTTTCATATGTCTTCTGAAATAAGTCTGTTGTTTCATATTCTTTCAATTTGAGACTAAGTTGTTCAATATCTCGTGAATATGATTCTAATAGAAGATTGTCATGCTTTAAAATAATTTGCATTAATTCCTTAGAGCATTTAAGAAGAGCCATTTCCCATTCTGACTTTTATTCCTTAGTGGCTAACTCATATGTCGGGAATATCTTAGGTCTCAAGCCACGTGGAGTGATCATTTGTTTTATATAATTTTCAGTGGTGGTTATATTCCACCATGTTTTACTTTGCTTATACATTAGTGTTTTTAATTGGTTTAGATCTGCCAACTAGGGATCGTTATTAGAGCTGGTGTTAGCTATATCTTGATCAGGGAAAATGGATCCCAAATTGTCTTTCCACTTATCACACCTTTTGCTGAGATCTGCTCTTAAGTTAAACATTGCTATTATTAAGTTATACAGGTAAAGGTGGATTACTCGTAACTTGAGAACAAGAATTGGGAAGATACTTTAAAGAGGTGGATCACCTGTAAGGTAGGGGTATAACAACAGATGAAGCAATAGGTTAAAGCCTAATTCGTATATCAACCCAAAAGTTGGTCAGTGGCTATTTGCTGTCTTTATAGGTGATCAGTGTTGTCAGATAGAGAGTGAGGTATCTTATATCGTATGAGGATTGGTCGCCCAAAGTATTACAGTATACCCATGTATAGGTTTCTTGTATAATAATACAAGTGGTATATCAAAAAATTATTAGTCAAGGATTAAGTATAACAGACTAAGGGCTAGATTTACTAAGCTGCGGGTTTGAAAAAGTGGGGATGTTGCCTATAGCAACCAATCAGATTCTAGCTGTCATTTTGTAGAAAGTACTAAATAAATGAAAGCTAGAATCTGATTGGTTGCTATAGGCAACATCCCCACTTTTTCAAACCCGCAGCTTAGTAAATCTAGCCCTAAGTCTTTATTCACTATATAAGTTATCACATCTGTGCAGGAGCTAGAGTCTGAGTATAGACACTCAGTAGAACATATGATATCATGGGAAAAATGGGAAGGGATGACAGGAAAAACCGCTCCGCACAAGATAGTACCCTACCTCACTAATGAGTATATATTGTTATGTGAGTGCCTGTTAGCCATTATGCAATGTGTTATTTTGTTATTATAATTATAACCGGGCTTGTTCATCAAAGGGTTTTCAGCTGACAGGAGTTGAACCCAGTGCGGTTTTCTGCTGCTGCAGCCCATGCATTTCCAGGCTCTACGCGCTGTGCAGTCAGACATGCCCCTCTGCCTACCACCGCTATAACACATTGGTTATTTGAGTTACTGACGCCTCCCTGTCAGCTTGAACCATTGCGCACCGTTCTCTGTAAACTCCAGAGGGGATCAGCACTTTCTGAGATGATCAAACCACCCGGTCTGGCATCAACAATCATTCCACGATCAAATTCACTTGGATCACTTTTCTTCCCCATTTTGGTGTTTGGTCTGAACAACAACTGAACCTTTTCAGCCTGTCTGCATGCTTTTATGATTGTGTTGCTGCCACATGATTGGCTGATTAGATATTTGCATTAACGAGCAGGTACACAGGTGCTTCTTGGCCTTTTGGCTAAGAGTAGGTGTACATGCCCATGGATGCAGTGGGGCTTAAAGACACCCCCTGTAGGCGATGGGCCGTCACCTGGTCCTCTGGCCAAGAGGCCGGCTGCCTGGAGCCCGAGTTGCTACATGCCCAAAAATGCATTGTGGAGAGAGAGGCACCTGTGCACAGAGTAAGGCCCTCTGCACCTTTAATTTTCAGGCAGCACCATTTTTTTTGCCCTAGCCTGTTGGCCGAGTGCAAGCATCATTTTTATATTTCCGTCCAAAAGGCTGGGGCCTTATGGCACTTATTTATTTATTTATTTATTACACTTGGTACCAAGCACTTTTTTGATTATGTGTCTTTGTTTTTGCCACATTTGGTAGGGGTTTGGGTATAGGATCTTATGGGCGACCCTCTTTCCCCAAGTCATCTGAGGCTCCCTCCTTTTGGAGGGAGCCTTTTATGTCGGTGATATAAAGGAGCTTCAGCAAAGGAGGGACTGAAGATCTCCCTTTTTTTCCCTCTCTGGGGCCTTTTGTGATTCTGAGACATGTACCTCGGAAATAAAAAAAAATAATAATTAAAAAAAGAGTAGGGTGGTATTGGTTCACATTATGAGAAGGGGTCTCCATGCTCATTGCCCCCCCCCCCCTGCTCTAGTGGGAGCCTGCTTCTAGCTGTAGCGCTGGTTAATGATTGGGGAGAGGAACTTCTTTAAAGGAATGTATATCTATATATTTAATTAGACATTGTAACAATAAATGACAGTATGAAAGAAACAGTACTAGACTCTGGTTCAAAAGGTTTAATGCAAACTCCTGAAGATGGTATGGATCTTCTGTGCGAGCTCCTGCAGATGGTATGGATCTTCTGTGCGAGCTCCTGCAGATGGTATGGATCTCCTGTGTGAGCTCCTGCAGATGGTATGGATCTCCTGTGCGAGCTCCTGCAGATGGTATGGATCTCCTGTGTGAGCTCCTGCAGATGGTATGGATCTCCTGTGCGAGCTCCTAAAGATGGTATGGATCTCCTGTGCGAGCTCCTGCAGATGGTATGGATCTCCTGTGCGAGCTCCTGCAGATGGTATGGATCTCCTGTGCGAGCTCCTGCAGATGGTATGGATCTCCTGTGCGAGCTTCTGCAGATGGTATGGATCTCCTGTGCGAGCTCCTGCAGATGGTATGGATCTCCTATGCTGGTGCAGATGTTTTAGAGGGAGGTGCAGAAAGTATAGGGTGCTGGGTCTTCTACCTGGTTGGTCTGACTCACAGGTCCAGTTCTTACCTTAGTCATCTGATACGGTGTAGATGTCCTGCTGCACGGAAGCAGTGACCAACAGGAGAGGTCGTCACTCTCTGTAGAGATCCATACGTCCCAGCTGGAGCTGGAACGAATGGGTCTCTACAGAGAGCGACAACCTTTCCTGTTGGTCACTGCCTCCTTGCAGCAGGACATCTACACCGTATGGACTGGGGGACAAGGAGTAGACCAACCAGGTAGAGGAGCCTGCACCCTTTCTGCTGATGGGACAAGCTATTATATGGGAACTGGGCCCTCAACCTTGATAGCAAGGTAGGGCCTCAGGATAAGCTCCATATTCTCCATCATCCCTCTTGTGCAGCTCCTGCAGTTGGTGGTAACGGGCGCGTATGTCTGCAGGAGCACATAGAAGAGCAGGAGCAGAATGCCAGACAGGAGCAGCAGCTTGCAGGACCAGCGCATGAGATTGCATATGATGTTAAATAGCAATCTGAAAGAGAAACTATGTTATAGCGATGAACAGTTGCAATCATTTTGAAATAATAATAGGAGAATAATTTACCTCAGTCCTGCAATGCTGCTCCTTTTCTGCTCTTTACGTTTTACAACACTTTTCATCTGCAGTTGCCGCTCCTAAAGGAAAATCAGTGGTGGGATTATGAGGAGTACGACACAAGATCAGCCACTGAAGTTAGGGAAGTCAGAGTTGGCCGGCCATGCTACGATATTGACCATTTGGTCCCATATTGCAGCAAGTTGCCCCAAAATGAACAGCACATTATTTGCTAATAATCCAATTGAAATCAACTAGTTAAATATCCTGCATGGTTAGGTGTGTCTGGTCATCACCCAACTGTACTAACAGACCCTAGTGTAAGCCAGAGGTAAACTGGCTGCTTGGCCAGAGTGCCTGGATCTTGGCCACAATTTTGTTGATGGTGGTCTTGCTGCAATGTACGCCCAGCTTAGAGAGCTTACAGCCTGTAGGGAAAAGAAAGAGAAGTCTTCCTCATGGTAATGACTGTAACCACCAGGTATCATGCTAATCACTGCCATTGCTGGCCTCCTGCTCCACGTCAATGCACTATACTAGTGAGAGCTCTGGTGTGGTGCAGGAGACCTGGTGAGGTAGGGTCAGAGCACGTATGTTATTAGCACACTGAGCATCTTAGCTATCTGTCCCTCTCCTGGGATGGGAACCTTTCTTTCTGATAGAAGATGTTTAGTAGTAACAAAAGATGACCTGTGACAGAGGTGGCAGGTACAAATGTCTTACTGCTGACAGTAAATATGATCTTACTTTATATAACATAGAGGAAGGGGCTGATGACATGGACTCACCAGTTCAGCCTTCACAATCTCTGCAGGATCTTCCGCAGCCTCCTCCACAGGTTTCATCCTGAAGAACCAGAAAATATTATTATTTAAACTTATGTCTTCTATTCACAAGAGTTACTGATACAGTCCATGGTCATAGTTCCTATCTGGAGGTTTCTCTTATACGATTTTTTTAATGTAGGATGAGCAACAATTTAACAGTATATAATAGATATTTCTGGAGTTATTAGAAAATTACAGACAGAGCCTGAATGCAATTAATAGAACAGTATGGACAGAGCCTGTCTGGAGTCACCAGTACAGGACTTAAAGACTTCCTGATATTTCTATTGCAGTAGGGACAGCACTGATTATATACACAAATGTTCCTCTTTAGAACCGTATAGAATGTATGTGTACATGGAATAAACCATATAGATACTAACAGAGAAGGTGCTTCTGGCTGCGGCTGCCACTCCCGCAGGTTTCTGTTGATAATCTAGGGAAAGAGACACAGAGTGAAATAAATTATACACAACAAATCTTTAGGACAAGTTCCATGGGACTCGGATAAGCCGGCCACAGTCTGTCCCCGCAGGTTATTACCAGGTTACTATACATTTTACAGCAGAATGAGAGAAAATAATTTAATGGAAAAATTAACAAATTGGTCTTAATAAAAAAAAATATATTTTGATTTGGTCTAGAAATTTGTCTTGAAGAGTTCATTTAGCAGCAACTTATATAGAACATGAAACAAGACCCCACTCTGATATTATGCAGGATTACAACCATAGAAATATCACTCTGGTCAGACATCCAGTATGATCTCTATATCTGACATATCAGATACTGGAACGTGGACCTATTGTGGGACAACCAATCCAGACTATGAAAAACGTTTCGCCGCTGATTACACAAAAACTTTAAGCGACAAGTCCCTGTCTGTGCTGTGACGCCCCGTCCTCCTTTATGCTTTATAATTTTTGCTGGTTTTCAGCAACTTGTTGTCACTGAATAATCCTAGTTTCCCCATTGGCCAAACTTAACTAAACGTATCCCGTGTTTTAGGTGGGTAATCACTGTCACCACCAAGCTCCATCACCAGCCTACCAGGAGCCGCTTACACTTCTCTGTGGGGTGTAGCTGCTGCAGCACCTCTTTGCTGGTTGCTAAAACCTTCTGACCATTTACTTTGGATTGGTACTGCTGGGAAGATGAACGCAGGTAGACAGGAGATGGAATAAATGGTAAATTGTTGGTCCCAGGACACAGCTGGATTTTATAGATGGAGCAGAATATCTCTCACCCAGACTGACATTATTTTGTCCCTGATGTCTAGCACCATCTACACTGGGCCCCCCAGATCCCTACTGGACCACTGGGTGAGTGGAATCCATAAGTGGTATACACAGAGGTGGCTGTGGGGGTGTATATGGTGGTATCGCCATATCGCCACTTCTTCTACTGTTTATACATAAATACATTACACATTTACATGTCTGTACACTTTACACTGGGCACACATGTAATAAACACAATAAAATATTTCCAGCAGCAAAGCACCTGCTCCTCCATCCCGCCCGGCTATCAGTTACTACATACATGAGTCCATGTTATTTACTGGTCACACAGCTGTGTCATGTTCTCTCTGCACCTATGAACTGAGTGCCGTGTAAAATGTACCCTCAGCTCTGAAGTGACGGCACCACGGGTACTGTAAGCAAAGCCACCACGTGAGCACCACCTCTTTATAGTAACTGTTATACTGTACCTCCTGCTCGGTGGCCAGCAGCCGCAGCCTGGTGAGCCTACTCTTCAGGAGATCATTTACCCTCATGTAGCTGCTGAGCTGCAATAGAGAGAGAATTACATTTAGATCTCAGTATATGAATACGTAGTGCACACCATATTGTATATTTGTGTAACACATTGTGTAGTGCCCTCTCCTCGCACAAAGGGGCTTATTTGCAGGGTACGGTTATGTTACTGCGCCGCTGTGTCCAAGTTTCTAGGAATCTTTCATTTGTAGATCTTATCTTACATTACAGTAATAAAGTGTGTGGACAAAGCTTCAGTTTTGGTCTTATGGGACACTTGCGAGGAGAGAGTGCACCACGGCTGTGACTATCATCACATTGGAATATTAAGTGATATAATGATGGACTGACCAGGCTTGATAGCAGCTCCTCCCGTGCCTCCAGTATATCACATTTTCTTTCCTGTTCAGGGGATAATGCAGGTATAAGGTCAGTTTTAGAGTGAGAGAGAGAAATAAGAGAGAGAGAGTGACAGAGGGTGAGAGAGAGAGAGAGAGACAGAGAGGGAGAGAGAGACAGATAAATGTATGTCACACTTTCTGTACTTTTATTTTTCAGTACAGACAGTGGGCATCACATTATTAATCCCGTCTATAATGTGAATAGTAGGAAACTGAATCTGTACCGTGAGTCAGTTTCCAGCCATTCGCATGGTGAGGGATATTAACCTTTTAGTGTCCCACTGCCACGCGGATGTCGGAGCAGGAACTGATGTGAACGTACACATGAAGATATAGCGTGGGATCATGCACAATGACATGTCACACACATGGTTCATAGTATCACAATGGCCATATTCCAATCATACCTCCCAGATGTCCTGATTTCGGCGGGACAGTCACGAATTGACGCCACTGTGCCGCCATTCCACCAGTCGGCACGTTTATCCCCAGACAAGTTGGGAGGTACGCAGCAATTTTAGGAGTTTGTTAGAGGAGGGGAATTGGAGACAGCCTAATGCTTCAGAAGCGCTTAGCACGGCCCCAGAGACCGTCACACGCCCCTCAGCCTGGCATGACCACTCCGTGTTGTGATTACCGCTGTACGTGTATGTTTGTATGTATACAAATGGTTATAGATAGTTGTCATACCAACTGCTGCTTGATCCACAGTTCTTCTGCCTCCACTTGCTTGCTCTCCCTCAGTTGTTTCCACAGGGTCTCAAGCTCATCATTATTCGACCTGGATAGACAAGTAGAGAATACATTCTGATTTACCTGCTTATTTAATGTACACCAATGCCAGACAAACAGCCAGGCATACTCCGATCTGTGAGCAACAGGAAAAGGGATCCCTGGCTACAAATAACTCTCAGTTACAGGTTGTGAGTGTGACAACTACGGGGGGAGGGCCCTTGACAACACCACTAGAACTTTGGAAAAAAAAATCCCACCCCGACCATAATAAGGGATTTCCTGTTTCAGCCGTTACAGGCATCACAGGACGCACCAGATTGGGTGAGTGCAGGTACGTTTCATTTTTTTCTTTTATTATAATATAATATTAGCTTTTTGTGGCGTTATCCTTTAATGTCTGCTGATAATACAAATGTTTCCCCTTTGCGATAAGATGATAGCAGGGTTCAGAAACAGCACGTAATAGAAATCATCTCTGTAAAGAGCGAATGATGGAATATTTACATTTAAATAGTCACATTCAATGCATTTTAAAATGTGCAACATAAAATAAAACAAATATTTAAAATTACATACAGGAAAGGAGAATCTACACTGGGCAGTGGGCTATATATTATTATCGGGGAGAGGACAGGTCACTGCCTCCTACAACTTCCACAAAATCATCTCATGAAATACTCTGTGCTGCTGGGGCACCTGCTCATTCCACTATATAACTCTCAGTCTGTGGCTTCCTGCTGCCTCCATTCCCATCTACACATCATGTCACTGCCCTTGTCACATGCAGCCCTGTCCTCACTAACACATCACTCATCTCCTGATATACTCTGTGCTGCTGGGGCACCTGCTCATTCCACTATACAACTCTCAGTCTGTGGCTTCCTGCTGCTTCCATTACCCATCCACACATCATGTCACTGCCCCTGTCACATGCAGCCGTCCTCACTAACACATCACTCATCTCCTGATATACTCTGTGCTGTGCTCTAAACATTAACAGGTTCTCTCATACTTGTCACATGCAACTTCACAATTATACCTCACCTCATAACTCCTGTAAACAGCGTCCAAATGACAGACCTATCAAAAACACTGCTATGTGTTTGACTTCCTCGCTCTCTCTGAGCTGCCTCTCTGCACTGTCCCTGGGCAGTGTGGTCACTCACTATGATGTCAAGTGCGTGATGTCACAGTGCGTGATGTCACCAGGGCATGTTGAAAGAGGCAGACCTGATAAAATAAGGACACTGCTGTGGCAGATTATAATGGGGGGTGTTTAGGAGCTGCCCATCCAAGCTTAGTTGTGTAAGAATGACCTTGGAGTGTGGAGCTCAGCCCATGTTCCAATAAACATGGGGATATGTTCTTAATGTGGGCAGCACGGTGGCTTAGTGGTTAGCACTTCTGCCTCACAGTTCTGGGGTCCAATGGGGCAGGGACTGATGTGAATGAGTTCTCTGTACATTGCTGCGGAATCAGTGGCGCTATATAAATAAATGGTGATGATGATGATGAATGTTCATTGTTGAATATATGGAATATATATCATAGGTGAAGGGGTTGCTGTATTTCCTGATGACAATGAAGGTTCAGGAAGGGCCCACAGTACATATGAAATTCAGAGTGAGACACATGGAGTGGGGTGACGTTATCTCCACCCAGAGCCCACAGGGTTTAATCCACCACATTAGAGAACTCTATATGGGCCCATCTCCATAGGGAAAGGACAACTATGGCCTTACCCAATGCAGTTCCTGGTTATGTAGGACAGTCCCCACCAGAGTCATGGCTGGGTAGATAGGGTGGGTCAGTAAGTTTTATGATGAGGAAAGCAGAAGGAATGATTATCAATGATTGGGGAGCGGGGATGTCTGACAATAAACATCATTTACAAACTGCAGACTATGTGGGGTGTAATACATTTCCATTTGTCCCCCTTCACATAAGAACACTCCTACACTACGCCATTTATTCCGGGTTTTGGAACTGCCCCAATAAAGGCACTTTTTTAGGTATACAGATTCACCTGTGTATGGTGGAGAGAGAAACATCCAAACTTGTAACACTTTACTACATCCCCCCTTATTAATTTCCACTACTTTTACATCCTTCTAATATCCTGCTCTGTTATCCTTCTATATAATGTCAGACATTGCTGATTTTTCTACCTCGCTTCTAGCAGACCCGGGGGCAGCTTGATGCTGGATTTCATTCCTTCTGGCAGAGGCAGCTTACTGGGGAAAACAGATGCTTATTAATGATAATAATCATGAAAACGTGTTCTCACCATTAATGTAAATGGCCCTGGTTGGGAACTGAACTCATGAGCCCAGTGCTGACCCACCGCGCTGACCCGCTATCAGCCATCTCTTAAAGTATCGGATACACTACGGACATTTATTTACCAGAACACATCAGTAATGGGATGGAAATGCTGTACTCCGCCTAGTTTACATTTTTATGAATGTCACATTCACATGCAGATAAGAGTATCTCATAGGTGTTTGGGGGATGTACTGTGTATTAAACTGCATACCATTGATTTAACTTAACAGCTAAAACCTTATCTATAATATAATCACACTGACAACAACTTGATTTTGGTAAAAAAACAGGTCCCAGTTTTTTAAATAATAAAAGTATGGTGGCGGCGGGAGCAATCAGCCCGGGCTTACAAGGACGTGCCCCCATAAAGCAGGACGAGGGGTCCCCCACACAAAGGGACCAAGAGCCAGGGTGATTTGAAGGGGTAGTGACATGCGGCCAATCAGCGATACCATCGTGTGAATTAGCCGCTGATTCATCATCATCATCATCATCTATTTATATAGCGCCATTGATTCCGCAGCGCTGTACAGAGAACTCATTCACATCAGTCCCTGCCCCATTGGAGCTTACAGTCTAAATTTCTTAAGACACACACAGAGACTAGGGACAATTTTGATAGCAGCCAATTAACCTACTAGTATCTTTTTGGAGTATGGGAGGAAACCGGAGCACCCGGAGGAAACCCACGCAAACATGGGGAGAACATACAAACTTCTCACAGATAAGGCCATGGTCAGGAATTGAACTCATGACCCCAGCGCTGTGAGGCAGAAGTGCTAACCACTGAGCCACCGTGCTGCCCACAACTGATTGTAACATCTCCACATTACTTCAGTCTTAGAAGACAATACATTACATTGTCAATTAATTAGGTTTTCTTCTGTTACCAGGTGACCAAACAAACTCTGGTAGCAGCCCCATCACGGTAGTCCCATTGTCTCTTTGGACCTCTGTCTCTCAAGCTGACCGCGTTAGCCTGCATAGCTGTCCAGGAAGATGAGGGAGTCGGTCGAGTGGAGAGTGTCGCAGGCCCCCCTGCAAAACCACAACAAACAGAATCAGGTAATTACCCTTATTGTGTACAATATAGAATATAACACCACTAGACTTGTGTATTTTCCTGTACCATTGTTAACTCTCTACCCTTGTTTTCTTTTCCAGGATTAAATGGATAACTCCAAATCAATTTGGTTTAAGATATTTTATTCACTTTTTCTTAGATGCGGAGCCACCACCCAGTGTGAGTGACAAGTCAGAGGAGCAGGAGGAGGAGCTGTGAGAGATCCCGCCCTCCTCACCGCCTGCTGGTCCTGCACATTGTCCATCTGTGCGGTCACTGGAAGCCATAGATAAATGGGACCAGATCACCAAAGAGCTCCTAATAACCATCAATCGCAGCCTTCGGTAGACGAAGCACCAGGAAGGAGTGCCAATTAACACGGAGAAGAAGGGCCTGATGGAGAGCATTTTGAACGCTATAAATGGGGTTGGCCAATCCCTGCAGCCATACTGAATCGGCTGCTCGATGTGGCTCCAGAACCTTCCCCCACATTTGACCCCAGTGAGCCTGAGCCTAAGGAAGCAGAGGACTCAGGACCTGGCTCTGCTCCTACAGCCCCCAGAGCTCGGGAGGCACCGAGACAGGTGCGGGGTCCCTGAGGGGATAAGGCACAGATAGCTGAAATAACAGCAACATATTGCAAAAAATATATAAAAAATTATAAACTGCAAAACCTGGATGTGTTTCACTCTCTTAACCATAACCTCCTAATGACATATACAAGCTTACTTAACTTATCTAATAATATAGACACTGAGACATATGAAAGTGGCTAAAGAAGGTCCCAGTTTATTAATTTTTAAATAAATGGTGGTGAAAGTGAACTGTGAGGCAGCTAAATCAAACTGATATTTGGAACCAAGCGTGGATGGCTGGCGGCCTACTCCACGTAACCGGGACACATCCTAAACTGCCTGGCCAACGCTAATTCTGACGCAAGAGTGACTAAACCCAATATCGACTACGCAATGGGCGCCCTCAGATGTGGACCAAGGGATCCTCATCAAAAAGGACCGCGTCACGTTCCTCGATGGGGGTAGCAACTGTGGTCAAACAGCAATAATGTGGTGGTCGAGTACTGATGGGAATCCTTCCCTTACCTTGTCCTCCAGACACGAGTCAGGTTCTTTTCTGTTCGGATATCTGGTGGTCAGGAGATAAATACTTCAATGAAAGGGACAAGGATTGGTCAAACAACTTGGGTTTATTGAGAATGCAGTAAGGATAGTTTCGGTAAGACACCGCGCCAATGACCCCTTCAGCTCAATAGTAATGACAAAATAATGCGTCTGATCAGCATAGAGCACAATAGCATTTAACATATAACATACACCTGGTGAGTATAAGGCAGAATAACGATAACATCTTCAAAGCACATTGTCTAATAAGGCACACTGGTAATCACAGTTACTACATTCACGTTAACAATATCTGACTGGTGATGATGCAAAATCTATCAATAATAACCCATCAAGACTCTTACGGTCACTAGAGGGCTATTTATTATTCAGGTGTTTGGGGTACCGTGCTATTCCCTATGGGTCAGGCGCCCCACTTTTAGCATCTACTGCTGAGTTAACTTGAATTGCAGCGGTACCACTAACACTGAATATCACACCTTCAATATTAATAAATCAATTCTTAGGTAAATCACATAACATTAACATCATCTAAAACATTTGGTACACCAATATTATCCCCGGTAACGTTACCATATTTTCCACTGAGTCCTGGGCTGACCTGTACACACAAATTTGGTAGTGTTCCAATGTCCTGCAGAGGTTTCCATCAAGGGTTAAGTATTATAGTAGAAAGCAGGGCTGTTGCTCATTTCAGCCACAAGATGGCGCTGTTCTCTCAACAGTCAATGAATCTCTATCAGCACATGTGCTCTGCAACAGGGCAGGTGTCTAGATATCAGCACACACACAGGATATAGCTGAAACGACCGTCTTAATTGTTCCCTGCAGCCTGTGTAAAGGTATGATCTGGGGGAAAAGCTCTCACAATCCTTCCTTGTACAAGAATGCAATGTCAGTTTTGGATAGATTCTCTCATCACTCTTCCCTCTGACACTGGGATGTGTGCAGTACACTGCAGGCTAGGGTTTTACCTTGAGACGGTTCTGCAGTTAGTGGAGACTGTCTTTGGCACCCCGCTGCGTGTCCCCAGCTGTTCTCCTTCCGCTTTGCTGGCAATGTCACAGTTCTGGCAGCAGCTCACTCTTGTCTCTGCTCGGCTGCACGTCCTCGCCCTTGTTCCTTCTACCATGCTGCTCTCTTCTTCTCCTCCTTCCTGCACATCCTCTTCCTGTTACTCCCCCAGCCAATCAGGGCCTTCATCCTCCTCCTGTAATTTGGGGCACAAGTTTTCAGGAGCACAATTAACCCCTTGTATCCCTGCATTTTAAAAGCGTTTATGCACTCCTCTGTGCTGTTCAACAGGGCTTTGGGGTACCACAATAACACTGTAACGATCAGCCACTGCCCACAGTGACTTCCTACCAACTGTGCCTGCTCTGTGGCGTGGGGAAGAACCAGATTAAAACTCATACGCCACGGAAGCAGGGTGGTCCATAAAGGGCATGGCTGGGTGGGATCTTGAGCAGTGAATGAGAAAGGGCATGTGACATGCTAGGACTTATATAGACAGATCTCCAGGCACTCCCCTTCCTTCCTCATTGGTCGGCCTGGGATGTGGCATCTTACTTGCAGGTAAGGTTAACCTCACTTACTGCCACATATATATGCGTCTAAGTGCTTTCATCCATATGAGACTCTATTGTTATTATTGACATTCTGTGTTTCTTTCTCCATTAATCCTACATAGATGACAACAGAGTACAGGTTGTTCATATTCATGATGGGCAACATGTTCAGATGAGTAGATAAAATATATTCTGCATAGTGAAACGTGTGTTGAGTCCATTGTGAAATTTTTTTTGTTAAAGAATCTGCTATAAACACATCGCAGCCACATTCTCCTGCAGCGTGTATACACCATGGACTAAAAGTATCATTCCAAATTTCAATGGTTTAGGCCATCAATTCCTATATATCTGTGTGCAAGGATAGAATTGGACAATGTGCATTATTTTTAGTTTGTTTAGTTGAGCTTTAGTTTTATATATTTAGATTATACTTACAGCTGAAGTGTTGCTGAATCACATAATAATCGTCCGTTTCTGCAAGAAGCTCCTATATGTCAGGAGACAGAACATTTCTTTTTTTTTAAAAAAAAGTAGTAATAAAAATGATATTAATAAAAAAGAACATAGAAAATATTTAGCATAATATATAAATCATATCCAGCCAGGGTACCACTGACACAGGCGGGATGGATACCATCTACATGTCAGAGCAGAAATCGACATTCGGCAGATCAGGCAATGTTTTTCCAGTCTTCAAATGTCCAGTTTTGGTGAGCCTGTGCTGCTGTAGTCCATAGTTTCCTGCCCTTATAATGAGGTTCCCATTAAACAACGTAAATGAAAATCTTAAAACACAAAAAGGTGTCACATGTAAAATAGACAGTCCCAACATCTCCTGACTTTATGATTTATTTAAGGCTAAAACGAGTAATATTTTAGAGAGATAACGAAAGTTATATCTAATAAAAGGGATATTTGTAAAGTGTTAGGAGTAGGGACGTGACAGTACACTTTTGCACGGCGCTCGCCCTTCTAGTTTGCGGAGGTGTCTTCAAAGACCGTAAAACAGACATGCAAATTGCACTTTGTAGAGCACTGAACAGGCCATATAATCGGACAAGTGCAAAACCAAAGTGGTATTTGGTGTGCTCCGGCACACAATGTGACTGAGGTCCAGTGTGTGTAAGAGATGGGTACACTGTGGAATATGAGTTTCTATTAGATGGCATGAAATGAATGTAACTAATTAGGAGCGTCTGCATAGCAGAACAGCAATCAGTACAGACTTCATGTATATTGGTGTCATTTATCTGCAACTGCTGATAATCTGATTATCCTTTAATCCATACTTGCCAACTCTCCCAAATGTCCGGGAGACTCTCAAAATTTGGGTCGGTCTCACGGACTACCGGGAGAGCAAGTCTCCTGCATCCCGCAACTGCCTAGCATAAATGGCGCGTTTTGCTGTGAATCGCGTCATTTTAACCCCAGCATTTCAGTCGCAGGGGCGGGGCCAAAATGACGTGTTTGGCCCCCTCCCGTCCTCTAGTCACACCCCTCTCCTGGACTACACTTGCTGAAAGTAGGCAAGTATGCTGTAATCTGTGATGTAAGTGCATTACAACATTGATGTTTTGTTAAACTGCATTATTACAGGTGTAATACGCAGCTTACTGTGTTTTCCCCTCTAAGATCCACATTATTTTCTGGGTAGAAAATATACAGAAAAGTTAATGTCCTCTGAATATTTTTATAAATACTCCCATCCTCTCGCTGGTCAATTTCTTGCCCATTTGTTTTCCAATTCTTGGTCCCTGTCCTGATATAATGACATTTATTAAAGATTGGGGGGTACATAGGGGGAGGCAAACTGGGGCAGCTGTCACAGGCAGCAATATTTAGGGGGCAATAGAACAAAAATTATTATTATTTTCAAAATGCCAACTTTCTTGGTGCAGATATAAAATATAAATGGTATTTACTTTAGTAGCTCTAATAATCTAATAATGCTTAAAATGAAAATATTTGTCTTTTATAATGTACACAAATCATATATAAATGTTTATGGTAGATGTCTTTCTTAACATTAATGAATTAATTTAACACAGGGAACCGCAGTTGGGGGCAGACTATTCTGTAGCAGGTGAAATGGGTGTCGGATGGTTTGTGAAAATGTGAGTTAGATAAATATACTATATTTTAGTTTCCAGCCATCACCTCTTGATTTACAATGGGCAAATTGGAGGTTCGGTGGCAGAAATGCAGCTCTGGAACCACAGTGGTTTTTGCAGCCGCAGTCTCAATTAATGTTATAGGTTTGCAGGGCAGAACGGTCACATTTATAGAGGAAATGACATCTGCACACAACGGGGAGGCGTTTGGTGGAGTCAGGGCACAAGAACAACTTTACTGTATATTGCCTACGTGTGCTCGCCCATTCCCCACCCTGTTCACTCCCCTAAATCGGTGGCTGTAGTAAGTGTCTTTGCACTCAGAGGTTACTTGGACGTGGCTGCGTTCTATCGCGTACCGTCCGGATCTGGGCAAGCACAGGGTATTTTCTGCTGACGATAGCACCCATGACTCAAACCTAAGGTGTGCATTGAATGAGGCTCCTGATTGGACCTGAATCACAGCTATCAATTTAGATGCTTCATTTTTATCCATATTACTGACCATAGGAGATGGAATACCCTGGACAACTGCATTCCTCTGTACTGAAAACAGTCTTCCTTCCCAAGCTTCACTTCCAGAACCCAAGTCCCCTGGAATCTGCCATAATCCACAGACTAGACTAGCTTTAGAGAGTCGCAGACATATGCTCACATTGAAACAGTGTAATAGTCACAAACAGTCTGGGGTATCTGCAGTATGCATGACCAGTATCCTTGAAGAAGAGGGGCAAGTGTGGCATTTGGAGGAGGGATTTGAAATGTAAATGGTGTCGTAAAATGATCACAAGGGAAAACACATGATTTTCATTTTTCCTATTTTGCCATCTCTTTTTGGCTATTAAAAGTATTTACCACTTTGAGATTTTTACACATTTTACTTTCTAACATCATAGAATCATAATGGATTTATCCCAGAATCCCTCCCACTGATAAAAACATAACAGTCCACAATGCCGAAACAAAATAGCTAAACATTTTTCTTAAGTAATTACAAATATAAAACAGACAACGATTGCTTGTTCATTTTGCCCAAGTAAACCCTGCTGTAATTAGTTGTCTTCAGAGGTCACATAAGTAATTGGATCCCACCTGTGTACAATTAGTGTTTCACATAATCTGAAAATAAACACACGTGTCTGTGAGAGGTCCTACAGTTGGTCAAAGCTTCATCATGAAGTTCAAAGAAAATTCAAATATAACATGTTAATGATCAGCACTCGTCAGAAGAAGGTTATAATGAGATTTCCAAACTGTTTACCATCCCCCAGAGCACTATCACATCCATCATAAAGAAATTAAGATAATGTGGCACAACTGTGAATTTGTCTAGAACAAAACTGAATATCCCTCCGAGAAGGGTACTTGTCAGGGTACCCACCAAGAGGAGCCTGGCAGCTCTGTCAGTTTAGCTTTCCATTGCAGAGATGATAGAAACTATCCATAGGACAACAGTAGCCTGGCTACATGAAATCTTACCTAGAATTTGTCTGAAAGCATGGGGAAGATCTTTATACCAAGTGGAGAAAGATTATCTGTCCTGATGAGACCAAGATTGAACGTTTGGCTTCAATGCTAGGCAGAAATCTAACGCAGCACGTGATTCCAAAAGAATGATCCCTACATTGAATCATGCTGGTGGTATAATGTTATGGAATTTTTCCTCTGCATCAAGAACTGGAAAACTTGATAAAATCGAGGGCAAAATGAGTGGACTAAGATGTAGCCAAATCTTGCAGGAAAACCTGCTGCAGTCAACAGCAGGTCAGTGAGCCGAAGCGTACAGCAAATGCCACATTGGAGTGGCTTAAATACCGAGCAAATCATTGTTCCAGAGTATCCCGGTCAAAGCTAAGTAACATTCCCAATCTGTGGAATGGTTTGAAAATTTCCCACCAAGGGTCCTCTTGTAACCGAAAATGGCAAAGCAGAATTGGCGAAAATTGCAGTTTCTTGGTGTGCAAAGCAGGTAGAAGATTGCCCAAATATACTCACGGCTTTAATTCCTGCTAAATGAGTTTCTACCAAGTATAAAAATAAGGGTGTGAATATATATGTAACCAGTCATTTTTTTGCAATTATTTAAACTAAAGCTTTAGAGATGTATTTTATATTTGTCAAATGTCTTTAGATCGGTGTTAAGAATTACCATATAAATTAATTTAGATTATATAATATAAGAGAAGAAAATAAAATAAAATGGGAAGAGTGGGGGAGGGGGTGAACACTTTTATATAACACTGTATATAACAGACACACATGGATGGTATATATGGATCCTGATTAGTATAATTTACAAACAACATTATAAAATAAATATACAATTTTCACTCTGCATCTTTTGAACAATGTTTCATGATTTGGGGGGATTTCGATCATCTGTAATAACTCCCCAATGAAGAGCAATTACCGGCACAGACTTGCTAAAGCTCCTAGCAATAAAACGAGTTCGAAATGTTCTTGTTCCACCTCAACTCTCATAGTGCATCGATTTCTGGCCGCAGGAAACGTATAAATGATGTGACAGTAAAAGCTACTTAAATAGAGAAGGTTGGTTCTCCCAGGTTTTGTAAGTTACTCAGTATTGTTTAATCGGAAACATATGAAAAAGGGTCGACGCTTGATGTTCCCCTTTGGAAAGTAGCATGGATGAAAGAAAACACCTCTTGTCTGGTCAACCACGTTATTAAGTACAGTCCATCGTTATACAGCGATCTACATTACAATGAAAGCATTGGCTAAACATACACTAGGAGGTCTTGATGAAGTTTGATTTCACATGATTGCCCTTTTGTGCATATAATTTACATATAAAACTGTTCTCTCTGTACTGTTAGCCATTATGATATCATGGGAAAAATGGGGAAGGGATGACAGGAAAAACCGCTCCGCACAAGATAGTACCCTACCTCACTAATGAGTATATATTGTTATGTGAGGGGGTGCTAAGGTCATATATATGAACATATAATCCAAAAAGAAAGGGAAAAAAAGGGTGATGACCTAAACAAGCACTCCAGGTACATACAAATAATCAATTAATACATATTGTTTTTATTGGTATGCATTAAAAATGGTACATATAGATACACCACACAGATAAAAAAGCGAAATATAAAAAGAATGTAGTGTTGAAAAGTATAGAATTAAAAATGAATGGACCCTGGGATGGAGCCGATCAGAATCCGTATAACATTCCCAAAGGGAAAGTCACTGATATAGGATCTCTTGTGGGAGTATACACAACACAAATAGAGTGGTAAACGATGTGCACATTCTGCATGGTAACAGTGTGTCACTTGTATAGCACTTGATATTTTGTGTTGTGTTTAGTGTGAGCTATAGATGGCAGTATTGCCTAATTTGTTCCTCAATTGATCCAATAATGAGTTATCCTTCAGAGTGCCGTGCACCTTAATACATACTAGAGATTCTTTAAACACGAGCCCTGTGTAGTATATCAAGGACTTGGCAAGTATATAGTAGCTTGTGTTCTCATACATATGCGCCTACTTAGGCTATGACTCTAGATGTTACTCAGTGACTCGTGTATAACGGATGATCTCTATAGTACTGGTCTTCTAAAGGGCCACTTTTGTGTATTTATTCCTGTATTGACATAGGTTGCTGTCACCCAATTCATATATCAAGAGTCATCTAGATATTTGTTAGAAACTGACATAATGGTTGAGGTAAGTATAGTAGAATTACATAAAATGAAAAAAAACAAAATAAATATAAACTAGTGAGTAGCATGATTGAATGTCACAATCATATGTGTATATTCATTTTTATCAAAATTATATCCACTGTGAAAAAATGTAAGTATCGATTATGGAAAAAAATGTTAAAATAAACTACGTGTTAGTTGTTATTTTATATTTATTTCCTATATTATATATCTTTCTTAAATTATTTATTTGTATTTTTTAATTTTTTAAAATTTCTATACTTTTTTATATATATCTTTTCTCTCATCTCCTATATTTTTTGCTTTTTGGAATTGTTATTCATTTATTTATTTCTCACTTCTTATTTTTTATTTTATTTTTTATTTTAATTTTATATTGTTTATTTTCTGTTGTTTATCATTTATTATTTTTCATATTTTATTTTCTGTTTTTTATTATATTATTTTTTTATTATTATTTTATATTTTTGTATTTTTTTATATTTTTCCATTTATTTATTTTCTTACTTTTTTATATTCTTTATTCTTTTAGATTTTTATAGATTTTTATTCTCCATTTATTTTCCCATATATTATTTTTATGTTACTAATTTGTGATTATTAATGTATTTGATATATCCATCTAATAGAATTAATGAAATGTAAAGTGTGAATATAGATATCTCAGATGTGCATGTGAACCTGAATATCTAATAATTATGTATAAAGCCTTGTGTGTAATATAATAAGGCAAATGTGCAAAAAAATGGAAAACAGTTCTATTAGATACTATGACCCACTAAAGTGTATAAATATATCCAAGTTGATTAAGGACCAATACTATTGGTCAGGTGAAAAAAAGGAACAAATAAATATAAAAACAAACATAAAGAGTGAGAATATATATATATATATGTATGTTAGGGTCTGTGCTAGAGTGAGTAGGTTTCTATGATTTAATTAGTCGTCAAATTCAATTGACCATGGGTACATTACCAATGTACTATCGCAAATTGCCCTCAGGTGATTCATATATATCACAAAGAGTTCAATAGTGAGTATATGGCAGAGATATTCAATATGGGATATATAAAGAAGAATAATAATAAACAAATGAAAAAGCAAACAGAAAAACAAAAATAACAAAATTATTAGTATTAGAACGAATATAAACCGGACCTAAATTGTGATAGATCGTTGATACAACAAATATCATGAACTTGAAATAGGCCATTAGGATATTATGACTTGTTCTCATTATTCGGTAAGTATGTTATTGTTATTGTAATCAAAAAGTATGTTCTCAAGATGAAATTCAGTATCCATTATGAAATGAATATGTTACCTCATAAGATACAGATGCATTAGTAGTGGCATTGCTTGCTCCTACAGAAAACTAGCATAACTAGTATTCTCATTTAGGCCAAATGGCATTATAGAATTCAATAGGAAAATCCATCGGCTTTCCCTCTGTAGGAGCTGTTTGATAACATCACCCCCTCTGATACCCATCTTAATTTGTTCGATCCCAAAAGCTTTCGTGTCATGGGGATTTCCTCCATGTTTATGGAGGAAGTGGCGTGCCACTGATGTCAGTTGTTTAAATGTATCTTTATCTGTGGGTGCATTCCTGATTGAACCAATGTGTTCTAATAGTCTGTTTTTTAACATTCTGCTAGTCGTGCCTACGTAGATCAAATTACAAGGACATGTAAGAACGTATATCACACATTTGGTAGTGCAGTTAATAAACTGTTCAATTTGATGTTTATTCCCATATCTGTCAGAAATGTCTCTGGTTCTTTCCATATAAGAGCATGCCTTACACTGACCACATTTATGGGATCCTTTAACTGATAGAATTAGGGTACCCATCGAAAAGTGACTTCTCACCAATTTGTCACCTAGATTAGGTGATCTACGCCAGCTAAAATCAGGTCTTGGCCCTAAATTTTTAGACAAATCCATATCTGATAGGAGAATAGGCCAATGTTATGGTACAATGTTTTGTATCTCCTTCCATTCATGGCAAAAGTTGCCTACAATTCTAATTTTCTTGTCATTCTTGGGTTTGATCTTACCATACATCAATTTACTCCTATCTTTAATATTAGCCTGATTAAAGGCTCTTTTAATGAGTCTCTTACTGTAGCTTCGTTGCACAAGTCTCATACTTAATTCTACAGATCTTTGCTTAAAATCAGAGGGGTTGGAGCAATTGCGTTTTAGTCTCAAAAATTCTCCCTTGGGTATGTTGTTTATTACAGGTGGGAAATGGGAACTTTCACTATGTAATATACTGTTGGTCGCTGTTTTCTTGCGGAATAGGTCGGTAACAATTCTACCATCTGGCATTTTCCTGATAGTCAGGTCTAAGAAATTGACATGCTTCTGGTGCATTTCATATGTTAGATGTAAGTTGTTTGGGTTGTTGTTAAGAGTTTCTACGAACTCTACAAACATTTCTTGCTTGCCATTCCACATAATAAGTATGTCGTCGATATAGCGCATCCAAACAGTTATATTATCAGTATATCTGTTCAGTTGGTCACAGAAAACTGTCTCCCTCTCCCACCTGCCCAAGTAGAGATTGGCAAAAGTGGGGGCACAAGCCGCCCCCATTGCCGTCCCTTGTACCTGTAGGTAAAATCTGTTGTCAAAAACAAAAAAGTTTCTCTTCAGTATAAATTCAAGGAGTTCGATCAAAAAGAGGCTAAATGTGGGGTTGTCATTGGCCTGTAAGAAGAACTTGACAGCATCAATACCCACTTAATGTTGGATGCTGGTATAAAGTGACTCTACATCCATTGTGATGAGCCAAACATCTTGTTCCAAGGTGATACCATCTAAAAGCTTAAGGATGTCTGTAGTGTCTCTTACGTAAGAGGGTAAGGAAGTGACATAATCACGCAAATGTAAATCAATGAAAATGCTTGCTTGTTCGGTCAAGCCTCCTATACCCGAAAGAATTGGTCTTCCGGGTGGTTTAATGCCATTTTTATGAATTTTAGGCAATAAGTATATTGTTGGTATTTTAGGATTGTCAATGCTTAAAAATTCAAATTCTGATTTCAAAATCACTCCACTTACAAAAGCTCTTTTGATCATTCGATGATATATAGATTTGAAATCATTCAGAGGATTAGAAAAGAGTAATTTGTAGCATTGTTTATCTCCTAGTTGTTTCTGCATTTCTTCCTTATACAAAGTAATAGGCCAAATCACTACATTCCCACCCTTATCAGATGGTTTGATAACAACATCTTGCCAAGATTGAATCTCTTGAATGGCTCGTCTTTCATCTCTTCTCAAATTGTCCCATTTTCTATTTCTATTCTTCATGGATTTGAGTTTTAAGGTATCTAGATCGCGTGATACCATATTCTCAAAAACTTTTATTTGTGGACTAATATTGTCATGGGGACAAAAAGTGGATCTTTTTTACATGTAGGTCTAAAGGTTTGGCTAGATGTAATTTCCCTGCCAGTTTGTTCCTCTAAGAGATATTCTAAAGCAGACAAAGCTGTGTTATCTTCCTCCTCCAGATTCACATCCCTTGTTGGTATTACCGGATTTATACTAGTATCCACTTCTTCTGAAATAGATATTGGGATGCTGAAAAATCTATCAGTATCTTCTCTGGTACCCACGGAGGCATTTGCACTGGTTTCTTGCAAATTAATAGGCTCATTTTTACTAAAGAATTTATTCAAACGTAGTTTCCTTGTGAAGAGGTGGAGGTCTTTTTCCCATCTAAAGCGATCAAAATTGTTCACTGGTGAGAACGTTAGACCATAACTTAATAATCTTATATGTGACTCATTTAAAATTCTATCTGACAAGTTGATTATCCGTAGGGAATCATTTATTTGCCCCTGTATTTTCTGTTGTATTGATAATTGCCCTTCCAGGGAGTTCGTGAGCGGTCGCGTAGATTTCTTGTGTCCCCTCCTAATACGTTTGTTCCACCGGTTTCCTCCCCTAGAGGTCTCTGAGTTTCCCCTAAAAAAGTATTCTTGTTGGTATTTCTCCTGGTTCTAGATTGAGTTCTACTCCTATTGAAAGGGTTATCATTATCATTATCTGAAGATTCTAATTCTGATGATTCAGGACTAATGGATATATTTCGTCCTGTTTTGGCAGTGGGATAATGTTTCCATTTAAAGATGCGGCCATTCGCATAATTTCTTTGATCGCGATTAAATTTGGATTTTTTTCCTTTCAATAAGGTTATCCTCAAGTCGATTCAAATCCTGTTTGTATCTTTCATATGTCTTCTGAAATAAGTCTGTTGTTTCATATTCTTTCAATTTAAGACTAAGTTGTTCAATATCTCGTGAATATGATTCTAATAGAAGATTGTCATGCTTTAAAATAATTTGCATTAATTCCTTAGAGCATTTAAGAAGAGCCATTTCCCATTCTGACTTTTATTCCTTAGTGGCTAACTCATATGTCGGGAATATCTTAGGTCTCAAGCCACATGGAGTGATCATTTGTTTTATATAATTTTCAGTGGTGGTTATATTCCACCATGTTTTACTTTGTTTATGCATTAGTGTTTTTAATTGGTTTAGATCTTCCAACCAGGGATCGTTATTAGAGCTGGTGTTAGCTATATCTTGATCAGGGAAAATGGATCCCAAATTGTCTTTCCACTTATCACACCTTTTGCTGAGATCTGCTCTTAAGTTAAACATTGCTATTATTAAGTTATACAGGTAAAGGTGGATTACTCGTAACTTGAGAACAAGAATTGGGAAGATACTTTAAAGAGGTGGATCACCTCTAAGGTAGGGGTATAACAACAGATGAAGCAATAGGTTAAAGCCTAATTCGTATATCAACCCAAAAGTTGGTCAGTGGCTATTTGCTGTCTTTATAGGTGATCAGTGTTGTCAGATAGAGAGTGAGGTATCTTATATCGTATGAGGATTGGTCGCCCAAAGTATTACAGTATACCCATGTATAGGTTTCTTGTATAATAATACAAGTGGTATATCAAAAAATTATTAGTCAAGGATTAAGTATAACAGACTAAGGGCTAGATTTACTAAGCTGCGGGTTTGAAAAAGTGGGGATGTTGCCTATAGCAACCAATCAGATTCTAGCTGTCATTTTGTAGAAAGTACTAAATAAATGAAAGCTAGAATCTGATTGGTTGCTATAGGCAACATCCCCACTTTTTCAAACCCGCAGCTTAGTAAATCTAGCCCTAAGTCTTTATTCACTATATAAGTTATCACATCTGTGCAGGAGCTAGAGTCTGAGTATAGACACTCAGTAGAACATATGATATCATGGGAAAAATGGGAAGGGATGACAGGAAAAACCGCTCCGCACAAGATATACCCTACCTCACTAATGAGTATATATTGTTATGTGAGTGCCTGTTAGCCATTATGCAATGTGTTATTTTGTTATTATAATTATAACCGGGCTTGTTCATCAAAGGGTTTTCAGCTGACAGGAGTTGAACCCAGTGCGGTTTTCTGCTGCTGCAGCCCATGCATTTCCAGGCTCTACGCGCTTTGCAGTCAGACATGCCCCTCTGCCTACCACCGCTATAACACATTGGTTATTTGAGTTACTGACGCCTCCCTGTCAGCTTGAACCATTGCGCACCGTTCTCTGTAAACTCCAGAGGGGATCAGCACTTTCTGAGATGATCAAACCACCCGGTCTGGCATCAACAATCATTCCACGATCAAATTCACTTGGATCACTTTTCTTCCCCATTTTGGTGTTTGGTCTGAACAACAACTGAACCTTTTCAGCCTGTCTGCATGCTTTTATGATTGTGTTGCTGCCACATGATTGGCTGATTAGATATTTGCATTAACGAGCAGGTACACAGGTGCTTCTTGGCCTTTTGGCTAAGAGTAGGTGTACATGCCCATGGATGCAGTGGGGCTTAAAGACACCCCCTGTAGGCGATGGGCCGTCACCTGGTCCTCTGGCCAAGAGGCCGGCTGCCTGGAGCCCGAGTTGCTACATGCCCAAAAATGCATTGTGGAGAGAGAGGCACCTGTGCACAGAGTAAGGCCCTCTGCACCTTTAATTTTCAGGCAGCACCATTTTTTTTGCCCTAGCCTGTTGGCCGAGTGCAAGCATCATTTTTATATTTCCGTCCAAAAGGCTGGGGCCTTATGGCACTTATTTATTTATTTATTTATTACACTTGGTACCAAGCACTTTTTTGATTATGTGTCTTTGTTTTTGCCACATTTGGTAGGGGTTTGGGTATAGGATCTTATGGGCGACCCTCTTTCCCCAAGTCATCTGAGGCTCCCTCCTTTTGGAGGGAGCCTTTTATGTCGGTGATATAAAGGAGCTTCAGCAAAGGAGGGACTGAAGATCTCCCTTTTTTTCCCTCTCTGGGGCCTTTTGTGATTCTGAGTCATGTACCTCGGAAATAAAAAAAAATAATAATTAAAAAAAGAGTAGGGTGGTATTGGTTCACATTATGAGAAGGGGTCTCCATGCTCATTGCCCCCCCCCCCCCATTTGCTCTAGTGGGAGCCTGCTTCTAGCTGTAGCGCTGGTTAATGATTGGGGAGAGGAACTTCTTTAAAGGAATGTATATCTATATATTTAATTAGACATTGTAACAATAAATGACAGTATGAAAGAAACAGTACTAGACTCTGGTTCAAAAGGTTTAATGCAAACTCCTGAAGATGGTATGGATCTTCTGTGCGAGCTCCTGCAGATGGTATGGATCTTCTGTGCGAGCTCCTGCAGATGGTATGGATCTCCTGTGTGAGCTCCTGCAGATGGTATGGATCTCCTGTGCGAGCTCCTGCAGATGGTATGGATCTCCTGTGCGAGCTCCTGCAGATGGTATGGATCTCCTGTGCGAGCTCCTGCAGATGGTATGGATCTCCTGTGCGAGCTCCTGCAGATGGTATGGATCTCCTGTGTGAGCTCCTGCAGATGGTATGGATCTCCTGTGCGAGCTCCTAAAGATGGTATGGATCTCCTGTGCGAGCTCCTGCAGATGGTATGGATCTCCTGTGCGAGCTCCTGCAGATGGTATGGATCTCTTGTGCGAGCTTCTGCAGATGGTATGGATCTCCTGTGCGAGCTCCTGCAGATGGTATGGATCTCCTATGCTGGTGCAGATGTTTTAGAGTTAGGTGCAGAAAGTATAGGGTGCTGGGTCTTCTACCTGGTTGGTCTGACTCACAGGTCCAGTTCTTACCTTAGTCATCTGATACGGTGTAGATGTCCTGCTGCACGGAAGCAGTGACCAACAGGAGAGGTCGTCACTCTCTGTAGAGATCCATACGTCCCAGCTGGAGCTGGAACGAATGGGTCTCTACAGAGAGCGACAACCTTTCCTGTTGGTCACTGCCTCCTTGCAGCAGGACATCTACACCGTATGGACTGGGGGACAAGGAGTAGACCAACCAGGTAGAGGAGCCTGCACCCTTTCTGCTGATGGGACAAGCTATTATATGGGAACTGGGCCCTCAACCTTGATAGCAAGGTAGGGCCTCAGGATAAGCTCCATAGTCTCCATCATCCCTCTTGTGCAGCTCCTGCAGTTGGTGGTAACGGGCGCGTATGTCTGCAGGAGCACATAGAAGAGCAGGAGCAGAATGCCAGACAGGAGCAGCAGCTTGCAGGACCAGCGCATGAGATTGCATATGATGTTAAATAGCAATCTGAAAGAGAAACTATGTTATAGCGATGAACAGTTGCAATCATTTTGAAATAATAATAGGAGAATAATTTACCTCAGTCCTGCAATGCTGCTCCTTTTCTGCTCTTTACGTTTTACAACACTTTTCATCTGCAGTTGCCGCTCCTAAAGGAAAATCAGTGGTGGGATTATGAGGAGTACGACACAAGATCAGCCACTGAAGTTAGGGAAGTCAGAGTTGGCCGGCCATGCTACGATATTGACCATTTGGTCCCATATTGCAGCAAGTTGCCCCAAAATGAACAGCACATTATTTGCTAATAATCCAATTGAAATCAACTAGTTAAATATCCTGCATGGTTAGGTGTGTCTGGTCATCACCCAACTGTACTAACAGACCCTAGTGTAAGCCAGAGGTAAACTGGCTGCTTGGCCAGAGTGCCTGGATCTTGGCCACAATTTTGTTGATGGTGGTCTTGCTGCAATGTACGCCCAGCTTAGAGAGCTTACAGCCTGTAGGGAAAAGAAAGAGAAGTCTTCCTCATGGTAATGACTGTAACCACCAGGTATCATGCTAATCACTGCCATTGCTGGCCTCCTGCTCCACGTCAATGCACTATACTAGTGAGAGCTCTGGTGTGGTGCAGGAGACCTGGGGCTAGATTTACTAACAGGCGTGTTTGTAAATCCGCCGACTTTCGGCGGATTTGGCGGCGGTTTAGCCATCGCCGGATTTACTAAGGCTAAACCCGCCGTCCAAACGGGCAAAAATGATGTTTCCAAACCCGCCTCTGTATACATCGCCATGACGGTTTCAACAATGTTCAACATACAAACAGCCGGATTTACTATTAGGGGGTTTATAAAGCCGCCGGAAAACCGCCATTCAAAAGACCAAAATGAAAGCGCTGCTTGTGAGCGGCGTGATGGTTCAAACAGTGCGCTGTGTCAGGTATTTTGCCAATCAGACCATAAGAGAAAGGCCTATTTCATGTCCAATGATTGCTCCATTAGGACTGTGTATAGAAAATGGGCAAAGTGTCATGAAATTTCAGGCTACTGTTTTTTTTTTTTTCCATTATTTTTTCACCCAGTATGATTGCATAGTAAAATCTCATTTCACCTTTCCTTTTCTAGTTGTTTTGTACTTTCCAAAAAACCACTAGAATACTGTTGCCTCAAAGAAACTAGGATGGGAATTGTTGCATTACATAGTTAACCCTTATTTTAATGCTAATGCAATCCACATGTGAAAAATGTTTTTTCTGCCTGAAGCAATCACAGACAATCACCGTCTATTGCCCAGCAGTTAATCATGATGCTTACAAAAAGGGCCCCTCCTTATTTGGCAGGTGTGGGTTTGTTGGAGAATGGCTTTTGCAGGTAATGTGGTGCATTCTTGCCAGTGTATGTTTGCAGCTTTTTACCTGATGGAGGCAGAAAGGCGCCAGGAGGAGGAGGATGAACAGCAGTTGGCATCTGTTCCGCGGAGCCTGCAAAGACCCCGCACTCCACGTGCATTTTCAGTGCGTTTGAATCTGGAGTCTTTGGCTGATGTGGAGGTAGTACAAATGTTTCGCCTCAATCGTACTAACCTCATGGCACTGTATGAGCAAGTGAAGGATGATTTGGAGCCTACAACCAGCCGCTCTAATGCAGTGTCAGGACTACACAAACTACTGTGTGCAGTTCACTTTTTGGCAACAGGTTCCTTTCAATCTGTGTCCTCCAGAGTGATTGGCATAACGCAGCCGACATTTTCAAGGCATTTTGGACAGGTTTTAGGTGCCCTTAAAAGAGTGTGCCCTAGCTATATCAGCTTCCCCAGCCAGGAGTCACAGTGGCATGAGCTCAAGGGAGCTTTCTATAGGGTCGCAGGTATCCCTAATGTAATGGGTGCAATAGATTGCACTCATATTGCCCTGAGACCACCTCACCACAGGGCAGAGGTTTTTGTTAATCGCCATCATTACCACTCCCTGAATGTGCAGGTTGTCTGCGATGCTAACCAGCGTATATTGAGTGTTGTTGCAGGCTATCCTGGGTCATGTCATGATGCCTTTATCCTGAGACAGTCTACCCTTTATGCCAAATTTGAAAGTGGTGAAATGCCGGAGGGATGGCTTTTGGGTATGTACTTTGCATGTTTTATATATCCCTTATCCTTGCTCAAATGGACTCACATATGCTAACTGCTGTACAACATGCTCAAAGTAAATGGGAGCTAACATTTTACTTTTATTGCAGGAGATTCAGGATATGGGTGTCGCTCCTGGCTCATGACTCCTCTGCTGCATCCTCAGACTCCTGCACAGCACCAATACAATGAGGCACACATAACCACTAGAGGTATCATAGAACGTACGTTTGGACTCTTGAAAACCAGGTTCAGGTGCCTTGATAAATCTGGTGGGGTGCTTATGTATGCACCTGAAAAGGTATCTGAGATTGTCCTGGCTTGCTGTCTGCTGCATAACCTGGCTTTACATCAACTTACCCCACCGATTATTGCAGTAGACAGTGAAGAAGAAGGGGTACGTGTCACATCTGGTGATGTGCAGAGCACAGAGGGCGGAAGGGAGATTAGAGACCGTCTAATTACAAACTACTTTACGTGTAAGTACATAGTATGAAAAGCATTTTTTGCTCAAAAATGTGTTTTATGTGAGTGCAATTTTAGTATTTTATTGTAAATTTTTTGTACATTGGAACCTTTAAAAACAGGATAGTGTGTACTCCTCATGTGGTAAATATGAACATCCCTGGAATGTGACAGTCAGAGGTCAATGTTTACATGAAATTAGTGCATAGTTGTTAAAAAATCAGAATACTCTTGTTTAATGTGCAGAAAAGAAAGACTGACACAATAGAAATTTAACTGCATTTATTGCAGAACACAATAAATAAAAACGTATAATCGTTATAGAAACTTGACAAAACATTAATAAATAACAAACATTGTGCTAGCGATGTCTTTTTGCAGGCATATCGCTATGCTTGGTGCCACTCTCTCCCCTCCCTCGCCCACCCCTGGTGCGAGCACCTCTCCTTGGAGGAGTACTCTGTAGAGATGTGGTAGGCGTGCTAGCGGCACTGGTGGAGGCCGATGAAAAAGGGGCCGGCAAGCGGGCAATCAGTTCCTGCTGGAGTTGGCCTGCCAGCCGGATAACGTTGGCATTCCCCTCGCGAATGGAGGAATGCATGGCGTCCACAGACCCAGACATTTGGGCCAGCTGCACATTTGTCTGCTCCAAAGCGCTCGCCAGCCGGTTTATTGCAGCAGGGATTTGGCTCGTGGAGCGGTGTATTCGCCTCAACTGGGCCGCAATTTGTGACATGTGCCCAGTTTGCCTGTCCATGAATAATGTCTGTTGCTGCTGGAATGCGCCAATAGACAGCGCCATTTCTCTGGCTGGGTCCATAGGTGCAGGTGCAGGTTGCTGGTGTGATGGTTCAGCAGGGCCAGGTGAAACTTCCTGGAGGCCAGACACAGGGGCATCCACTGTTACCAGGGTGATGGTTGTTAGATCCTCTGGCTCAGGGGACATTTCCAGGGACTCCGCCTGAGGTGGCTGGTATGAAGAGGGCCCTGTGTATGAAAAATGACGGTAAGTATATAGTATATAATATGTTTGTATATTGCATTCTGAACACTGGATAGGAAAGAATAATCTTTAGCAACTACAGATTCTTTCACAATGTTTGCATTCCTGATTTCTAGTCCTATGCTACCTGCTTACGGATGCACTTATTATCCTTTTAATACCCATTATCATTAGGACTGTGTAGTACATGCTGGGTTATTTTGACTAAAGTGCATGCTATCAAAAGTGGAGATGTTGCCTATAGCAACCAATCAGATTTTAGCTGTCATTTTGTTGAATGCAATAAATAAAGTAAAGGTATATTCTGATGGGTTTCTATAGGCAACATATCAGTTGAGTAAAATGTAGCCCTAACTTCTCATTGCAAACAATAAAAAGAAAACAAAAAACAACATTGACAGCAACATTTGCACAGAAAATCAAGTAACTCCATTATTTCTCTCCTAAACAGAAATCACGCACCTGCTTGCTCGTCTGTGCCCGAATCTCTCGCTGAAGGTGGAGGTGTAGGTCTGGCACTGGGACTGAACTGCGGTCCTGGCGATTCTGGATATATTAGAAAAAGCATACAATGTATTTCCAGAAAAAAAAAATAATCAAAATATACTGTTTATTGCACAAATGTGTTTACAATTTTTTTTTTTTTCTATGAGAAAAAAAAACCTTTACAAACTATTAGAGGCAAATATACACTTTGAAAAAGAAAACAAAAAATAAAAAAAAAAACGTTTGCAAAGAGAAAAGCAGTTTTGCAAAGAGAAAAGCAGTTTTGCAAAGAGAAAAGCAGTTTTGCAAAGAGAAAAGCAGTTTTGCAAAGAGAAAAGCAGTTTTAAAAAGAGAAAAGCAGTTTTGCAAAGAGAAAAGCAGTTTTAAAAAGAGAAAAGCAGTTTTGCAAAGAGAAAAGCAGTTTTAAAAAGAGAAAAGCAGTTTTGCAAAGAGAAAAGCAGTTTTGCAAAGAGAAAAGCAGTTTTAAAAAGAGAAAAGCAGTTTTAAAAAGAGAAAAGCAGTTTTGCAAAGAGAAAAGCAGTTTTGCAAAGAGAAAAGCAGTTTTGCAAAGAGAAAAGCAGTTTTAAAAAGAGAAAAGCAGTTTTGCAAAGAGAAAAGCAGTTTTGCAAAGAGAAAAGCAGTTTTGCAAAGAGAAAAGCAGTTTTAAAAAGAGAAAAGCAGTTTTAAAAAGAGAAAAGCAGTTTTAAAAAGAGAAAAGCAGTTTTAAAAAGAGAAAAGCAGTTTTAAAAAGAGAAAAGCAGTTTTAAAAAGAGAAAAGCAGTTTTAAAAAGAGAAAAGCAGTTAAAATACTGTTAGGGTAAAAAAACCAAATAACTCACCAACTACTTGGCCAAAAGAGTGCGAGTCGGTGTCCTGGACATTTATGCCCTCTACAATTTCTGCCGGCATTATCTGGCGCAGCTCCTCCTCGTACGTGGTGTACTCCATACGAAGTGGGGGGCCACCACCCGTGCGCCTTGTGGACCTCCTTTCCTGGGCCATTTTTTCCTTCAACCTCCTCTTAATGTCCGAAAATCTCTTGCGGCAGTGCGCCACTGTCCTCTTTAGTGGGCCCACCGCGTTAACAGCGTCGCACACTCTCCCCCACAATTGGTGGCGCCGCCTTAGCGGAGTCCGGGCTGCCAGGTTCCCCAAGATCACCTCGTAGCAGGGAATGATATTGTGCACCAACACACAATTCTCATCATGTGAGAAGCGCACATTCCTCCCTGTCTTGGTCTTCCTGCCCTGTCCTGTCTCCTCAACCTCTCCCTCTCCCTCCTCTGACCCCTCAACCTCCATCTCCCTCTCCTCAGCCTCTGCTCCCCTCCTATCTCTGGACATTTTTACCCAGAAGACAGAAAAACACAAAACACTGAAGGACTTACAAACACAAAGAACAAACTACACTACCTACAGACACACTCTCCACACAGTCACACACAAGTAACACAGACAGAGGACAAGTCAAATACAAAAAATACAAGACAGAAAATAAATGAGAAAATAAATGTACAAAACAGGAAAAAACCACAGGACTACTCACACTTCAATCAGATATCGCTCCACCAATCCACCAAACACCAACTCTCAGCAAACCACTATCCTCCAAACTCCTCTCACAAAACTCCTCTAAACCCTATCAGAGAAAAAAGTGTCAGGCCAGTGGTTTATATAGGGCTTGTGATGTCAAATCTCCTGAGTTTGAAAATAGCCAATAGTAACAGGCCAGGAGACAGGTGTAATTTTCAAAAAAACCGCCTTTACACAAAAGCGCCGTCATTTAAAGCAAAAGCGCCATGTTCTATTCAAAGCCGCCGGCGGCTTTGAGCATTACATCCCGCCGTTACATCGCCGGCGGCTTCAAATTGAAGCTGAAATGCGCCCATTAGTAAATCCGGCTGTTTGCAATGCAAACACGCCGGAAAACCGCCGCGATGCATGGCGGTTTGAAGCCGCCATGCATCACGCCTGATAGTAAATCTAGCCCCTGGTGAGGTAGGGTCAGAGCACGTATGTTATTAGCACACTGAGCGTCTTAGCTATCTGTTCCTCTCCTGGGATGGGAACCTTTCTTTCTGATAGAAGATGTTTAGTAGTAACAAAAGATGACCTGTGACAGAGGTGGCAGGTACAAATGTCTTACTGCTGACAGTAAATATGATCTTACTTTATATAACATAGAGGAAGGGGCTGATGACATGGACTCACCAGTTCAGCCTTCACAATCTCTGCAGGATCTTCCGCAGCCTCCTCCACAGGTTTCATCCTGAAGAACCAGAAAATATTATTATTTAAATTTATGTCTTCTATTCACAAGAGTTACTGACACAGTCCATGGTCATAGTTCCTATCTGGAGGTTTCTCTTATACGATTTTTTTAATGTAGGATGAGCAACAATTTAACAGTATATAATAGATATTTCTGGAGTTATTAGAAAACTACAGACAGAGCCTGAATGCAATTAATAGAACAGTATGGACAGAGCCTGTCTGGAGTCACCAGTACAGGACTTAAAGACTTCCTGATATTTCTATTGCAGTAGGGACAGCACTGATTATATACACAAATGTTCCTCTTTAGAACCGTATAGAATGTATGTGTACATGGAATAAACCATATAGATACTAACAGAGAAGGTGCTTCTGGCTGCGGCTGCCACTCCCGCAGGTTCCTGTTGATAATCTAGGGAAAGAGACACAGAGTGAAATAAATTATACACAACAAATCTTTAGGACAAGTTCCATGGGACTCGGATAAGTCGGCCACAGTCTGTCCCCGCAGGTTTTTACCAGGATACTATACATTTTACAGCAGAATGAGAGAAAATAATTTAATGGAAAAATTAACAAATTGGTCTTAATAAAAAAAAATATATTTTGATTTGGTCTAGAAATTTGTCTTGAAGAGTTCATTTAGCAGCAACTTATATAGAACATGAAACAAGAACCCACTCTGATATTATGCAGGATTACAACCATAGAAATATCACTCTGGTCAGACATCCAGTATGATCTCTATATCTGATATATCAGATACTGGAACGTGGACCTATTGTGGGACAACCAATCCAGACTATGAAAAACGTTTCGCCGCTGATTACACAAAAACTTTAAGCGACAAGTCCCTGTCTGTGCTGTGACGCCCCGTCCTCCTTTATGCTTTATAATTTTTGCTGGTTTTCAGCAACTTGTTGTCACTGACTAATCCTAGTTTCCCCATTGGCCAAACTTAACTAAACGTATCCCGTGTTTTAGGTGGGTAATCACTGTCACCACCAAGCTCCATCACCAGCCTACCAGGAGCCGCTTACACTTCTCTGGGGGGTGTAGCTGCTGCAGCACCTCTTTGCTGGTTGCTAAAACCTTCTGACCATTTACTTTGGATTGGTACTGCCGGGAAGATGAACGCAGGTAGACAGGAGATGGAATAAATGGTAAGTTGTTGGTCCCAGGACACAGCTGGATTTTATAGATGGAGCAGAATATCTCTCACCCAGACTGACATTATTTTGTCCCTGATGTCTAGCACCATCTACACTGGGCCCCCCAGATCCCTACTGGACCACTGGGTGAGTGGAATCCATAAGTGGTATACACAGAGGTGGCTGTGGGGGTGTATATGGGGGTATCGCCATATCGCCACTTCTTCTACTGTTTATACATAAATACATTACACATTTACATGTCTGTACACTTTACACTGGGCACACATGTAATAAACACAATAAAATATTTCCGGCAGCAAAGCACCTGCTCCTCAATCCCGCCCGGCTATCAGTTACTACATACATGAGTCCATGTTATTTACTGGTCACACAGCTGTGTCATGTTCTCTCTGCGCCTATGAACTGAGTGCCGTGTAAAATGTACCCTCAGCTCTGAAGTGACGGCACCACGGGTACTGTAAGCAAAGCCACCACCTGAGCGCCACCTCTTTATAGTAACTGTTATACTGTACCTCCTGCTCGGTGGCCAGCAGCCGCAGCCTGGTGAGCCTACTCTTCAGGAGATCATTTACCCTCATGTAGCTGCTGAGCTGCAATAGAGAGAGAATTACATTTAGATCTCAGTATATGAATACGTAGTGCACACCATATTGTATATTTGTGTAACACATTGTGTAGTGCCCTCTCCTCGCACAAAGGGGCTTATTTGCAGGGTACGGTTATGTTACTGCGCCGCTGTGTCCAAGTTTCTAGGAATCTTTCATTTGTAGATCTTATCTTACATTACAGTAATAAAGTGTGTGGACAAAGCTTCAGTTTTGGTCTTATGGGACACTTGCGAGGAGAGAGTGCACCACGGCTGTGACTATCATCACATTGGAATATTAAGTGATATAATGATGGACTGACCAGGCTTGATAGCAGCTCCTCCCGTGCCTCCAGTATATCACATTTTCTTTCCTGTTCAGGGGATAATGCAGGTATAAGGTCAGTTTTAGAGTGAGAGAGAGAAATAAGAGAGAGAGAGTGACAGAGGGTGAGAGAGAGAGAGAGAGAGAGACAGAGAGGGAGAGAGAGACAGATAAATGTATGTCACACTTTCTGTACTTTTATTTTTCAGTACAGACAGTGGGCATCACATTATTAATCCCGTCTATAATGTGAATAGTAGGAAACTGAATCTGTACCGTGAGTCAGTTTCCAGCCATTCGCATGGTGAGGGATATTAACCTTTTAGTGTCCCACTGCCACGCGGATGTCGGAGCAGGAACTGATGTGAACGTACACATGAAGATATAGCGTGGGATCATGCACAATGACATGTCACACACATGGTTCATAGTATCACAATGGCCATATTCCAATCATACCTCCCAGATGTCCTGATTTCGGCGGGACAGTCACGAATTGACGCCACTGTGCCGCCATTCCACCAGTCGGCACGTTTATCCCCAGACAAGTTGGGAGGTACGCAGCAATTTTAGGAGTTTGTTAGAGGAGGGGAATTGGAGACAGCCTAATGCTTCAGAAGCGCTTAGCACGGCCCCAGAGACCGTCACACGCCCCTCAGCCTGGCATGACCACTCCGTGTTGTGATTACCGCTGTACGTGTATGTTTGTATGTATACAAATGGTTATAGATAGTTGTCATACCAACTGCTGCTTGATCCACAGTTCTTCTGCCTCCACTTGCTTGCTCTCCCTCAGTTGTTTCCACAGGGTCTCAAGCTCATCATTATTCGACCTGGATAGACAAGTAGAGAATACATTCTTATTTACCTGCTTATTTAATGTACACCAATGCCAGACAAACAGCCAGGCATACTCCGATCTGTGAGCAACAGGAAAAGGGATCCCTGGCTACAAATAACTATCAGTTACAGGTTGTGAGTGTGACAACTACGGGGGGAGGGCCCTTGACAACACCACTAGAACTTTGGAAAAAAAAATCCCACCCCGACCATAATAAGGGATTTCCTGTTTCAGCCGTTACAGGCATCACAGGACGCACCAGATTGGGTGAGTGCAGGTACGTTTCATTTTTTTCTTTTATTATAATATAATATTAGCTTTTTGTGGCGTTATCCTTTAATGTTTGCTGATAATACAAATGTTTCCCCTTTGCGATAAGATGATAGCAGGGTTCAGAAACAGCACGTAATAGAAATCATCTCTGTAAAGAGCGAATGATGGAATATTTACATTTAAATAGTCACATTCAATGCATTTTAAAATGTGCAACATAAAATAAAACAAATATTTAAAATTACATACAGGAAAGGAGAATCTACACTGGGCAGTGGGCTATATATTATTATCGGGGAGAGGACAGGTCACTGCCTCCTACAACTTCCACAAAATCATCTCATGAAATACTCTGTGCTGCTGGGGCACCTGCTCATTCCACTATATAACTCTCAGTCTGTCGCTTCCTGCTGCCTCCATTCCCATCTACACATCATGTCACTGCCCTTGTCACATGCAGCCCTGTCCTCACTAACACATCACTCATCTCCTGATATACTCTGTGCTGCTGGGGCACCTGCTCATTCCACTATACAACTCTCAGTCTGTGGCTTCCTGCTGCCTCCATTACCCATCCACACATCATGTCACTGCCCCTGTCACATGCAGCCGTCCTCACTAACACATCACTCATCTCCTGATATACTCTGTGCTGTGCTCTAAACATTAACAGGTTCTCTCATACTTATCACATGCACCTTCACAATTATACCTCACCTCATAACTCCTGTAAACAGCGTCCAAATGACAGACCTATCAAAAACACTGCTATGTGTTTGACTTCCTCGCTCTCTCTGAGCTGCCTCTCTGCACTGTCCCTGGGCAGTGTGGTCACTCACTATGATGTCAAGTGCGTGATGTCACAGTGCGTGATGTCACCAGGGCATGTTGAAAGAGGCAGACCTGATAAAATAAGGACACTGCTGTGGCAGATTATAATGGGGGGTGTTTAGGAGCTGCCCATCCAAGCTCAGTTGTGTAAGAATGACCTTGGAGTGTGGAGCTCAGCCCATGTTCCAATAAACATGGGGATATGTTCTTAATGTGGGCAGCACGGTGGCTTAGTGGTTAGCACTTCTGCCTCACAGTTCTGGGGTCCAATGGGGCAGGGACTGATGTGAATGAGTTCTCTGTACATTGCTGCGGAATCAGTGGCGCTATATAAATAAATGGTGATGATGATGATGAATGTTCATTGTTGAATATATGGAATATATATCATAGGTGAAGGGGTTGCTGTATTTCCTGATGACAATGAAGGTTCAGGAAGGGCCCACAGTACATATGAAATTCAGAGTGAGACACATGGAGTGGGGTGACGTTATCTCCACCCAGAGCCCACAGGGTTTAATCCACCACATTAGAGAACTCTATATGGGCCCATCTCCATAGGGAAAGGACAACTATGGCCTTACCCAATGCAGTTCCTGGTTATGTAGGACAGTCCCCACCAGAGTCATGGCTGGGTAGATAGGGTGGGTCAGTAAGTTTTATGATGAGGAAAGCAGAAGGAATGATTATCAATGATTGGGGAGCGGGGATGTCTGACAATAAACATCATTTACAAACTGCAGACTATGTGGGGTGTAATACATTTCCATTTGTCCCCCTTCACATAAGAACACTCCTACACTACGCCATTTATTCCGGGTTTTGGAACTGCCCCAATAAAGGCACTTTTTCAGGTATACAGATTCACCTGTGTATGGTGGAGAGAGAAACATCCAAACTTGTAACACTTTACTACATCCCCCCTTATTAATTTCCACTACTTTTACATCCTTCTAATATCCTGCTCTGTTATCCTTCTATATAATGTCAGACATTGCTGATTTTTCTACCTCGCTTCTAGCAGACCCGAGGGCAGCTTGATGCTGGATTTCATTCCTTCTGGCAGAGGCAGCTTACTGGGGAAAACAGATGCTTATTAATGATAATAATCATGAAAACGTGTTCTCACCATTAATGTAAATGGCCCTGGTTGGGAACTGAACTCATGAGCCCAGTGCTGACCCACCGCGCTGACCCGCTATCAGCCATCTCTTAAAGTATCGGATACACTACGGACATTTATTTACCAGAACACATCAGTAATGGGATGGAAATGCTGTACTCCGCCTAGTTTACATTTTTATGAATGTCACATTCACATGCAGATAAGAGTATCTCATAGGTGTTTGGGGGATGTACTGTGTATTAAACTGCATACCATTGATTTAACTTAACAGCTAAAACCTTATCTATAATATAATCACACTGACAACAACTTGATTTTGGTAAAAAAACAGGTCCCAGTTTTTTAAATAATAAAAGTATGGTGGCGGCGGGAGCAATCAGCCCGGGCTTACAAGGACGTGCCCCCATAAAGCAGGACGAGGGGTCCCCCACACAAAGGGACCAAGAGCCAGGGTGATTTGAAGGGGTAGTGACATGCGGCCAATCAGCGATACCATCGTGTGAATTAGCCGCTGATTCATCATCATCATCATCATCATCTATTTATATAGCGCCATTGATTCCGCAGCGCTGTACAGAGAACTCATTCACATCAGTCCCTGCCCCATTGGAGCTTACAGTCTAAATTTCTTAAGACACACACAGAGACTAGGGACAATTTTGATAGCAGCCAATTAACCTACTAGTATCTTTTTGGAGTATGGGAGGAAACCGGAGCACCCGGAGGAAACCCACGCAAACATGGGGAGAACATACAAACTTCATACAGATAAGGCCATGGTCAGGAATTGAACTCATGACCCCAGCGCTGTGAGGCAGAAGTGCTAACCACTGAGCCACCGTGCTGCCCACAACTGATTGTAACATCTCCACATTACTTCAGTCTTAGAAGACAATACATTACATTGTCAATTAATTAGGTTTTCTTCTGTTACCAGGTGACCAAACAAACTCTGGTAGCAGCCCCATCACGGTAGTCCCATTGTCTCTTTGGACCTCTGTCTCTCAAGCTGACCGCGTTAGCCTGCATAGCTGTCCAGGAAGATGAGGGAGTCGGTCGAGTGGAGAGTGTCGCAGGCCCCCCTGCAAAACCACAACAAACAGAATCAGGTAATTACCCTTATTGTGTACAATATAGAATATAACACCACTAGACTTGTGTATATTCCTGTACCATTGTTCACTCTCTACCCTTGTTTTCTTTTCCAGGATTAAATGGATAACTCCAAATCAATTTGGTTTAAGATATTTTATTCACTTTTTCTTAGATGCGGAGCCACCACCCAGTGTGAGTGACCAGTCAGAGGAGCAGGAGGAGGAGCTGTGAGAGATCCCGCCCTCCTCACCGCCTGCTGGTCCTGCACATTGTCCATCTGTGCGGTCACTGGAAGCCATAGATAAATGGGACCAGATCACCAAAGAGCTCCTAATAATCATCATTCGCAGCCTTCGGTAGACGAAGCACCAGGAAGGAGTGCCAATTAACACGGAGAAGAAGGGCCTGATGGAGAGCATTTTGAACGCTATAAATGGGGTTGGCCAATCCCTGCAGCCATACTGAATCGGCTGCTCGCCGTGGTTCCCCACATGTGACCCCAGTGAGCCTGAGCCTAAGGAAGCAGAGGACTCAGGACCTGGCTCTGCTCCTACAGCCCCCAGAGCTCGGGAGGCACCGAGACAGGTGCGGGGTCCCTGAGGGGATAAGGCACAGATAGCTGAAATAACAGCAACATATTGCAAAAAATATATAAAAAATTATAAACTGCAAAACCTGGATGTGTTTCACTCTCTTAACCATAACCTCCTAATGACATATACAAGCTTACTTAACTTATCTAATAATATAGACACTGAGACTTATGAAAGTGGCTAAAGAAGGTCCCAGTTTATTAATTTTTAAATAAATGGTGGTGAAAGTGAACTGTGAGGCAGCTAAATCAAACTGATATTTGGAACCAAGCGTGGATGGCTGACGGCCTACTCCACGTAACCGGGACACATCCTAAACTGCCTGGCCAACGCTAATTCTGACGCAAGAGTGACTAAACCCAATATCGACTACGCAATGGGCGCCCTCAGATGTGGACCAAGGGATCCTCATCAAAAAGGACCGCGTCACGTTCCTCGATGGGGGTAGCAACTGTGGTCAAACAGCAATAATGTGGTGGTCGAGTACTGATGGGAATCCTTCCCTTACCTTGTCCTCCAGACACGAGTCAGGTTCTTTTCTGTTCGGATATCTGGTGGTCAGGAGATAAATACTTCAATGAAAGGGACAAGGATTGGTCAAACAACTTGGGTTTATTGAGAATGCAGTAAGGATAGTTTCGGTAAGACACCGCGCCAATGACCCCTTCAGCTCAATAGTAATGACAAAATAATGCGTCTGATCAGCATAGAGCACAATAGCATTTAACATATAACATACACCTGGTGAGTATAAGGCAGAATAACGATAACATCTTCAAAGCACATTGTCTAATAAGGCACACTGGTAATCACAGTTACTACATTCACGTTAACAATATCTGACTGGTGATGATGCAAAATCTATCAATAATAACCCATCAAGACTCTTACGGTCACTAGAGGGCTATTTATTATTCAGGTGTTTGGGGTACCGTGCTATTCCCTATGGGTCAGGCGCCCCACTTTTAGCATCTACTGCTGAGTTAACTTGAATTGCAGCGGTACCACTAACACTGAATATCACACCCTTAATATTAATAAATCAATTCTTAGGTAAATCACATAACATTAACATCATCTAAAACATTTGGTACACCAATATTATCCCCGGTAACGTTACCATATTTTCCACTGAGTCCTGGGCTGACCTGTACACACAAATTTGGTAGTGTTCCAATGTCCTGCAGAGGTTTCCATCAAGGGTTAAGTATTATAGTAGAAAGCAGGGCTGTTGCTCATTTCAGCCACAAGATGGCGCTGTTCTCTCAACAGTCAATGAATCTCTATCAGCACATGTGCTCTGCAACAGGGCAGGTGTCTAGATATCAGCACACACACAGGATATAGCTGAAACGACCGTCTTAATTGTTCCCTGCAGCCTGTGTAAAGGTATGATCTGGGGGAAAAGCTCTCACAATCCTTCCTTGTACAAGAATGCAATGTCAGTTTTGGATAGATTCTCTCATCACTCTTCCCTCTGACACTGGGATGTGTGCAGTACACTGCAGGCTAGGGTTTTACCTTGAGACGGTTCTGCAGTTAGTGGAGACTGTCTTTGGCACCCCGCTGCGTGTCCCCAGCTGTTCTCCTTCCGCTTTGCTGGCAATGTCACAGTTCTGGCAGCAGCTCACTCTTGTCTCTGCTCGGCTGCACGTCCTCGCCCTTGTTCCTTCTACCATGCTGCTCTCTTCTTCTCCTCCTTCCTGCACATCCTCTTCCTGTTACTCCCCCAGCCAATCAGGGCCTTCATCCTCCTCCTGTAATTTGGGGCACAAGTTTTCAGGAGCACAATTAACCCCTTGTATCCCTGCATTTTAAAAGCGTTTATGCACTCCTCTGTGCTGTTCAACAGGGCTTTGGGGTACCACAATAACACTGTAACGATCAGCCACTGCCCACAGTGACTTCCTACCAACTGTGCCTGCTCTGTGGCGTGGGGAAGAACCAGATTAAAACTCATACGCCACGGAAGCAGGGAGGTCTATAAAGGGCATGGCTGGGTGGGATCTTGAGCAGTGAATGAGAAAGGGCATGTGACATGCTAGGACTTATATAGACAGATCTCCAGGCACTCCCCTTCCTTCCTCATTGGTCGGCCTGGGATGTGGCATCTTACTTGCAGGTAAGGTAACCTCACTTACTGCCACATATATATGCGTCTAAGTGCTTTCATCCATATGAGACTCTATTGTTATTATTGACATTCTGTGTTTCTTTCTCCATTAATCCTACATAGATGACAACAGAGTACAGGTTGTTCATAGTCATGATGGGCAACATGTTCAGATGAGTAGATAAAATATATTCTGCATAGTGAAACGTGTGTTGAGTCCATTGTGAAATTTTTTTGGTTAAAGAATCTGCTATAAACACATCGCAGCCACATTCTCCTGCAGCGTGTATACATCATGGACTAAAAGTATCATTCCAAATTTCAATGGTTTAGGCCATCAATTCCTATATATCTGTGTGCAAGGATAGAATTGGACAATGTGCATTATTTTTAGTTTGTTTAGTTGAGCTTTAGTTTTATATATTTAGATTATACTTACAGCTGAAGTGTTGCTGAATCACATAATAATTGTCCGTTTCTGCAAGAAGCTCCTATATGTCAGGAGACAGAACATTTCTTTTTTTTTAAAAAAAGTAGTAATAAAAATGATATTAATAAAAAAGAACATAGAAAATATTTAGCATAATATATAAATCATATCCAGCCAGGGTACCACTGACACAGGCGGGATGGATACCATCTACATGTCGGAGCAGAAATCGACATTCGGCAGATCAGGCAATGTTTTTCCAGTCTTCAAATGTCCAGTTTTGGTGAGCCTGTGCTGCTGTAGTCCATAGTTTCCTGCCCTTATAATGAGGTTCCCATTAAACAACGTAAATGAAAATCTTAAAACACAAAAAGGTGTCACATGTAAAATAGACAGTCCCAACATCTCCTGACTTTATGATTTATTTAAGGCTAAAACGAGTAATATTTTAGAGAGGTAACGAAAGTTATATCTAATAAAAGGGATATTTGTAAAGTGTTAGGAGTAGGGACGTGACAGTACACTTTTGCACGGCGCTCGCCCTTCTAGTTTGCGGAGGTGTCTTCAAAGACCGTAAAACAGACATGCAAATTGCACTTTGTAGAGCACTGAACAGGCCATATAATCGGACAAGTGCAAAACCAAAGTGGTATTTGGTGTGCTCCGGCACACAATGTGACTGAGGTCCAGTGTGTGTAAGAGATGGGTACATTGTGGAATATGAGTTTCTATTAGATGGCATGAAATGAATGTAACTAATTAGGAGCGTCTGCATAGCAGAACAGCAATCAGTACAGACTTCATGTATATTGGTGTCATTTATCTGCAACTGCTGATAATCTGATTATCCTTTAATCCATACTTGCCAACTCTCCCAAATGTCCGGGAGACTCTCAAAATTTGGGTCGGTCTCACGGACTACCGGGAGAGCAAGTCTCCTGCATCCCGCAACTGCCTAGCATAAATGGCGCGTTTTGCTGTGAATCGCGTCATTTTAACCCCAGCATTTTAGTCGCAGGGGCGGGGCCAAAATGACGTGTTTGGCCCCCTCCCGTCCTCTAGTCACACCCCTCTCCCGGACTACACTTGCTGAAAGTAGGCAAGTATGCTGTAATCTGTGATGTAAGTGCATTACAACATTGATGTTTTGTTAAACTGCATTATTACAGGTGTAATACGCAGCTTACTGTGTTTTCCCCTCTAAGATCCACATTATTTTCTGGGTAGAAAATATACTGAAAAGTTAATGTCCTCTGAATATTTTTATAAATACTCCCATCCTCTCGCTGGTCAATTTCTTGCCCATTTGTTTTCCAATTCTTGGTCCCTGTCCTGATATAATGACATTTATTAAAGATTGGGGGGTACATAGGGGGAGGCAAACTGGGGCAGCTGTCACAGGCAGCAATATTTAGGGGGCAATAGAACAAAAATTATTATTATTTTCAAAATGCCAACTTTCTTGGTGCAGATATAAAATATAAATGGTATTTACTTTAGTAGCTCTAATAATCTAATAATGCTTAAAATGAAAATATTTGTCTTTTATAATGTACACAAATCATATATAAATGTTTATAGTAGACGTCTTTCTTAACATTAATGAATTAATTTAACACAGGGAACCGCAGTTGGGGGCAGACTATTCTGTAGCAGGTGAAATGGGTGTCGGATGGTTTGTGAAAATGTGAGTTAGATAAATATACTATATTTTAGTTTCCAGCCATCACCTCTTGATTTACAATGGGCAAATTGGAGGTTCGGTGGCAGAAATGCAGCTCTGGAACCACAGTGGTTTTTGCAGCCGCAGTCTCAATTAATGTTATAGGTTTGCAGGGCAGAACGGTCACATTTATAGAGGAAATGACATCTGCACACAACGGGGAGGCGTTTGGTGGAGTCAGGGCACAAGAACAACCTTACTGTATATTGCCTACGTGTGCTCGCCCATTCCCCACCCTGTTCACTCCCCTAAATCGGTGGCTGTAGTAAGTGTCTTTGCACTCAGAGGTGACTTGGACGTGGCTGCGTTCTATTGCGTACCGTCCGGATCTGGGCAAGCACAGGGTATTTTCTGCTGACGATAGCACCCATGACTCAAACCTAAGGTGTGCATTGAATGAGGCTCCTGATTGGACCTGAATCACAGCTATCAATTTAGATGTTTCATTTTTATCCACATTACTGACCATAGGAGATGGAATACCCTGGACAACTGCATTCCTCTGTACTGAAAACAGTCTTCCTTCCCAAGCTTCACTTCCAGAACCCAAGTCCCCTGGAATCTGCCATAATCCACAGACTAGACTAGCTTTAGAGAGTCGCAGACATATGCTCACATTGAAACAGTGTAATAGTCACAAACAGTCTGGGGTATCTGCAGTATGCATGACCAGTATCCTTGAAGAAGAGGGGCAAGTGTGGCATTTGGAGGAGGGATTTGAAATGTAAATGGTGTCGTAAAATGATCACAAGGGAAAACACATGATTTTCATTTTTCCTATTTTGCCATCTCTTTTTGGCTATTAAAAGTATTTACCACTTTGAGATTTTTACACATTTTACTTTCTAACATCATAGAATCATAATGGATTTATCCCAGAATCCCTCCCACTGATAAAAACATAACAGTCCACAATGCCGAAACAAAATAGCTAAACATTTTTCTTAAGTAATTACAAATATAAAACAGACAACGATTGCTTGTTCATTTTGCCCAAGTAAACCCTGCTGTAATTAGTTGTCTTCAGAGGTCACATAAGTAATTGGATCCCACCTGTGTACAATTAGTGTTTCACATAATCTGAAAATAAACACACGTGTCTGTGAGAGGTCCTACAGTTGGTCAAAGCTTCATCATGAAGTTCAAAGAAAATTCAAATATAACATGTTAATGATCAGCACTCGTCAGAAGAAGGTTATAATGAGATTTCCAAACTGTTTACCATCCCCCAGAGCACTATCACATCCATCATAAAGAAATTAAGATAATGTGGCACAACTGTGAATTTGTCTAGAACAAAACTGAATATCCGTCCGAGAAGGGTACTTGTCAGGGTACCCACCAAGAGGAGCCTGGCAGCTCTGTCAGTTTAGCTTTCCATTGCAGAGATGATAGAAACTATCCATAGGACAACAGTAGCCTGGCTACATGAAATCTTACCTAGAATTTGTCTGAAAGCATGGGAAAGATCTTTATACCAAGTGGAGAAAGATTATCTGTCCTGATGAGACCAAGATTGAATGTTTGGCTTCAATGCTAGGCAGAAATCTAACGCAGCACGTGATTCCAAAAGAATGATCCCTACATTGAATCATGCTGGTGGTATAATGTTATGGAATTTTTCCTCTGCATCAAGAACTGGAAAACTTGATAAAATCGAGGGCAAAATGAGTAGACTAAGATGTAGCCAAATCTTGCAGGAAAACCTGCTGCAGTCTACAGCAGGTCAGTGAGCCGAAGCGTACAGCAAATGCCACATTGGAGTGGCTTAAATACCGAGCAAATCATTGTTCCAGAGTATCCCGGTCAAAGCTAAGTCACATTCCCAATCTGTGGAATGGTTTGAAAATTTCCCACCAAGGGTCCTCTTGTAACCGAAAATGGCAAAGCAGAATTGGCGAAAATTGCAGTTTCTTGGTGTGCAAAGCAGGTAGAAGATTGCCCAAATATACTCACGGCTTTAATTCCTGCTAAATGAGTTTCTACCAAGTATAAAAATAAGGGTGTGAATATATATGTAACCAGTCATTTTTTTGCAATTATTTAAACTAAAGCTTTAGAGATGTATTTTATATTTGTCAAATGTCTTTAGATCGGTGTTAAGAATTACCATATAAATTAATTTAGATTATATAATATAAGAGAAGAAAATAAAATAAAATGGGAAGAGTGGGGGAGGGGGTGAACACTTTTATATAACACTGTATATAACAGACACACATGGATGGTATATATGGATCCTGATTAGTATAATTTACAAACAACATTATAAAATAAATATACAATTTTCACTCTGCATCTTTTGAACAATGTTTCATGATTTGGGGGGATTTCGATCATCTGTAATAACTCCCCAATGAAGAGCAATTACCGGCACAGACTTGCTAAAGCTCCTAGCAATAAAACGAGTTCGAAATGTTCTTGTTCCACCTCAACTCTCATAGTGCATCGATTTCTGGCCGCAGGAAACGTATAAATGATGTGACAGTAAAAGCTACTTAAATAGAGAAGGTTGGTTCTCCCAGGTTTTGTAAGTTACTCAGTATTGTTTAATCGGAAACATATGAAAAAGGGTCGACGCTTGATGTTCCCCTTTGGAAAGTAGCATGGATGAAAGAAAACACCTCTTGTCTGGTCAACCACGTTATTAAGTACAGTCTATCGTTATACAGCGATCTACATTACAATGAAAGCATTGGCTAAACATACACTAGGAGGTCTTGATGAAGTTTGATTTCACATGATTGCCCTTTTGTGCATATAATTTACATATAAAACTGTTCTCTCTGTACTGTTAGCCATTATGATATCATGGGAAAAATGGGGAAGGGATGACAGGAAAAACCGCTCCGCACAAGATAGTACCCTACCTCACTAATGAATATATATTGTTATGTGAGGGGGTGCTAAGGTCATATATATGAACATATAATCCAAAAAGAAAGGGAAAAAAAGGGTGATGACCTAAACAAGCACTCCAGGTACATACAAATAATCAATTAATACATATTGTTTTTATTGGTATGCATTAAAAATGGTACATATAGATACACCACACAGATAAAAAAGCGAAATATAAAAAGAATGTAGTGTTGAAAAGTATAGAATTAAAAATGAATGGACCCTGGGATGGAGCCGATCAGAATCCGTATAACATTCCCAAAGGGAAAGTCACTGATATAGGATCTCTTGTGGGAGTATACACAACACAAATAGAGTGGTAAACGATGTGCACATTCTGCATGGTAACAGTGTGTCACTTGTATAGCACTTGATATTTTGTGTTGTGTTTAGTGTGAGCTATAGATGGCAGTATTGCCTAATTTGTTCCTCAATTGATCCAATAATGAGTTATCCTTCAGAGTGCCGTGCACCTTAATACATACTAGAGATTCTTTAAACACGAGCCCTGTGTAGTATATCAAGGAATTGGCAAGTATATAGTAGCTTGTGTTCTCAGACATATGCGCCTACTTAGGCTATGACTCTAGATGTTACTCAGTGACTTGTGTATAACGGATGATCTCTATAGTACTGGTCTTCTAAAGGGCCACTTTTGTGTATTTATTCCTGTATTGACATAGGTTGCTGTCACCAAATTCATACATCAAGAGTCATCTAGATATTTGTTAGAAACTGACATAATGGTTGAGGTAAGTATAGTAGAATTACATAAAATGAAAAAACCCAAAATAAATATAAACTAGTGAGTAGCATGATTGAATGTCACAATCATATGTGTATATTCATTTCTATCAAAATTATATCCACTGTGAAAAAATGTGAGTATCGATTATGGAAAAAAATGTTAAAACAAACTACGTGTTAGTTGTTATTTTATATTTATTTCCTATATTATATATCTTTCTTAAATTATTTATTTGTATTTTTTAATTTTTTTAAATTTCTATACTTTTTTCTATATATCTTTTCTCTCATCTCCTATATTTTTTGCTTTTTGGAATTGTTATTCATTTATTTATTTCTCACTTCTTATTTTTTTTTTATATTGTTTATTTTCTGTTGTTTATCATTTATTATTTTTTATATTTTATTTTCTGTTTTTTAATTTTTTATTATATTATTTTTTTATTATTATTTTATATTTTTGTATTTTTTTATATTTTTCCATTTATTTATTTTCTTACTTTTTTATATTCTTTATTCTTTTAGATTTTTATAGATTTTTATTCTCCATTTATTTTCCCATATATTATTTTTATGTTACTAATTTATGATTATTAGTGTATTTGATATATCCATCTAATAGAATTAATCAAATGTAAAGTGTGAATATAGATATCTCAGATGTGCATGTGAACCTGAATATCTAATAATTATGTATAAAGCCTTGTGTGTAATATAATAAGGCAAATGTGCAAAAAAATGGGAAACAGTTATATTAGATACTATGACCCACTAAAGTGTATAAATATATCCAAGTTGATTAAGGACCAATACTATTGGTCAGGTGAAAAAAAGGGAACAAATAAATACAAAAACAAATATAAAGAGTGAGAATATATATATATATATATATATATATATATATATGTATATTAGGGTCTGTGCTAGAGTAAGTAGGTTTCTATGATGGAATTAGTTGTCAAATTCAATTGACCATGGGTACATTACCAATGTACTATCGCAAATTGCCCTCAGGTGATTCATATATATCACAAAGAGTCCAATAGTGAGTATATGGCAGAGATATTCAATATGGGATATATAAAGAAGAATAATAATAAACAAATGAAAAAGCAAACAGAAAAACAAAAATAACAAAATTATTAGTATTAGAACGAATATAAACCGGACCTAAATTGTGATAGATCGTTGATACAACAAATATCATGAACTTGAAATAGGCCATTAGGATATTATGACTTGTTCTCATTATTCGGTAAGTATGTTATTGTTATTGTAATCAAAAAGTATGTTCTCAAGATGAAATTCAGTATCCATTATGAAATGAATATGTTACCTCATAAGATACAGATGCATTAGTAGTGGCATTGCTTGCTCCTACAGAAAACTAGCATAACTAGTATTCTCATTTAGGCCAAATGGCATTATAGAATTCAATAGGAAAATCCATCGGCTCTCCCTCTGTAGGAGCTGTTTGATAACATCACCCCCTCTGATACCCATCTTAATTTGTTCGATCCCAAAAGCTTTCGTGTCATGGGGATTTCCTCCATGTTTATGGAGGAAGTGGCGTGCCACTGATGTCAGTTGTTTAAATGTATCTTTATCTGTGGGTGCATTCCTGATTGAACCAATGTGTTCTAATAGTCTGTTTTTTAACATTCTGCTAGTCGTGCCTACGTAGATCAAATTACAAGGACATGTAAGAACGTATATCATACATTTGGTAGTGCAGTTAATAAACTGTTAAATTTGATGTTTATTCCCATATCTGTCAGAAATGTCTCTGGTTCTTTGCATATAAGAGCATGCCTTACACTGACCACATTTATGGGATCCTTTAACTGATAGAATTAGGGTACCCATCGAAAAGTGACTTCTCACCAATTTGTCACCTAGATTAGGTGATCTACGCCAGCTAAAATCAGGTCTTGGCCCTAAATTTTTAGACAAATCCATATCTGATAGGAGAATAGGCCAATGTTATGGTACAATGTTTTGTATCTCCTTCCATTCATGGCAAAAGTTGCCTACAATTCTAATTTTCTTGTCATTCTTGGGTTTGATCTTACCATACATCAATTTACTCCTATCTTTAATATTAGTCTGATTAAAGGCTCTTTTAATGAGTCTCTTACTGTAGCTTCGTTGCACAAGTCTCATACTTAATTCTACAGATCTTTGCTTAAAATCAGAGGGGTTGGAGCAATTGCGTTTTAGTCTCAAAAATTCTCCCTTGGGTATGTTGTTTATTACAGGTGGGAAATGGGAACTTTCACTATGTAATATACTGTTGGTCGCTGTTTTCTTGCGGAATAGGTCGGTAACAATTCTACCATCTGGCATTTTCCTGATAGTCAGGTCTAAGAAATTGACATGCTTCTGGTGCATTTCATATGTTAGATGTAAGTTGTTTAGGTTGTTGTTAAGAGTTTCTACGAACTCTACAAACATTTCTTGCTTGCCATTCCACATAATAAGTATGTCGTCGATATAGCGCATCCAAACAGTTATATTATCAGTATATCTGTTCAGTTGGTCACAGAAAACTGTCTCCCTCTCCCACCTGCCCAAGTAGAGATTGGCAAAAGTGGGGGCACAAGCCGCCCCCATTGCCGTCCCTTGTACCTGTAGGTAAAATCTGTTGTCAAAAACAAAAAAGTTTCTCTTCAGTATAAATTCAAGGAGTTCGATCAAAAAGAGGCTAAATGTGGGGTTGTCATTGGCCTGTAAGAAGAACTTGACAGCATCAATACCCACTTAATGTTGGATGCTGGTATAAAGTGACTCTACATCCATTGTGATGAGCCAAACATCTTGTTCCAAGGTGATACCATCTAAAAGCTTAAGGATGTCTGTAGTGTCTCTTACGTAAGAGGGTAAGGAAGTGACATAATCACGCAAATGTAAATCAATGAAAATGCTTGCTTGTTCGGTCAAGCCTCCTATACCCAAAAGAATTGGTCTTCCGGGTGGTTTAATGCCATTTTTATGAATTTTAGGCAATAAGTATATTGTTGGTATTTTAGGATTGTCAATGCTTAAAAATTCAAATTCTGATTTCAAAATCACTCCACTTACAAAAGCTCTTTTGATCATTCGATGATATATAGATTTGAAATCATTCAGAGGATTAGAAAAGAGTAATTTGTAGCATTGTTTATCTCCTAGTTGTTTCTGCATTTCTTCCTTATACAAAATAATAGGCCAAATCACTACATTCCCACCCTTATCAGATGGTTTGATAACAACATCTTGCCAAGATTCAATCTCTTAAATGGCTCGTCTTTCATCTCTTCTCAAATTGTCCCATTTTCTATTTCTATTCTTCATGGATTTGAGTTTTAAGGTATCTAGATCGCGTGATACCATATTCTTAAAAACTTTTATTTGTGGACTAATATTGTCATGGGGACAAAAAGTGGATCTTTTTTTACATGTAGGTCTAGAGGTTTGGCTAGATGTAATTTCCCTGTCAGTTTGTTCCTCTAAGAGATATTCTAAAGCAGACAAAGCTGTGTTATCTTCCTCCTCCAGATTCACATCCCTTGTTGGTATTACCGGATTTATACTAGTATCCACTTCTTCTGAAATAGATATTGGGATACTGAAAAATCTATCAGTATCTTCTCTGGTACCCACGGAGGCATTTGCACTGGTTTCTTGCAAATTAATAGGCTCATTTTTACTAAAGAATTTATTCAAACGTAGTTTCCTTTTGAAGAGGTGGAGGTCTTTTTCCCATCTAAAGCGATCAAAATTGTTCACTGGTGAGAACGTTAGACCATAACTTAATAATCTTATATGTGACTCATTTAAAATTCTATCTGACAAGTTGATTATCCGTAGGGAATCATTTATTTGCCCCTGTATTTTCTGTTGTATTGATAATTGCCCTTCCAGGGAGTTCGTGAGCGTTCGCGTAGATTTCTTGTGTCCCCTCCTAATACGTTTGTTCCACCGGTTTCCTCCCCTAGAGGTCTCTGAGTTTCCCCTAAAAAAGTATTCTTGTTGGTATTTCTCCTGGTTCTAGATTGAGTTCTACTCCTATTGAAAGGGTTATCATTATCATTATCTGAAGATTCTAATTCTGATGATTCAGGACTAATGGATATATTTCGTCCTGTTTTGGCAGTGGGATAATATTTCCATTTAAAGATGCGACCATTCGCATAATCTCTTTGATCGCGATTAAATTTGGATTTTTTTCCTTTCAATAAGGTTATCCTCAAGTCGATCCAAATCCTGTTTGTATCTTTCATACGTCTTCTGAAATAAGTCTGTTGTTTCATATTCTTTCAATTTGAGACTAAGTTGTTCAATATCTCGTGAATATGATTCTAATAGAAGATTGTCATGCTTTAAAATAATTTGCATTAATTCCTTAGAGCATTTAAGAAGAGCCATTTCCCATTCTGACTTTAATTCCTTAGTGGCTAACTCATATGTCGGGAATATCTTCGGTCTCAAGCCACGTGGAGTGATCATTTCTTTAATATAATTTTCAGTGGTGGTTATATTCCACCATGTTTTACTTTGTTTATGCATTAGTGTTTTTATTTGGTTTAGATCTTCCAACCAGGGATCGTTATTAGAGCTGGTGTTAGCTATATCTTGATCAGAGAAAATGGATCCCAAATTGTCTTTCCACTTATCACACCTTTTGCTGAGATCTGCTCTTAAGTTAAACATTGCTATTATTAAGTTATACAGGTAAAGGTGGATTACTCGTAACTTGAGAACAAGAATTGGGAAGATACTTTAAAGAGGTGGATCACCTGTTAGGTAGGGGTATAACAACAGATGAAGCAATAGGTTAAAGCCTAATTCGTATATCAACCCAAAAGATGGTCAGTGGCTATTTGCTGTCTTTATAGGTGATCAGTGTTGTCAGATAGAGAGTGAGGTATCTTATATCGTATGAGGATTGGTCGCCCAAAGTATTACAGTATACCCATGTATAGGTTTCTTGTATAATAATACAAGTGGTATATCAAAAAATTATTAGTCAAGGATTAAGTATAACAGACTAAGGGCTAGATTTACTAAGCTGCGGGTTTGAAAAAGTGGGGATGTTGCCTATAGCAACCAATCAGATTCTAGCTGTCATTTTGTAGAAAGTACTAAATAAATGAAAGCTAGAATCTGATTGGTTGCTATAGGCAACATCCCCACTTTTTCAAACCCGCAGCTTAGTAAATCTAGCCCTAAGTCTTTATTCACTATATAAGTTATCACATCTGTGCAGAAGCTAGAGTCTGAGTATAGACACTCAGTAGAACATATGATATCATGGGAAAAATGGGAAGGGATGACAGGAAAAACCGCTCCGCACAAAATAGTACCCTACCTCACTAATGAGTATATATTGTTATGTGAGTGCCTGTTAGCCATTATGCAATGTGTTATTTTGTTATTATAATTATAACCGGGCTTGTTCATCAAAGGGTTTTCAGCTGACAGGAGTTGAACCCAGTGCGGTTTTCTGCTGCTGCAGCCCATGCATTTCCAGGCTCTACGCGCTGTGCAGTCAGACATGCCCCTCTGCCTACCACCGCTATAACACATTGGTTATTTGAGTTACTGACGCCTCCCTGTCAGCTTGAACCATTGCGCACCGTTCTCTGTAAACTCCAGAGGGGATCAGCACTTTCTGAGATGATCAAACCACCCGGTCTGGCATCAACAATCATTCCACGATCAAATTCACTTGGATCACTTTTCTTCCCCATTTTGGTGTTTGGTCTGAACAACAACTGAACCTTTTCAGCCTGTCTGCATGCTTTTATGATTGTGTTGCTGCCACATGATTGGCTGATTAGATATTTGCATTAACGAGCAGGTACACAGGTGCTTCTTGGCCTTTTGGCTAAGAGTAGGTGTACATGCCCATGGATGCAGTGGGGCTTAAAGACACCCCCTGTAGGCGATGGGCCGTCACCTGGTCCTCTGGCCAAGAGGCCGGCTGCCTGGAGCCCGAGTTGCTACATGCCCAAAAATGCATTGTGGAGAGAGAGGCACCTGTGCACAGAGTAAGGCCCTCTGCACCTTTAATTTTCAGGCAGCACCAATTTTTTTGCCCTAGCCTGTTGGCCGAGTGCAAGCATCATTTTTATATTTCCGTCCAAAAGGCTGGGGCCTTATGGCACTTATTTATTTATTTATTTATTACACTTGGTACCAAGCACTTTTTTGATTATGTGTCTTTGTTTTTGCCACATTTGGTAGGGGTTTGGGTATAGGATCTTATGGGCGACCCTCTTTCCCCAAGTCATCTGAGGCTCCCTCCTTTTGGAGGGAGCCTTTTATGTCGGTGATATAAAGGAGCTTCAGCAAAGGAGGGACTGAAGATCTCCCTTTTTTTCCCTCTCTGGGGCCTTTTGTGATTCTGAGTCATGTACCTCGGAAATAAAAAAAAATAATAATTAAAAAAAGAGTAGGGTGGTATTGGTTCACATTATGAGAAGGGGTCTCCATGCTCATTGCCCCCCCCCCCCCATTTGCTCTAGTGGGAGCCTGCTTCTAGCTGTAGCGCTGGTTAATGATTGCGGAGAGGAACTTCTTTAAAGGAATGTATATCTATATATTTAATTAGACATTGTAACAATAAATGACAGTATGAAAGAAACAGTACTAGACTCTGGTTCAAAAGGTTTAATGCAAACTCCTGAAGATGGTATGGATCTCCTGTGTGAGCTCCTGCAGATGGTATGGATCTCCTGTGTGAGCTCCTGCAGATGGTATGGATCTCCTGTGCGAGCTCCTGCAGATGGTATGGATCTCCTGTGCGAGCTCCTGCAGATGGTATGGATCTCCTGTGCGAGCTCCTGCAGATGGTATGGATGTCCTGTGCGAGCTCCTGCAGATGGTATGGATCTCCTGTGCGAGCTTCTGCAGATGGTATGGATCTCCTGTGCGAGCTTCTGCAGATGGTATGGATCTCCTGTGCGAGCTCCTGCAGATGGTATGGATCTCCTATGCTGGTGCAGATGTTTTAGAGGGAGGTGCAGAAAGTATAGGGTGCTGGGTCTTCTACCTGGTTGGTCTGACTCACAGGTCCAGTTCTTACCTTAGTCATCTGATACGGTGTAGATGTCCTGCTGCACGGAAGCAGTGACCAACAGGAGAGGTCGTCACTCTCTGTAGAGATCCATACGTCCCAGCTGGAGCTGGAACGAATGGGTCTCTACAGAGATCGACAACCTTTCCTGTTGGTCACTGCCTCCTTGCAGCAGGACATCTACACCGTATGGACTGGGGGACAAGCAGTAGACCAACCAGGTAGAGGAGCCTGCACACTTTCTGCTGATGGGACAAGCTATTATATGGGAACTGGGCCCTCAACCTTGATAGCAACGTAGGGCCTCAGGATAAGCTCCATAGTCTCCATCATCCCTCTTGTGCAGCTCCTGCAGTTGGTGGTAACGGGCGCGTATGTCTGCAGGAGCACATAGAAGAGCAGGAGCAGAATGCCAGACAGGAGCAGCAGCTTGCAGGACCAGCGCATGAGATTGCATATGATGTTAAATAGCAATCTGAAAGAGAAACTATGTTATAGCGATGAACAGTTGCAATCATTTTGAAATAATAATAGGAGAATAATTTACCTCAGTCCTGCAATGCTGCTCCTTTTCTGCTCTTTACGTTTTACAACACTTTTCATCTGCAGTTGCCGCTCCTAAAGGAAAATCAGTGGTGGGATTATGAGGAGTACGACACAAGATCAGCCACTGAAGTTAGGGAAGTCAGAGTTGGCCGGCCATGCTACGATATTGACCATTTGGTCCCATATTGCAGCAAGTTGCCCCAAAATGAACAGCACATTATTTGCTAATAATCCAATTGAAATCAACTAGTTAAATATCCTGCATGGTTAGGAGTGTCTGGTCATCACCCAACTGTACTAACAGACCCTAGTGTAAGCCAGAGGTAAACTGGCTGCTTGGCCAGAGTGCCTGGATCTTGGCCACAATTTTGTTGATGGTGGTCTTGCTGCAATGTACGCCCAGCTTAGAGAGCTTACAGCCTGTAGGGAAAAGAAAGAGAAGTCTTCCTCATGGTAATGACTGTAACCACCAGGTATCATGCTAATCACTGCCATTGCTGGCCTCCTGCTCCACATCAATGCACTATACTAGTGAGAGCTCTGGTGTGGTGCAGGAGACCTGGTGAGGTAGGGTTAGAGCACGTATGTTATTAGCACACTGAGCGTCTTAGCTATCTGTCCCTCTCCTGGGATGGGAACCTTTCTTTCTGATAGAAGATGTTTAGTAGTAACAAAAGATGACCTGTGACAGAGGTGGCAGGTACAAATGTCTTACTGCTGACAGTAAATATGATCTCACTTTATATAACATAGAGGAAGGGGCTGATGACATGGACTCACCAGTTCAGCCTTCACAATCTCTGCAGGATCTTCCGCAGCCTCCTCCACAGGTTTCATCCTGAAGGACCAGAAAATATTATTATTTAAACTTATGTCTTCTATTCACAAGAGTTACTGACACAGTCCATGGTCATAGTTCCTATCTGGAGGTTTCTCTTATACGATTTTTTTAATGTAGGATGAGCAACAATTTAACAGTATATAATAGATATTTCTGGAGTTATTAGAAAATTACAGACAGAGCCTGAATGCAATTAATAGAACAGTATGGACAGAGCCTGTCTGGAGTCACCAGTACAGGACTTAAAGACTTCCTGATATTTCTATTGCAGTATGGACAGCACTGATTATATACACAAATGTTCCTCTTTAGAACCGTATAGAATGTATGTGTACATGGAATAAACCATATAGATACTAACAGAGAAGGTGCTTCTGGCTGCGGCTGCCACTCGCGCAGGTTCCTGTTGATAATCTAGGGAAAGAGACACAGAGTGAAATAAATTATACACAACAAATCTTTAGGACAAGTTCCATGGGACTCGGATAAGCCGGCCACAGTCTGTCCCCGCAGGTTATTACCAGGTTACTATACATTTTACAGCAGAACGAGAGAAAATAATTTAATGGAAAAATTAACAAATTGGTCTTAATAAAAAAAAAAATATTTTGATTTGGTCTAGAAATTTGTCTTGAAGAGTTCATTTAGCAGCAACTTATATAGAACATGAAACAAGAACCCACTCTGATATTATGCAGGATTACAACCATAGAAATATCACTCTGGTCAGACATTCAGTATGATCTCTATATCTGACATATCAGATACTGGAACGTGGACCTATTGTGGGACAACCAATCCAGACTATGAAAAACGTTTCGCCGCTGATTACACAAAAACTTTAAGCGACAAGTCCCTGTCTGTGCTGTGACGCCCCGTCCTCCTTTATGCTTTATAATTTTTGCTGGTTTTCAGCAACTTGTTGTCACTGACTAATCCTAGTTTCCCCATTGGCCAAACTTAACTAAACCTATCCCGTGTTTTAGGTGGGTAATCACTGTCACCACCAAGCTCCATCACCAGCCTACCAGGAGCCGCTTACACTTCTCTGTGGGGTGTAGCTGCTGCAGCACCTCTTTGCTGGTTGCTAAAACCTTCTGACCATTTACATTGGATTGGTACTGCCGGGAAGATGAACGCAGGTAGACAGGAGATGGAATAAATGGTAAGTTGTTGGTCCCAGGACACAGCTGGATTTTATAGATGGAGCAGAATATCTCTCACCCAGACTGACATTATTTTGTCCCTGATGTCTAGCACCATCTACACTGGGCCCCCCAGATCCCTACTGGACCACTGGGTGAGTGGAATCCATAAGTGGTATACACAGAGGTGGCTGTGGGGGTGTATATGGTGGTATCGCCATATCGCCACTTCTCCTACTGTTTATACATAAATACATTACACATTTACATGTCTGTACACTTTACACTGGGCACACATGTAATAAACACAATAAAATATTTCCGGCAGCAAAGCACCTGCTCCTCAATCCCGCCCGGCTATCAGTTACTACATACATGAGTCCATGTTATTTACTGGTCACACAGCTGTGTCATGTTCTCTCTGCACCTATGAACTGAGTGCCGTGTAAAATGTACCCTCAGCTCTGAAGTGACGGCACCATGGGTACTGTAAGCAAAGCCACCACCTGAGCGCCACCTCTTTATAGTAACTGTTACACTGTACCTCCTGCTCTGTGGCCAGCAGCCGCAGCCTGGTGAGCCTATTCTTCAGGAGATCATTTACCCTCATGTAGCTGCTGAGCTGCAATAGAGAGAGAATTACATTTAGATCTCAGTATATGAATACGTAGTGCACACCATATTGTATATTTGTGTAACACATTGTGTAGTGCCCTCTCCTCGCACAAAGGGGCTTATTTGCAGGGTACGGTTATGTTACTGCGCCGCTGTGTCCAAGTTTCTAGGAATCTTTCATTTGTAGATCTTATCTTACATTACAGTAATAAAGCGTGTGGACAAAGCTTCAGTTTTGGTCTTATGGGACACTTGCGAGGAGAGAGTGCACCACGGCTGTGACTATCATCACATTGGAATATTAAGTGATATAATGATGGACTGACCAGGCTTGATAGCAGCTCCTCCCGTGCCTCCAGTATATCACATTTTCTTTCCTGTTCAGGGGATAATGCAGGTATAAGGTCAGTTTTAGAGTGAGAGAGAGAAATAAGAGAGGGAGAGTGACAGAGGGTGAGAGAGAGAGAGAGAGACAGAGAGGGAGAGAGAGACAGATAAATGTATGTCACACTTTCTGTACTTTTATTTTTCAGTACAGACAGTGGGCATCACATTATTAATCCCGTCTATAATGTGAATAGTAGGAAACTGAATCTGTACCGTGAGTCAGTTTCCAGCCATTCGCATGGTGAGGGATATTAACCTTTTAGTGTCCCACTGCCACGCGGATGTCGGAGCAGGAACTGATGTGAACGTACACATGAAGATATAGCGTGGGATCATGCACAATGACATGTCACACACATGGTTCATAGAATCACAATGGCCATATTCCAATCATACCTCCCAGATGTCCTGATTTCGGCGGGACAGTCACGAATTGACGCCACTGTGCCGCCATTCCACCAGTCGGCACGTTTATCCCCAGACAAGTTGGGAGGTACGCAGCAATTTTAGGAGTTTGTTAGAGGAGGGGAATTGGAGACAGCCTAATGCTTCAGAAGCGCTTAGCACGGCCCCAGAGACCGTCACACGCCCCTCAGCCTGGCATGACCACTCCGTGTTGTGATTACCGCTGTACGTGTATGTTTGTATGTATACAAATGGTTATAGATAGTTGTCATACCAACTGCTGCTTGATCCACAGTTCTTCTGCCTCCACTTGCTTGCTCTCCCTCAGTTGTTTCCACAGGGTCTCAAGCTCATCATTATTCGACCTGGATAGACAAGTAGAGAATACATTCTTATTTACCTGCTTATTTAATGTACACCAATGCCAGACAAACAGCCAGGCATACTCCGATCTGTGAGCAACAGGAAAAGGGATCCCTGGCTACAAATAACTATCAGTTACAGGTTGTGAGTGTGACAACTACGGGGGGAGGGCCCTTGACAACACCACTAGAACTTTGGAAAAAAAAATCCCACCCCGACCATAATAAGGGATTTCCTGTTTCAGCCGTTACAGGCATCACAGGACGCACCAGATTGGGTGAGTGCAGGTACGTTTCATTTTTTTCTTTTATTATAATATAATATTAGCTTTTTGTGGCGTTATCCTTTAATGTCTGCTGATAATACAAATGTTTCCCCTTTGCGATAAGATGATAGCAGGGTTCAGAAACAGCACGTAATAGAAATCATCTCTGTAAAGAGCGAATGATGGAATATTTACATTTAAATAGTCACATTCAATGCATTTTAAAATGTGCAACATAAAATAAAACAAATATTTAAAATTACATACAGGAAAGGAGAATCTACACTGGGCAGTGGGCTATATATTATTATCGGGGAGAGGACAGGTCACTGCCTCCTACAACTTCCACAAAATCATCTCATGAAATACTCTGTGCTGCTGGGGCACCTGCTCATTCCACTATACAACTCTCAGTCTGTGGCTTCCTGCTGCCTCCATTACCCATCCACACATCATGTCACTGCCCCTGTCACATGCAGCCGTCCTCACTAACACATCACTCATCTCCTGATATACTCTGTGCTGTGCTCTAAACATTAACAGGTTCTCTCATACTTGTCACATGCACCTTCACAATTATACCTCACCTCATAACTCCTGTAAACAGCGTCCAAATGACAGACCTATCAAAAACACTGCTATGTGTTTGACTTCCTCGCTCTCTCTGAGCTGCCTCTCTGCACTGTCCCTGGGCAGTGTGGTCACTCACTATGATGTCAAGTGCGTGATGTCACAGTGCGTGATGTCACCAGGGCATGTTGAAAGAGGCAGACCTGATAAAATAAGGACACTGCTGTGGCAGATTATAATGGGGGGTGTTTAGGAGCTGCCCATCCAAGCTCAGTTGTGTAAGAATGACCTTGGAGTGTGGAGCTCAGCCCATGTTCCAATAAACATGGGGATATGTTCTTAATGTGGGCAGCACGGTGGCTTAGTGGTTAGCACTTCTGCCTCACAGTTCTGGGGTCCAATGGGGCAGGGACTGATGTGAATGAGTTCTCTGTACATTGCTGCGGAATCAGTGGCGCTATATAAATAAATGGTGATGATGATGATGAATGTTCATTGTTGAATATATGGAATATATATCATAGGTGAAGGGGTTGCTGTATTTCCTGATGACAATGAAGGTTCAGGAAGGGCCCACAGTACATATGAAATTGAGAGTGAGACACATGGAGTGGGGTGACGTTATCTCCACCCAGAGCCCACAGGGTTCAATCCACCACATTAGAGAACTCTATATGGGCCCATCTCCATAGGGAAAGGACAACTATGGCCTTACCCAATGCAGTTCCTGGTTATGTAGGACAGTCCCCAGCAGAGTCATGGCTGCGTAGATAGGGGGCGCAGTTAGTTTTATGATGAGGAAAGCAGAAGGAATGATTATCAATGATTGGGGAGCGGGGATGTCTGACAATAAACATCATTTACAAACTGCAGACTATGTGGGGTGTAATACATTTCCATTTGTCCCCCTTCACATAAGAACACTCCTACACTACGCCATTTATTCCGTGTTTTGGAACTGCCCCAATAAAGGCACTTTTTCAGGTATACAGATTCACCTGTGTATGGTGGAGAGAGAAACATCCAAACTTGTAACACTTTACTACATCCCCCCTTATTAATTTCCACTACTTTTACATCCTTCTAATATCCTGCTCTGTTATCCTTCTATATAATGTCAGACATTGCTGATTTTTCTACCTCGCTTCTAGCAGACCCGGGGGCAGCTTGATGCTGGATTTCATTCCTTCTGGCAGAGGCAGCTTACTGGGGAAAACAGATGCTTATTAATGATAATAATCATGAAAACGTGTTCTCACCATTAATGTAAATGTGCCTGGTTGGGAACTGAACTCATGAGCCCAGTGCTGACCCACCGCGCTGACCCGCTATCAGCCATCTCTTAAAGTATCGGATACACTACGGACATTTATTTACCAGAACACATCAGTAATGGGATGGAAATGCTGTACTCCGCCTAGTTTACATTTTTATGAATGTCACATTCACATGCAGATAAGAGTATCTCATAGGTGTTTGGGGGATGTACTGTGTATTAAACTGCATACCATTGATTTAACTTAACAGCTAAAACCATATCTATAATATAATCACACTGACAACAACTTGATTTTGGTAAAAAAACAGGTCCCAGTTTTTTAAATAATAAAAGTATGGTGGCGGCGGGAGCAATCAGCCCGGGCTTACAAGGACGTGCCCCCATAAAGCAGGACGAAGGGTCCCCCACACAAAGGGACCAAGAGCCAGGGTGATTTGAAGGGGTAGTGACATGCGGCCAATCAGCGATACCATCGTGTGAATTAGCCGCTGATTCATCATCATCATCATCATCTATTTATATAGCGCCATTGATTTCGCAGCACTGTACAGAGAACTCATTCACATCAGTCCCTGCCCCATTGGAGCTTACAGTCTAAATTTCTTAAGACACACACAGAGACTAGGGACAATTTTGATAGCAGCCAATTAAGCTACTAGTATCTTTTTGGAGTATGGGAGGAAACCGGAGCACCCGGAGGAAACCCACGCAAACATGGGGAGAACATACAAACTTCTCACAGATAAGGCCATGGTCAGGAATTGAACTCATGACCCCAGCGCTGTGAGGCAGAAGTGCTAACCACTGAGCCACCGTGCTGCCCACAACTGATTGTAACATCTCCACATTACTTCAGTCTTAGAAGACAATACATTACATTGTCAATTAATTAGGTTTTCTTCTGTTACCAGGTGACCAAACAAACTCCGGTAGCAGCCCCATCACGGTAGTCCCATTGTCTCTTTGGACCTCTGTCTCTCAAGCTGACCGCGTTAGCCTGCATAGCTGTCCAGGAAGATGAGGGGGTCGGGCGAGTGGAGAGTGTCGCAGGCCCCCCTGCAAAACCACAACAAACAGAATCAGGTAATTACCCTTATTGTGTACAATATAGAATATAACACCACTAGACTTGTGTATATTCCTGTACCATTGTTAACTCTCTACCCTTGTTTTCTTTTCCAGGATTAAATGGAGAACTCCAAATCAATTTGGTTTAAGATATTTTATTCACTTTTTCTTAGATGCGGAGCCACCACCCAGTGTGAGTGACCAGTCAGAGGAGCAGGAGGAGGAGCTGTCAGAGACCCCGCCCTCCTCACCGCCTGCTGGTCCTGCACATTGTCCATCTGTGCGGTCACTGGAAGCCATAGATAAATGGGACCAGATCACCAAAGAGCTCCTAATAATCATCAATCGCAGCCTTCGGTAGATGAAGCACCAGGAAGGAGTGCCAATTAATACGGAGAAGAAGGGCCTGATGGAGAGCATTTTGAACGCTATAAATGGGGTTGGCCAATCCCTGCAGCCATACTGAATCGGCTGCTCGCCGTGGTTCCCCACATGTGACCCCAGTGAGCCTGAGCCTAAGGAAGCAGAGGACTCAGGACCTGGCTCTGCTCCTACAGCCCCCAGAGCTCGGGAGGCACCGAGACAGGTGCGGGGTCCCTGAGGGGATAAGGCACAGATAGCTGAAATAACAGCAACATATTGCAAAAAATATATAAAAAATTATAAACTGCAAAACCTGGATGTGTTTCACTCTCTTAACCATAACCTCCTAATGACATATACAAGCTTACTTAACTTATCTAATAATATAGACACTGAGACATATGAAAGTGGCTAAAGAAGGTCCCAGTTTATTAATTTTTAAATAAATGGTGGTGAAAGTGAACTGTGAGGCAGCTAAATCAAACTGATATTTGGAACCAAGCGTGGATGGCTGACGGCCTACTCCACGTAACCGGGACACATCCTAAACTGCCTGGCCAACGCTAATTCTGACGCAAGAGTGACTAAACCCAATATCGACTACGCAATGGGCGCCCTCAGATGTGGACCAAGGGATCCTCATCAAAAAGGACCGCGTCACGTTCCTCGATGGGGGTAGCAACTGTGGTCAAACAGCAATAATGTGGTGGTCGAGTACTGATGGGAATCCTTCCCTTACCTTGTCCTCCAGACACGAGTCAGGTTCTTTTCTGTTCGGATATCTGGTGGTCAGGAGATAAATACTTCAATGAAAGGGACAAGGATTGGTCAAACAACTTGGGTTTATTGAGAATGCAGTAAGGATAGTTTCGGTAAGACACCGCGCCAATGACCCCTTCAGCTCAATAGTAATGACAAAATAATGCGTCTGATCAGCATAGAGCACAATAGCATTTAACATATAACATACACCTGGTGAGTATAAGGCAGAATAACGATAACATCTTCAAAGCACATTGTCTAATAAGGCACACTGGTAATCACAGTTACTACATTCACGTTAACAATATCTGACTGGTGATGATGCAAAATCTATCAATAATAACCCATCAAGACTCTTACGGTCACTAGAGGGCTATTTATTATTCAGGTGTTTGGGGTACCGTGCTATTCCCTATGGGTCAGGCGCCCCACTTTTAGCATCTACTGCTGAGTTAACTTGAATTGCAGCGGTACCACTAACACTGAATATCACACCTTCAATATTAATAAATCAATTCTTAGGTAAATCACATAACATTAACATCATCTAAAACATTTGGTACACCAATATTATCCCCGGTAACGTTACCATATTTTCCACTGAGTCCTGGGCTGACCTGTTGTCACTCACCGGACTGTGAGTGCTTCTTCCCGGACATTTAGGAACCGTGGCCGTCCTCCATCCTGAGGGACTGCGCATGCGCAGCCCTTTCTATACCTCCAGTGTATGTTCCTTTAACTTAATTGGCAGATCAGGCAACCTCCCTATATTAAGCACCTGTGGTCAACACCACGTGGCCTGATCTTGGAGTCTCATTCCCCATGAGTCTCTGAAGGTGTTCCTGTGTTTCCTCGTTTATTCAGCCCAGCTGATTCCTGTGGTTTCCAAACCACTTCTACCTCTGTGGTTTCCAAACCACTTCTACTACTGTGGTTCCCATACCACTTCTACCATCTACTGTATCATCGTGACTGTGAGCTGATTCCTATCCGCTGCCTCCGTGCACTACAGTCTTCTAACCACTTCAACTCTACCATGTATCATTGGGACGGTTAGCTGATGCCTATCCGCTGCCTCCGTGCACTACCGTCTTTCATTCACATCCACTCACCTGTTCATGATTGTGACTGCCAGCTGATTTCTATCCGCTGCCTCCGTGCACTACAGTCTTCAACCTGCAACTCGTCTGTGTTTCATCATCGTGACTGTTTGGCTGATTCCTATCCGCTGCCTCCGTGCACTACAGTCTTCAACCTGCAACTCGTCTGTGTTTCATCATCGTGACTACTAGCTGATTCCTATCCGCTGCCTCCGTGCACTACAGTCTTCAACCTGCAACCCGTCTGTGTTTCATCGTGACTGTTTAGCTGATTCCTATCCGCTGCCTCTGTGCGCTTCAGTCTTCAGTCCTTGTCAACACTCCCGTGTTTCCTTGAGTCTGCTGCCACTATTGCTACCCGCTACTCTCCGTGATCAACTGTTCCAGTTCAACTCTGCTCCGGTGTCCCATCGTTACTGCACCTGCTGGTTGCTATTGGCTACCTCCGTGTTCCCGCAGAGACCCGCTGCTGTTACTTCTCAGCGCTGCTCATCCATCTACTGCTGATCCGCTCTCCACGCCTTCCTGTGTTCCCTGCTGGTCTACCTACCTGTGCGCTGCACCTGCTAGACCACCGCTTCACCCATCCAGGGACTTTGCATCCTGCCGGCCTCCTGCCGTTCAGGTATCTCTGCACTCCTGTCTGACTGCCTTCTCCTGAACCACGGTATGCATACTTCCCATTGACTGTGCTGTGTATTGCATACCTTGCTGGACTGTGTTGGGTCTCCTCTGGAGTGTACTATCCTCTGAGTCTATTGCCATCATTGACTGTGTTATCTCATGCTGGATTACTTCAAGAGACTTTCTATATTGGCAGTGTTGTTCAGTCATTTATACATTTATATTGTGCATATTACTGTGGATCAAAGTCAAGGTGCCCGTGTATATATTGTGTTGCAGTCTCTCCCCGTGCACCTCCTCACATATATATTCAGTGGTACAACTTGCTAGTGGCAGACCACTGACCCCTGTTTACAGTTTCACCTGTTCCAGTATCCTCTCACATAGCAGTGGTACAACTTGCTAACGCAGACCACTGACTCCCCGGATACCTCCACTTGGATTCCATTCCTTCACTCAGACAGCGGTACAACTTGCTATCCGCAGACCGCTGACTCTCATCACCTCCTCGTTTCTGTTGGACATTCCTCCTCACTATAGCAGTGGTACAACTTGCTACCGCAGACCACTGACTACCTTCACGTGTCCTTTGTCCATACAGTTCCTCGTGTATTACTACTTCCATATTGCCAGTGCTGCTAGTCATAGACTTTCCTGAGCATCTCATCATCTGCTATTTCCTGTTCCGTGATCACCCTGCTACCAGAGTACCATATTACCACCTATACTGCTCTGGTAAGCCTATCACCTGGTGATCCCTGGGTAAAGACTCCTAGTGCCCGTGACAGTAAGATCAGGCCATGACAGACCCAGATACGGAACCTACCGCTAAAGAGATGCTGCAGCATCTGGTCAGCCGTGTGGAGCAACAGGATGCTCGCCAACAGCTGTTACTTCAATGTTACCAATCATTAACCTCCCAAGGAACATCTGGACAGACTGTTACAGCTAATATTGAAGCTCCTGTGCTTTCCTCCGTTTCCCCAGTGCCATCCCAGGTGTCTACAGTTCCTACGCTTCACCTGCCTACTCCGTCAAAATACGACGGGGATCCCAAAACTTGTAGAGGTTTCCTTAACCAATGTTCAGTCCATTTTGAACTCCAACCTCAAAATTTTTCTACCCATCGTTCCAGAGTGGCCTATCTTATCTCATTGTTTTCTGGACAAGCCCTGGCTTGGGCCTCCCCTCTGTGGGAGAGAAACGATCCAATTCTACAAGATAGTGCCAAATTCATTTCCACGTTCCGAAGTGTGTTCGATGAACCAGGTCGTGTGACCTCCGCTGCTTCCAGCATCCTTCGTTTGCGACAAGGCTCCCATACAGTAGGACAGTATGTCATTCAATTTAGGATCTTAGCCTCTGAACTTCAGTGGAACACTGAAGCATTAGTTGCCGCCTTCTGGCAGGGGCTCTCCGATAAAATTAAAGATGCACTGACTACCCAAGAGCTTCCTTCGTCACTAGAAGATTTGATCTCTCTTTGCCATCGTGTAGATATGAGATTTCGTGAAACAGAGTCTGAGAAAACAACGGCTGTCAAAGCACCTCTTCGCTTAAATCCTCAATTTCGTCCAGCTCCATCCTCTGTGATTCCCATGGAGATAGGACGTTCCAAATTATCTTCAGAGGAGAGGAAACGAAGAGTAAAGAATAGACTTTGTATCTATTGTGCTGATTCCACCCATATGCTCAGCTCTTGCCCTAAGAGATCGGGAAATGCCAGGCCCTAACTAGTTCTGGAGAGGTGAAGTTAGGGTCCCTGGAGTCCTCTCCATTGTCTATGAAATCTAAAGTCTGCGCTTTTGATGTTACGATTTCCTTTGCTACCAAATCCTTTGAGTCACAGGCATTGATTGATTCCGGAGCAGCAGGAAATTTCATTTCTAAATCACTAGTGAATCAATGGTCCCTACCAGTGATCACTTTAAAAACACCCATTACTGTGACGGCTATAGATGGATCACGCCTCATCAATGGTCTCATCACCCAGAGTACGTCTCCAGTAACCCTTCAGATTGGTGTACTACACCATGAAGAAATTTCGTTTTTAATTCTTCCAGTTACGACAAGTCCGATTGTCTTAGGCCTTCCATGGCTTCAGTGTCACTCTCCCCAGATTGACTGGCGCACCCCTCAAGTTACGTCTTGGGGGTCTGAATGTCACCATCGTTGTCTCTCTCAAGTTATTCCTCTTAAAGTACAGCAATCTTCCATCTCATCTTCCTCCCCGGGACTCCCTCCTCAGTATGCTTCATTTGCCGATGTGTTTGATAAAGCTCAGTCTGAACGTCTTCCTCCTCATCGTTCTTGGGATTGTCCGATCGACCTTCTACCTGGCAAGACTCCTCCCAGGGGTCGGGTCTATCCTCTCTCGTTACCTGAAACTCAAGCCACATCTGCGTACATACAGGAGAATCTCCAGCGTGGGTTCATTCGACCTTCCACCTCTCCCGCTGGAGCTGGGTTCTTCTTCGTCAAAAAGAAGGATGGATCATTACGCCCTTGTATAGATTTTCGTGGACTCAACGCCATTACTATCAAGAATCGGTATCCCATTCCGCTGATCACTGAGCTATTTGATCGCATCAAGGGAGCTCGGATATTTACTAAGTTGGATCTTCGTGGTGCCTACAATTTAATTAGAATCCGTTCCGGTGACGAATGGAAGACCGCGTTTAACACCAGAGATGGGCATTACGAATATTTAGTAATGCCCTTCGGGCTGTGTAATGCCCCCGCTGTTTTCCAGGGTTTCATCAATGAGATCTTTCGGGACTTATTATATGTATGTGTCGTTGTCTACCTGGACGACATATTGATCTTCTCACAGGACCTGCCTTCTCATCACCAACATGTGGCAGAGGTCCTCTCCAGACTACGGAAAAACTCGTTGTTCTGTAAATTGGAAAAATGTTCATTCGAGTTACCCCAGATTCCATTCTTGGGGTATATAGTTTCCGGAGTTGGCCTGAAGATGGATCCAGACAAAGTAAATGCTGTACTACATTGGCCTCAGCCAACTACTCTTCGTGCCATCCAGCGTTTTTTAGGTTTTGCCAATTACTATAGACGCTTCATTCAAGACTTTTCATCCATTGCATCTCCCATTGTGGCCCTAACTCGGAAAGGGGCTAATACTAAGCAATGGTCATCTGAGGCTCTCCAAGCCTTTCAAATCCTCAAAGAGTCCTTCTCGTCTGCTCCCATTCTGCGACAGCCTGATGTGACACTCCCCTTCTTCCTAGAAGTAGATGCCTCTAATGTGGGCTTAGGAGCTATTCTCTCCCAACGCTCGGAGCAACAAAAATTACATCCTTGTGCCTTCTACTCTCGGGGTCTTCTGCCCGCAGAGAAAAATTATACTATCGGGGACAAGGAGTTGCTGGCCATCAAAGCTGCATTAGAGGAATGGAGATACTTGTTGGAAGGAGCTCGCCATCCGGTGACGATCTTCACGGATCATAAGAACTTGTCATATTTGCAATCTGCTCAATGCTTGAACCCTCGTCAAGCAAGATGGTCTCTTTTCTTTTCCCGTTTTGAATTAATTATAACCTTCAAACCAGCCGCTAAGAACAAGAAAGCTGACGCTCTATCTCGAGCTTTTGTGACGTCCTCTGATGTAGAAGAGGTTCCCAACCATGCTATTCTAGACCCCAAATGTATTTCTCTGGCTGCTTCATCCACCAAAATGCTACCATTTGGGAAGACCCTTGTGCCTCCTACTCTGAGGAGGAAAATCCTTTCGTGGTTCCATGCCTCTCGTTTTTCTGGACACGCCGGTGAACACAAGACCTTTGAGATTCTCTCTCGTAGTTACTGGTGGCCTTCAATGAGGAGAGACGTCAAAGAGTTTATTGCTTCCTGTGATTTATGTTCTCAGTTTAAATCCTCCCGCAGAACTCCAGCAGGGTTGCTGCGACCACTACCCATTCTGTCCAAGCCTTGGACCCATATTAGTATGGATTTCGTTACTGATTTGCCACCAAGTAAGAATCACAATACTATTTGGGTAGTGGTAGACAGATTTTCGAAGATGGCCCATTTCGTCCCTCTGTCCGGTTTACCTTCCTCGTCTACTCTGGCTGAACATTTCATTAAAGAAATCTTCCGCATCCATGGATGTCCGTCTGAGATTGTGTCGGATAGAGGAGTACAATTCGTTTCCAGATTCTGGCGGGCCCTTTGTAAAACCTTGGGCATACGATTAGCACTCTCATCGTCTTACCATCCGCAATCTAACGGACAAACGGAACGAGTCAATCAAGATCTTGAGACTTTTATTAGGATGTTCTCTTCAGCCAACCAAGACAACTGGGTAGAATTGCTCCCTTGGGCTGAATTCGCCCATAACAACATGTACCATGAGTCATCATCCAAAACTCCATTCTTTGTGGTCTACGGTCACCATCCGTCTTTTCCGGAATTTCCTGCCCTCCCGCCCACCCAAGTTCCTGCTGTGGAGACTGCTTGTCAGACCTTCAAAAATATCTGGTCTCAGGTCAAAACCTGTTTAAAGAAGACATCTAACAAATATAAGTCTTTCGCAGATAAGAAGAGGCGGGCTATTCCACCACTAAAAATTGGAGATCGTGTCTGGTTATCTACCAAAAATATTCGTTTGAAGGTTCCATCTATGAAATTCGCCCCTCGTTTTATTGGTCCATATAGGATCATTCAAGTTATCAATCCAGTATGTGTTAAACTTCTTCTTCCTAAGAATCTTCGGATTTCCAATGCCTTCCATGTGTCCTTGCTCAAACCTCTCATCATCAACCGTTTCTCGACTCCTCCCTCAGCACCGCAGCCAGTTCAAGTTCATCAGGAGGAGGATTTCGAGATTACTGAGGTATTGGATGCAAAAATTTCACGAGGAGTCCTCCGTTTCCTCGTTCATTGGAAGGGCTTTGGTCCTGAAGAGCGTTCATGGATGAAAGCTGAAGATCTTAATGCTTCTGCCCTTCTGAAGAAGTTTTATTCCAAAAATCCGGACAAGCCCGGTTCCAGGCGTTCTGTGCCCACCTTTAAAAGGGGGGGTACTGTCACTCACCGGACTGTGAGTGCTTCTTCCCGGACATTTAGGAACCGTGGCCGTCCTCCATCCTGAGGGACTGCGCATGCGCAGCCCTTTCTATACCTCCAGTGTATGTTCCTTTAACTTAATTGGCAGATCAGGCAACCTCCCTATATTAAGCACCTGTGGTCAACACCACGTGGCCTGATCTTGGAGTCTCATTCCCCATGAGTCTCTGAAGGTGTTCCTGTGTTTCCTCGTTTATTCAGCCCAGCTGATTCCTGTGGTTTCCAAACCACTTCTACCTCTGTGGTTTCCAAACCACTTCTACTACTGTGGTTCCCATACCACTTCTACCATCTACTGTATCATCGTGACTGTGAGCTGATTCCTATCCGCTGCCTCCGTGCACTACAGTCTTCTAACCACTTCAACTCTACCATGTATCATTGGGACGGTTAGCTGATGCCTATCCGCTGCCTCCGTGCACTACCGTCTTTCATTCACATCCACTCACCTGTTCATGATTGTGACTGCCAGCTGATTTCTATCCGCTGCCTCCGTGCACTACAGTCTTCAACCTGCAACTCGTCTGTGTTTCATCATCGTGACTGTTTGGCTGATTCCTATCCGCTGCCTCCGTGCACTACAGTCTTCAACCTGCAACTCGTCTGTGTTTCATCATCGTGACTACTAGCTGATTCCTATCCGCTGCCTCCGTGCACTACAGTCTTCAACCTGCAACCCGTCTGTGTTTCATCGTGACTGTTTAGCTGATTCCTATCCGCTGCCTCTGTGCGCTTCAGTCTTCAGTCCTTGTCAACACTCCCGTGTTTCCTTGAGTCTGCTGCCACTATTGCTACCCGCTACTCTCCGTGATCAACTGTTCCAGTTCAACTCTGCTCCGGTGTCCCATCGTTACTGCACCTGCTGGTTGCTATTGGCTACCTCCGTGTTCCCGCAGAGACCCGCTGCTGTTACTTCTCAGCGCTGCTCATCCATCTACTGCTGATCCGCTCTCCACGCCTTCCTGTGTTCCCTGCTGGTCTACCTACCTGTGCGCTGCACCTGCTAGACCACCGCTTCACCCATCCAGGGACTTTGCATCCTGCCGGCCTCCTGCCGTTCAGGTATCTCTGCACTCCTGTCTGACTGCCTTCTCCTGAACCACGGTATGCATACTTCCCATTGACTGTGCTGTGTATTGCATACCTTGCTGGACTGTGTTGGTTCTCCTCTGGAGTGTACTATCCTCTGAGTCTATTGCCATCATTGACTGTGTTATCTCATGCTGGATTACTTCAAGAGACTTTCTATATTGGCAGTGTTGTTCAGTCATTTATACATTTATATTGTGCATATTACTGTGGATCAAAGTCAAGGTGCCCGTGTATATATTGTGTTGCAGTCTCTCCCCGTGCACCTCCTCACATATATATTCAGTGGTACAACTTGCTAGTGGCAGACCACTGACCCCTGTTTACAGTTTCACCTGTTCCAGTATCCTCTCACATAGCAGTGGTACAACTTGCTAACGCAGACCACTGACTCCCCGGATACCTCCACTTGGATTCCATTCCTTCACTCAGACAGCGGTACAACTTGCTATCCGCAGACCGCTGACTCTCATCACCTCCTCGTTTCTGTTGGACATTCCTCCTCACTATAGCAGTGGTACAACTTGCTACCGCAGACCACTGACTACCTTCACGTGTCCTTTGTCCATACAGTTCCTCGTGTATTACTACCTCCATATTGCCAGTGCTGCTAGTCATAGACTTTCCTGAGCATCTCATCATCTGCTATTTCCTGTTCCGTGATCACCCTGCTACCAGAGTACCATATTACCACCTATACTGCTCTGGTAAGCCTATCACCTGGTGATCCCTGGGTAAAGACTCCTAGTGCCCGTGACACCTGTACACACAAATTTGGTAGTGTTCCAATGTCCTGCAGAGGTTTCCATCAAGGGTTAAGTATTATAGTAGAAAGCAGGGCTGTTGCTCATTTTAGCCACAAGATGGCGCTGTTCTCTCAACAGTCAATGAATCTCTATCAGCACATGTGCTCTGCAACAGGGCAGGTGTCTAGATATCAGCACACACACACAGGATATAGCTGAAACGACCGTCTTAATTGTTCCCTGCAGCCTGTGTAAAGGTATGATCTGGGGGAAAAGCTCTCACAATCCTTCCTTGTACAAGAATGCAATGTCAGTTTTGGATAGATTCTCTCATCACTCTTCCCTCTGACACTGGGATGTGTGCAGTACACTGCAGGCTAGGGTTTTACCTTGAGACGGTTCTGCAGTTAGTGGAGACTGTCTTTGGCACCCCGCTGCGTGTCCCCAGCTGTTCTCCTTCCGCTTTGCTGGCAATGTCACAGTTCTGGCAGCAGCTCACTCTTGTCTCTGCTCGGCTGCACGTCCTCGCCCTTGTTCCTTCTACCATGCTGCTCTCTTCTTCTCCTCCTTCCTGCACATCCTCTTCCTGTTACTCCCCCAGCCAATCAGGGCCTTCATCCTCCTCCTGTAATTTGGGGCACAAGTTTTCAGGAGCACAATTAACCCCTTGTATCCCTGCATTTTAAAAGCGTTTATGCACTCCTCTGTGCTGTTCAACAGGGCTTTGGGGTACCACAATAACACTGTAACGATCAGCCACTGCCCACAGTGACTTCCTACCAACTGTGCCTGCTCTGTGGTGTGGGGAAGAACCAGATTAAAACTCATACGCCACGGAAGCAGGGAGGTCTATAAAGGGCATGGCTGGGTGGGATCTTGAGCAGTGAATGAGAAAGGGCATGTGACATGCTAGGACTTATATAGACAGATCTCCAGGCACTCCCCTTCCTTCCTCAATGGTCGGCCTGGGATGTGGCATCTTACTTGCAGGTACGGTAACCTCACTTACTGCCACATATATATGCGTCTAAGTGCTTTCATCCATATGAGACTCTATTGTTATTATTGACATTCTGTGTTTCTTTCTCCATTAATCCTACATAGATGACAACAGAGTACAGGTTGTTCATAGTCATGATGGGCAACATGTTCAGATGAGTAGATAAAATATATTCTGCATAGTGAAACGTGTGTTGAGTCCATTGTGAAATTTTTTTTGTTAAAGAATCTGCTATAAACACATCGCAGCCACATTCTCCTGCAGCGTGTATACATCATGGACTAAAAGTATCATTCCAAATTTCAATGGTTTAGGCCATCAATTCCTATATATCTGTGTGCAAGGATAGAATTGGACAATGTGCATTATTTTTAGTTTGTTTAGTTGAGCTTTAGTTTTATATATTTAGATTATACTTACAGCTGAAGTGTTGCTGAATCACATAATAATTGTCCGTTTCTGCAAGAAGCTCCTATATGTCAGGAGACAGAACATTTCTTTTTTTTTAAAAAAAGTAGTAATAAAAATGATATTAATAAAAAAGAACATAGAAAATATTTAGCATAATATATAAATCATATCCAGCCAGGGTACCACTGACACAGGCGGGATGGATACCATCTACATGTCGGAGCAGAAATCGACATTCGGCAGATCAGGCAATGTTTTTCCAGTCTTCAAATGTCCAGTTTTGGTGAGCCTGTGCCGCTGTAGTCCATAGTTTCCTGCCCTTATAATGAGGTTCCCATTAAACAACGTAAATGAAAATCTTAAAACACAAAAAGGTGTCACATGTAAAATAGACAGTCCCAACATCTCCTGACTTTATGATTTATTTAAGGCTAAAACGAGTAATATTTTAGAGAGATAACGAAAGTTATATCTAATAAAAGGGATATTTGTAAAGTGTTAGGAGTAGGGACGTGACAGTACACTTTTGCACGGCGCTCGCCCTTCTAGTTTGCGGAGGTGTCTTCAAAGACCGTAAAACAGACATGCAAATTGCACTTTGTAGAGCACTGAACAGGCCATATAATCGGACAAGTGCAAAACCAAAGTGGTATTTGGTGTGCTCCGGCACTCAATGTGACTGAGGTCCAGTGTGTGTAAGAGATGGGTACACTGTGGAATATGAGTTTCTATTAGATGGCATGAAATGAATGTAACTAATTAGGAGCGTCTGCATAGCAGAACAGCAATCAGTACAGACTTCATGTATATTGGTGTCATTTATCTGCAACTGCTGATAATCTGATTATCCTTTAATCCATACTTGCCAACTCTCCCAAATGTCCGGGAGACTCTCAAAATTTGGGTCGGTCTCACGGACTACCGGGAGAGCAAGTCTCCTGCATCCCGCAACTGCCTAGCATAAATGGCGCGTTTTGCTGTGAATCGCGTCATTTTAACCCCAGCATTTCAGTCGCAGGGGCGGGGCCAAAATGACGTGTTTGGCCCCCTCCCGTCCTCTAGTCACACCCCTCTCCCGGACTACACTTGCTGAAAGTAGGCAAGTATGCTGTAATCTGTGATGTAAGTGCATTACAACATTGATGTTTTGTTAAACTGCATTATTACAGGTGTAATACGCAGCTTACTGTGTTTTCCCCTCTAAGATCCACATTATTTTCTGGGTAGAAAATATACTGAAAAGTTAATGTCCTCTGAATATTTTTATAAATACTCCCATCCTCTCGCTGGTGAATTTCTTGCCCATTTGTTTTCCAATTCTTGGTCCCTGTCCTGATATAATGACATTTATTAAAGATTGGGGGGTACATAGGGGGAGGCAAACTGGGGCAGCTGTCACAGGCAGCAATATTTAGGGGGCAATAGAACAAAAATTATTATTATTTTCAAAATGCCAACTTTCTTGGTGCAGATATAAAATATAAATGGTATTTACTTTAGTAGCTCTAATAATCTAATAATGCTTAAAATGAAAATATTTGTCTTTTATAATGTACACAAATCATATATAAATGTTTATAGTAGACGTCTTTCTTAACATTAATGAATTAATTTAACACAGGGAACCGCAGTTGGGGGCAGACTATTCTGTTGCAGGTGAAATGGGTGTCGGATGGTTTGTGAAAATGTGAGTTAGATAAATATACTATATATTAGTTTCCAGCCATCACCTCTTGATTTACAATGGGCAAATTGGAGGTTCGGTGGCACAAATGCAGCTCTGGAACCACAGTGGTTTTTGCAGCCGCAGTCTCAATTAATGTTATAGGTTTGCAGGGCAGAACGGTCACATTTATAGAGGAAATGACATCTGCACACAACGGGGAGGCGTTTGGTGGAGTCAGGGCACAAGAACAACTTTACTGTATATTGCCTACGTGTGCTCGCCCATTCCCCACTCTGTTCACTCCCCTAAATCGGTGGCTGTAGTAAGTGTCTTTGCACTCAGAGGTGACTTGGACGTGGCTGCGTTCTATTGCGTACCGTCCGGATCTGGGCAAGCACAGGGTATTTTCTGCTGACGATAGCACCCATGACTCAAACCTAAGGTGTGCATTGAATGAGGCTCCTGATTGGACCTAAATCACAGCTATCAATTTAGATGCTTCATTTTTATCCACATTACTGACCATAGGAGATGGAATACCCTGGACAACTGCATTCCTCTGTACTGAAAACAGTCTTCCTTCCCAAGCTTCACTTCCAGAACCCAAGTCCCCTGGAATCTGCCATAATCCACAGACTAGACTAGCTTTAGAGAGTCGCAGACATATGCTCACATTGAAACAGTGTAATAGTCACAAACAGTCTGGGGTATCTGCAGTATGCATGACCAGTATCCTTGAAGAAGAAGGGCAAGTGTGGCATTTGGAGGAGGGATTTGAAATGTAAATGGTGTCGTAAAATGATCACAAGGGAAAACACATGATTTTCATTTTTCCTATTTTGCCATCTCTTTTTGGCTATTAAAAGCATTTACCACTTTGAGATTTTTACACATTTTACTTTCTAACATCATAGAATCATAATGGATTTATCCCAGAATCCCTCCCACTGATAAAAACATAACAGTCCACAATGCCGAAACAAAATAGCTAAACATTTTTCTTAAGTAATTACAAATATAAAACAGACAACGATTGCTTGTTCATTTTGCCCAAGTAAACCCTGCTGTAATTAGTTGTCTTCAGAGGTCACATAAGTAATTGGATCCCACCTGTGTACAATTAGTGTTTCACATAATCTGAAAATAAACACACGTGTCTGTGAGAGGTCCTACAGTTGGTCAAAGCTTCATCATGAAGTTCAAAGAAAATTCAAATAGAACATGTTAATGATCAGCACTCGTCAGAAGAAGGTTATAATGAGATTTCCAAACTGTTTACCATCCCCCAGAGCACTATCACATCCATCATAAAGAAATTAAGATAATGTGGCACAACTGTGAATTTGTCTAGAACAAAACTGAATATCCCTCCGAGAAGGGTACTTGTCAGGGTACCCACCAAGAGGAGCCTGGCAGCTCTGTCAGTTTAGCTTTCCATTGCAGAGATGATAGAAACTATCCATAGGACAACAGTAGCCTGGCTACATGAAATCTTACCTAGAATTTGTCTGAAAGCATGGGAAAGATCTTTATACCAAGTGGAGAAAGATTATCTGTCCTGATGAGACCAAGATTGAACGTTTGGCTTCAATGCTAGGCAGAAATCTAACGCAGCACGTGATTCCAAAAGAATGATCCCTACATTGAATCATGCTGGTGGTATAATGTTATGGAATTTTTCCTCTGCATCAAGAACTGGAAAACTTGATAAAATCGAGGGCAAAATGAGTGGACTAAGATGTAGCCAAATCTTGCAGGAAAACCTGCTGCAGTCAACAGCAGGTCAGTGAGCCGAAGCGTACAGCAAATGCCACATTGGAGTGGCTTAAATACCGAGCAAATCATTGTTCCAGAGTATCCCGGTCAAAGCTAAGTCACATTCCCAATCTGTGGAATGGTTTGAAAATTTCCCACCAAGGGTCCTCTTGTAACCGAAAATGGCAAAGCAGAATTGGCGAAAATTGCAGTTTCTTGGTGTGCAAAGCAGGTAGAAGATTGCCCAAATATACTTACGGCTTTAATTCCTGCTAAATGAGTTTCTACCAAGTATAAAAATAAGGGTGTGAATATATATGTAACCAGTCATTTTTTTGCAATTATTTAAACTAAAGCTTTAGAGATGTATTTTATATTTGTCAAATGTCTTTAGATCGGTGTTAAGAATTACCATATAAATTAATTTAGATTATATAATATAAGAGAAGAAAATAAAATAAAATGGGAAGAGTGGGGGAGGGGTTGAACACTTTTATATAACACTGTATATAACAGACACACATGGATGGTATATATGGATCCTGATTAGTATAATTTACAAACAACATTATAAAATAAATATACAATTTTCACTCTGCATCTTTTGAACAATGTTTCATGATTTGGGGGGATTTCGATCATCTGTAATAACTCCCCAATGAAGAGCAATTACCGGCACAGACTTGCTAAAGCTCCTAGCAATAAAACGAGTTCGAAATGTTCTTGTTCCACCTCAACTCTCATAGTGCATCGATTTCTGGCCGCAGGAAACGTATAAATGATGTGACAGTAAAAGCTACTTAAATAGAGAAGGTTGGTTCTCCCAGGTTTTGTAAGTTACTCAGTATTGTTTAATCGGAAACATATGAAAAAGGGTCGACGCTTGATGTTCCCCTTTGGAAAGTAGCATGGATGAAAGAAAACACCTCTTGTCTGGTCAACCACGTTATTAAGTACAGTCTATCGTTATACAGCGATCTACATTACAATGAAAGCATTGGCTAAACATACACTAGGAGGTCTTGATGAAGTTTGATTTCACATGATTGCCCTTTTGTGCATATAATTTACATATAAAACTGTTCTCTCTGTACTGTTAGCCATTATGATATCATGGGAAAAATGGGGAAGGGATGACAGGAAAAACCGCTCCGCACAAGATAGTACCCTACCTCATTAATGAGTATATATTGTTATGTGAGGGGGTGCTAAGGTCATATATATGAACATATAATCCAAAAAGAAAGGGAAAAAAAGGGTGATGACCTAAACAAGCACTCCAGGTACATACAAATAATCAATTAATACATATTGTTTTTATTGGTATGCATTAAAAATGGTACATATAGATACACCACACAGATAAAAAAGCGAAATATAAAAAGAATGTAGTGTTGAAAAGTATAGAATTAAAAATGAATGGACCCTGGGATGGAGCCGATCAGAATCCGTATAACATTCCCAAAGGGAAAGTCACTGATATAGGATCTCTTGTGGGAGTATACACAACACAAATAGAGTGGTAAACGATGTGCACATTCTGCATGGTAACAGTGTGTCACTTGTATAGCACTTGATATTTTGTGTTGTGTTTAGTGTGAGCTATAGATGGCAGTATTGCCTAATTTGTTCCTCAATTGATCCAATAATGAGTTATCCTTCAGAGTGCCGTGCACCTTAATACATACTAGAGATTCTTTAAACACGAGCCCTGTGTAGTATATCAAGGAATTGGCAAGTATATAGTAGCTTGTGTTCTCATACATATGCGCCTACTTAGGCTATGACTCTAGATGTTACTCAGTGACTCGTGTATAACGGATGATCTCTATAGTACTGGTCTTCTAAAGGGCCACTTTTGTGTATTTATTCCTGTATTGACATAGGTTGCTGTCACCAAATTCATACATCAAGAGTCATCTAGATATTTGTTAGAAACTGACATAATGGTTGAGGTAAGTATAGTAGAATTACATAAAATGAAAAAAACCAAAATAAATATAAACTAGTGAGTAGCATGATTGAATGTCACAATCATATGTGTATATTCATTTCTATCAAAATTATATCCACTGTGAAAAAATGTGAGTATCGATTATGGAAAAAAATGTTAAAACAAACTACGTGTTAGTTGTTATTTTATATTTATTTCCTATATTATATATCTTTCTTAAATTATTTATTTGTATTTTTTAATTTTTTAAAATTTCTATACTTTTTTATATATATCTTTTCTCTCATCTCCTATATTTTTTGCTTTTTGGAATTGTTATTCATTTATTTATTTCTCACTTCTTATTTTTTTTTTTTTTTTTATATTGTTTATTTTCTGTTGTTTATCATTTATTATTTTTTATATTTTATTTTCTGTTTTTTATTTTTTTATTATATTATTTTTTTATTATTATTTTATATTTTTGTATTTTTTTATATTTTTTCATTTATTTATTTTCTTACTTTTTTATATTCTTTATTCTTTTAGATTTTTATAGATTTTTATTCTCCATTTATTTTCCCATATATTATTTTTATGTTACTAATTTATGATTATTAGTGTATTTGATATATCCATCTAATAGAATTAATCAAATGTAAAGTGTGAATATAGATATCTCAGATGTGCATGTGAACCTGAATATCTAATAATTATGTATAAAGCCTTGTGTGTAATATAATAAGGCAAATGTGCAAAAAAATGGGAAACAGTTATATTAGATACTATGACCCACTAAAGTGTATAAATATATCCAAGTTGATTAAGGACCAATACTATTGGTCAGGTGAAAAAAAGGGAACAAATAAATACAAAAACAAATATAAAGAGTGAGAATATATATATATATATATATATATATATATATATATATATATATGTATATTAGGGTCTGTGCTAGAGTAAGTAGGTTTCTATGATGGAATTAGTTGTCAAATTCAATTGACCATGGGTACATTACCAATGTACTATCGCAAATTGCCCTCAGGTGATTCATATATATCACAAAGAGTCCAATAGTGAGTATATGGCAGAGATATTCAATATGGGATATATAAAGAAGAATAATAATAAACAAATGAAAAAGCAAACAGAAAAACAAAAATAACAAAATTATTAGTATTAGAACGAATATAAACCGGACCTAAATTGTGATAGATCGTTGATACAACAAATATCATGAACTTGAAATAGGCCATTAGGATATTATGACTTGTTCTCATTATTCGGTAAGTATGTTATTGTTATTGTAATCAAAAAGTATGTTCTCAAGATGAAATTCAGTATCCATTATGAAATGAATATGTTACCTCATAAGATACAGATGCATTAGTAGTGGCATTGCTTGCTCCTACAGAAAACTAGCATAACTAGTATTCTCATTTAGGCCAAATGGCATTATAGAATTCAATAGGAAAATCCATCGGCTTTCCCTCTGTAGGAGCTGTTTGATAACATCACCCCCTCTGATACCCATCTTAATTTGTTCGATCCCAAAAGCTTTCGTGTCATGGGGATTTCCTCCATGTTTATGGAGGAAGTGGCGTGCCACTGATGTCAGTTGTTTAAATGTATCTTTATCTGTGGGTGCATTCCTGATTGAACCAATGTGTTCTAATAGTCTGTTTTTTAACATTCTGCTAGTCGTGCCTACGTAGATCAAATTACAAGGACATGTAAGAACGTATATCATACATTTGGTAGTGCAGTTAATAAACTGTTCAATTTGATGTTTATTCCCATATCTGTCAGAAATGTCTCTGGTTCTTTCCATATAAGAGCATGCCTTACACTGACCACATTTATGGGATCCTTTAACTGATAGAATTAGGGTACCCATCGAAAAGTGACTTCTCACCAATTTGTCACCTAGATTAGGTGATCTACGCCAGCTAAAATCAGGTCTTGGCCCCAAATTTTTAGACAAATCCATATCTGATAGGAGAATAGGCCAATGTTATGGTACAATGTTTTGTATCTCCTTCCATTCATGGCAAAAGTTGCCTACAATTCTAATTTTCTTGTCATTCTTGGGTTTGATCTTACCATACATCAATTTACTCCTATCTTTAATATTAGCCTGATTAAAGGCTCTTTTAATGAGTCTCTTACTGTAGCTTCGTTGCACAAGTCTCATACTTAATTCTACAGCTCTTTGCTTAAAATCAGAGGGGTTGGAGCAATTGCGTTTTAGTCTCAAAAATTCTCCCTTTGGTATGTTGTTTATTACAGGTGGGAAATGAGAACTTTCACTATGTAATATACTGTTGGTCGCTGTTTTCTTGCGGAATAGGTCGGTAACAATTCTACCATCTGGCATTTTCCTGATAGTCAGGTCTAAGAAATTGACATGCTTCTGGTGCATTTCATATGTTAGATGTAAGTTGTTTGGGTTGTTGTTAAGAGTTTCTACGAACTCTACAAACATTTCTTGCTTGCCATTCCACATAATAAGTATGTCGTCGATATAGCGCATCCAAACAGTTATATTATCAGTATATCTGTTCAGTTGGTCACAGAAAACTGTCTCCCTCTCCCACCTGCCCAAGTAGAGATTGGCAAAAGTGGGGGCACAAGCCGCCCCCATTGCCGTCCCTTGTACCTGTAGGTAAAATCTGTTGTCAAAAACAAAAAAGTTTCTCTTCAGTATAAATTCAAGGAGTTCGATCAAAAAGAGGCTAAATGTGGGGTTGTCATTGGCCTGTAAGAAGAACTTGACAGCATCAATACCCACTTAATGTTGGATGCTGGTATAAAGTGACTCTACATCCATTGTGATGAGCCAAACATCTTGATCCAAGGTGATACCATCTAAAAGCTTAAGGATGTCTGTAGTGTCTCTTACGTAAGAGGGTAAGGAAGTGACATAATCACGCAAATGTAAATCAATGAAAATGCTTGCTTGTTCGGTCAAGCCTCCTATACCCGAAAGAATTGGTCTTCCGGGTGGTTTAATGCCATTTTTATGAATTTTAGGCAATAAGTATATTGTTGGTATTTTAGGATTGTCAATGCTTAAAAATTCAAATTCTGATTTCAAAATCACTCCACTTACAAAAGCTCTTTTGATCATTCGATGATATATAGATTTGAAATCATTCAGAGGATTAGAAAAGAGTAATTTGTAGCATTGTTTATCTCCTAGTTGTTTCTGCATTTCTTCCTTATACAAAGTAAAAGGCCAAATCACTACATTCCCACCCTTATCAGATGGTTTGATTACAACATCTTGCCAAGATTGAATCTCTTGAATGGCTCGTCTTTCATCTCTTCTCAAATTGTCCCATTTTCTATTTCTATTCTTCATGGATTTGAGTTTTAAGGTATCTAGATCGCGTGATACCATATTCTCAAAAACTTTTATTTGTGGACTAATATTGTCATGGGGACAAAAAGTGGATCTTTTTTTTACATGTAGGTCTAGAGGTTTGGCTAGATGTAATTTCCCTGCCAGTTTGTCCCTCTAAGAGATATTCTAAACCAGACAAAGCTGTGTTATCTTCCTCCTCCAGATTCACATCCCTTGTTGGTATTACCGGATTTATACTAGTATCCACTTCTTCTGAAATAGATATTGGGATACTGAAAAATCTATCAGTATCTTCTCTGGTACCCACGGAGGCATTTGCACTGGTTTCTTGCAAATTAATAGGCTCATTTTTACTAAAGAATTTATTCAAACGTAGTTTCCTTGTGAAGAGGTGGAGGTCTTTTTCCCATCTAAAGCGATCAAAATTGTTCACTGGTGAGAACCTTAGACCATAACTTAATAATCTTATATGTGACTCATTTAAAATTCTATCTGACAAGTTGATTATCCGTAGGGAATCATTTATTTGCCCCTGTATTTTCTGTTGTATTGATAATTGTCCTTCCAGGGAGTTCGTGAGCGGTCGCGTAGATTTCTTGTGTCCCCTCCTAATACGTTTGTTCCACCGGTTTCCTCCCCTAGAGGTCTCTGAGTTTCCCCTAAAAAAGTATTCTTGTTGGTATTTCTCCTGGTTCTAGATTGAGTTCTACTCCTATTGAAAGGGTTATCATTATCATTATCTGAAGATTCTAATTCTGATGATTCAGGACTAATGGATATATTTCGTCCTGTTTTGGCAGTGGGATAATGTTTCCATTTAAAGATGCGACTATTCGCATAATTTCTTTGATCGCGATTAAATTTGGATTTTTTTCCTTTCAATAAGGTTATCCTCAAGTCGATTCAAATCCTGTTTGTATCTTTCATATGTCTTCTGAAATAAGTCTGTTGTTTCATATTCTTTCAATTTAAGACTAAGTTGTTCAATATCTCGTGAATATGATTCTAATAGAAGATTGTCATGCTTTAAAATAATTTGCATTAATTCCTTAGAGCATTTAAGAAGAGCCATTTCCCATTCTGACTTTAATTCCTTAGTGGCTAACTCATATGTCGGGAATATCTTAGGTCTCAAGCCACGTGGAGTGATCATTTCTTTTATATAATTTTCAGTGGTGGTTATATTCCACCATGTTTTACTTTGTTTATGCATTAGTGTTTTTAATTGGTTTAGATCTTCCAACCAGGGATCGTTATTAGAGCTGGTGTTAGCTATATCTTGATCAGAGAAAATGGATCCCAAATTGTCTTTCCACTTATCACACCTTTTGCTGAGATCTGCTCTTAAGTTAAACATTGCTATTATTAAGTTATACAGGTAAAGGTGGATTACTCGTAACTTGAGAACAAGAATTGGGAAGATACTTTAAAGAGGTGGATCACCTGTAAGGTAGGGGTATAACAACAGATGAAGCAATAGGTTAAAGCCTAATTCGTATATCAACCCAAAAGTTGGTCAGTGGCTATTTGCTGTCTTTATAGGTGATCAGTGTTGTCAGATAGAGAGTGAGGTATCTTATATCGTATGAGGATTGGTCGCCCAAAGTATTACAGTATACCCATGTATAGGTTTCTTGTATAATAATACAAGTGGTATATCAAAAAATTATTAGTCAAGGATTAAGTATAACAGACTAAGGGCTAGATTTACTAAGCTGCGGGTTTGAAAAAGTGGGGATGTTGCCTATAGCAACCAATCAGATTCTAGCTGTCATTTTGTAGAAAGTACTAAATAAATGAAAGCTAGAATCTGATTGGTTGCTATAGGCAACATCCCCACTTTTTCAAACCCGCAGCTTAGTAAATCTAGCCCTAAGTCTTTATTCACTATATAAGTTATCACATCTGTGCAGGAGCTAGAGTCTGAGTATAGACACTCAGTAGAACATATGATATCATGGGAAAAATGGGAAGGGATGACAGGAAAAACCGCTCCGCACAAGATAGTACCCTACCTCACTAATGAGTATATATTGTTATGTGAGTGCCTGTTAGCCATTATGCAATGTGTTATTTTGTTATTATAATTATAACCGGGCTTGTTCATCAAAGGGTTTTCAGCTGACAGGAGTTGAACCCAGTGCGGTTTTCTGCTGCTGCAGCCCATGCATTTCCAGGCTCTACGCGCTTTGCAGTCAGACATGCCCCTCTGCCTACCACCGCTATAACACATTGGTTATTTGAGTTACTGACGCCTCCCTGTCAGCTTGAACCATTGCGAACCGTTCTCTGTAAACTCCAGAGGGGATCAGCACTTTCTGAGATGATCAAACCACCCGGTCTGGCATCAACAATCATTCCACGATCAAATTCACTTGGATCACTTTTCTTCCCCATTTTGGTGTTTGGTCTGAACAACAACTGAACCTTTTCAGCCTGTCTGCATGCTTTTATGATTGTGTTGCTGCCACATGATTGGCTGATTAGATATTTGCATTAACGAGCAGGTACACAGGTGCTTCTTGGCCTTTTGGCTAAGAGTAGGTGTACATGCCCATGGATGCAGTGGGGCTTAAAGACACCCCCCTGTAGGCGATGGGCCGTCACCTGGTCCTCTGGCCAAGAGGCCGGCTGCCTGGAGCCCGAGTTGCTACATGCCCAAAAATGCATTGTGGAGAGAGAGGCACCTGTGCACAGAGTAAGGCCCTCTGCACCTTTAATTTTCAGGCAGCACCATTTTTTTTGCCCTAGCCTGTTGGCCGAGTGCAAGCATCATTTTTATATTTCCGTCCAAAAGGCTGGGGCCTTATGGCACTTATTTATTTATTTATTTATTTATTACACATGGTACCAAGCACTTTTTTGATTATGTGTCTTTGTTTTTGCCACATTTGGTAGGGGTTTGGGTATAGGATCTTATGGGCGACCCTCTTTCCCCAAGTCATCTGAGGCTCCCTCCTTTTGGAGGGAGCCTTTTATGTCGGTGATATAAAGGAGCTTCAGCAAAGGAGGGACTGAAGATCTCCCTTTTTTTCCCTCTCTGGGGCCTTTTGTGATTCTGAGTCATGTACCTCGGAAATAAAAAAAAATAATAATTAAAAAAAGAGTAGGGTGGTATTGGTTCACATTATGAGAAGGGGTCTCCATGCTCATTGCCCCCCCCCCCCCATTTGCTCTAGTGGGAGCCTGCTTCTAGCTGTAGCGCTGGTTAATGATTGGGGAGAGGAACTTCTTTAAAGGAATGTATATCTATATATTTAATTAGACATTGTAACAATAAATGACAGTATGAAAGAAACAGTACTAGACTCTGGTTCAAAAGGTTTAATGCAAACTCCTGAAGATGGTATGGATCTTCTGTGCGAGCTCCTGCAGATGGTATGGATCTTCTGTGCGAGCTCCTGCAGATGGTATGGATCTCCTGTGTGAGCTCCTGCAGATGGTATGGATCTTCTGTGCGAGCTCCTGCAGATGGTATGGATCTCCTGTGCGAGCTCCTGCAGATGGTATGGATCTCCTGTGTGAGCTCCTGCAGATGGTATGGATCTCCTGTGTGAGCTCCTGCAGATGGTATGGATCTCCTGTGCGAGCTCCTGCAGATGGTATGGATCTCCTGTGCGAGCTCCTGCAGATGGTATGGATCTCCTGTGCGAGCTCCTGCAGATGGTATGGATCTCCTGTGCGAGCTCCTGCAGATGGTATGGATCTCCTGTGCGAGCTCCTGCAGATGGTATGGATCTCCTGTGCGAGCTTCTGCAGATGGTATGGATCTCCTGTGCGAGCTCCTGCAGATGGTATGGATCTCCTATGCTGGTGCAGATGTTTTAGAGGGAGGTGCAGAAAGTATAGGGTGCTGGGTCTTCTACCTGGTTGGTCTGACTCACAGGTCCAGTTCTTACCTTAGTCATCTGATACGGTGTAGATGTCCTGCTGCACGGAAGCAGTGACCAACAGGAGAGGTCGTCACTCTCTGTAGAGATCCATACGTCCCAGCTGGAGCTGGAACGAATGGGTCTCTACAGAGAGCGACAACCTTTCCTGTTGGTCACTGCCTCCTTGCAGCAGGACATCTACACCGTATGGACTGGGGGACAAGGAGTAGACCAACCAGGTAGAGGAGCCTGCACCCTTTCTGCTGATGGGACAAGCTATTATATGGGAACTGGGCCCTCAACCTTGATAGCAAGGTAGGGCCTCAGGATAAGCTCCATAGTCTCCATCATCCCTCTTGTGCAGCTCCTGCTGTTGGTGGTAACGGGCGCGTATGTCTGCAGGAGCACATAGAAGAGCAGGAGCAGAATGCCAGACAGGAGCAGCAGCTTGCAGGACCAGCGCATGAGATTGCATATGATGTTAAATAGCAATCTGAAAGAGAAACTATGTTATAGCGATGAACAGTTGCAATCATTTTGAAATAATAATAGGAGAATAATTTACCTCAGTCCTGCAATGCTGCTCCTTTTCTGCTCTTTACGTTTTACAACACTTTTCATCTGCAGTTGCCGCTCCTAAAGGAAAATCAGTGGTGGGATTATGAGGAGTATGACACAAGATCAGCCACTGAAGTTAGGGAAGTCAGAGTTGGCCGGCCATGCTACGATATTGACCATTTGGTCCCATATTGCAGCAAGTTGCCCCAAAATGAACAGCACATTATTTGCTAATAATCCAATTGAAATCAACTAGTTAAATATCCTGCATGGTTAGGTGTGTCTGGTCATCACCCAACTGTACTAACAGACCCTAGTGTAAGCCAGAGGTAAACTGGCTGCTTGGCCAGAGTGCCTGGATCTTGGCCACAATTTTGTTGATGGTGGTCTTGCTGCAATGTACGCCCAGCTTAGAGAGCTTACAGCCTGTAGGGAAAAGAAAGAGAAGTCTTCCTCATGGTAATGACTGTAACCACCAGGTATCATGCTAATCACTGCCATTGCTGGCCTCCTGCTCCACGTCAATGCACTATACTAGTGAGAGCTCTGGTGTGGTGCAGGAGACCTGGTGAGGTAGGGTCAGAGCACGTATGTTATTAGCACACTGAGCGTCTTAGCTATCTGTCCCTCTCCTGGGATGGGAACCTTTCTTTCTGATAGAAGATGTTTAGTAGTAACAAAAGATGACCTGTGACAGAGGTGGCAGGTACAAATGTCTTACTACTGACAGTAAATATGATCTCACTTTATATAACATAGAGGAAGGGGCTGATGACATGGACTCACCAGTTCAGCCTTCACAATCTCTGCAGGATCTTCCGCAGCCTCCTCCACAGGTTTCATCCTGAAGGACCAGAAAATATTATTATTTAAACTTATGTCTTCTATTCACAAGAGTTACTGACACAGTCCATGGTCATAGTTCCTATCTGGAGGTTTCTCTTATACGATTTTTTTAATGTAGGATGAGCAACAATTTAACAGTATATAATAGATATTTCTGGAGTTATTAGAAAATTACAGACAGAGCCTGAATGCAATTAATAGAACAGTATGGACAGAGCCTGTCTGGAGTCACCAGTACAGGACTTAAAGACTTCCTGATATTTCTATTGCAGTATGGACAGCACTGATTATATACACAAATGTTCCTCTTTAGAACCGTATAGAATGTATGTGTACATGGAATAAACCATATAGATACTAACAGAGAAGGTGCTTCTGGCTGCGGCTGCCACTCCCGCAGGTTTCTGTTGATAATCTAGGGAAAGAGACACAGAGTGAAATAAATTATACACAACAAATCTTTAGGACAAGTTCCATGGGACTCGGATAAGTCGGCCACAGTCTGTCCCCGCAGGTTTTTACCAGGTTACTATACATTTTACAGCAGAACGAGAGAAAATAATTTAATGGAAAAATTAACAAATTGGTCTTAATAAAAAAAAAAATATTTTGATTTGGTCTAGAAATTTGTCTTGAAGAGTTCATTTAGCAGCAACTTATATAGAACATGAAACAAGAACCCACTCTGATATTATGCAGGATTACAACCATAGAAATATCACTCTGGTCAGACATTCAGTATGATCTCTATATCTGACATATCAGATACTGGAACGTGGACCTATTGTGGGACAACCAATCCAGACTATGAAAAACGTTTCGCCGCTGATTACACAAAAACTTTAAGCGACAAGTCCCTGTCTGTGCTGTGACGCCCCGTCCTCCTTTATGCTTTATAATTTTTGCTGGTTTTCAGCAACTTGTTGTCACTGACTAATCCTAGTTTCCCCATTGGCCAAACTTAACTAAACGTATCCCGTGTTTTAGGTGGGTAATCACTGTCACCACCAAGCTCCATCACCAGCCTACCAGGAGCCGCTTACACTTCTCTGTGGGGTGTAGCTGCTGCAGCACCTCTTTGCTGGTTGCTAAAACCTTCTGACCATTTACTTTGGATTGGTACTGCCGGGAAGATGAACGCAGGTAGACAGGAGATGGAATAAATGGTAAGTTGTTGGTCCCAGGACACAGCTGGATTTTATAGATGGAGCAGAATATCTCTCACCCAGACTGACATTATTTTGTCCCTGATGGCTAGCACCATCTACACTGGGCCCCCCAGATCTCTACTGGACCACTGGGTGAGTGGAATCCATAAGTGTTATACACAGAGGTGGCTGTGGGGGTGTATATGGTGGTATCGCCATATCGCCACTTCTCCTACTGTTTATACATAAATACATTACACATTTACATGTCTGTACACTTTACACTGGGCACACATGTAATAAACACAATAAAATATTTCCGGCAGCAAAGCACCTGCTCCTCAATCCCGCCCGGCTATCAGTTACTACATACATGAGTCCATGTTATTTACTGGTCACACAGCTGTGTCATGTTCTCTCTGCGCCTATGAACTGAGTGCCGTGTAAAATGGACCCTCAGCTCTGAAGTGACGGCACCACGGGTACTGTAAGCAAAGCCACCACCTGAGCGCCACCTCTTTATAGTAACTGTTATACTGTACCTCCTGTTCGGTGGCCAGCAGCCGCAGCCTGGTGAGCCTACTCTTCAGGAGATCATTTACCCTCATGTAGCTGCTGAGCTGCAATAGAGAGAGAATTACATTTAGATCTCAGTATATGAATACGTAGTGCACACCATATTGTATATTTGTGTAACACATTGTGTAGTGCCCTCTCCTCGCACAAAGGGGCTCTTTTGCAGGGTACGGTTATGTTACTGCGCCGCTGTGTCCAAGTTTCTAGGAATCTTTCATTTGTAGATCTTATCTTACATTACAGTAATAAAGTGTGTGGACAAAGCTTCAGTTTTGGTCTTATGGGACACTTGCGAGGAGAGAGTGCACCACGGCTGTGACTATCATCACATTGGAATATTAAGTGATATAATGATGGACTGACCAGGCTTGATAGCAGCTCCTCCCGTGCCTCCAGTATATCACATTTTCTTTCCTGTTCAGGGGATAATGCAGGTATAAGGTCAGTTTTAGAGTGAGAGAGAGAAATAAGAGAGAGAGGGTGAGAGAGAGAGAGAGAGAGAGACAGAGAGGGAGAGAGAGAGAGAGAGAGAGAGACAGAGAGGGAGAGAGAGACAGATAAATGTATGTCACACTTTCTGTACTTTTATTTTTCAGTACAGACAGTGGGCATCACATTATTAATCCCGTCTATAATGTGAATAGTAGGAAACTGAATCTGTACCGTGAGTCAGTTTCCAGCCATTCGCATGGTGAGGGATATTAACCTTTTAGTGTCCCACTGCCACGCGGATGTCGGAGCAGGAACTGATGTGAACGTACACATGAAGATATAGCGTGGGATCATGCACAATGACATGTCACACACATGGTTCATAGTATCACAATGGCCATATTCCAATCATACCTCCCAGATGTCCTGATTTCGGCGGGACAGTCACGAATTGACGCCACTGTGCCGCCATTCCACCAGTCGGCACGTTTATCCCCAGACAAGTTGGGAGGTACGCAGCAATTTTAGGAGTTTGTTAGAGGAGGGGAATTGGAGACAGCCTAATGCTTCAGAAGCGCTTAGCACGGCCCCAGAGACCGTCACACGCCCCTCAGCCTGGCATGACCACTCCGTGTTGTGATTACCGCTGTACGTGTATGTTTGTATGTATACAAATGGTTATAGATAGTTGTCATACCAACTGCTGCTTGATCCACAGTTCTTCTGCCTCCACTTGCTTGCTCTCCCTCAGTTGTTTCCACAGGGTCTCAAGCTCATCATTATTCGACCTGGATAGACAAGTAGAGAATACATTCTTATTTACCTGCTTATTTAATGTACACCAATGCCAGACAAACAGCCAGGCATACTCCGATCTGTGAGCAACAGGAAAAGGGATCCCTGGCTACAAATAACTATCAGTTACAGGTTGTGAGTGTGACAACTACGGGGGGAGGGCCCTTGACAACACCACTAGAACTTTGGAAAAAAAAATCCCACCCCGACCATAATAAGGGATTTCCTGTTTCAGCCGTTACAGGCATCACAGGACGCACCATATTAGCTTTTTGTGGCGTTATCCTTTAATGTCTGCTGATAATACAAATGTTTCCCCTTTGCGATAAGATGATAGCAGGGTTCAGAAACAGCACGTAATAGAAATCATCTCTGTAAAGAGCGAATGATGGAATATTTACATTTAAATAGTCACATTCAATGCATTTTAAAATGTGCAACATAAAATAAAACAAATATTTAAAATTAAATACAGGAAAGGAGAATCTACACTGAGCAGTGGGCTATATATTATTATCGGGGAGAGGACAGGTCACTGCCTCCTACAACTTCCACAAAATCATCTCATGAAATACTCTGTGCTGCTGGGGCACCTGCTCATTCCACTATATAACTCTCAGTCTGTGGCTTCCTGCTGCCTCCATTCCCATCTACACATCATGTCACTGCCCTTGTCACATGCAGCCCTGTCCTCACTAACACATCACTCATCTCCTGATATACTCTGTGCTGCTGGGGCACCTGCTCATTCCACTATACAACTCTCAGTCTGTGGCTTCCTGCTGCCTCCATTACCCATCCACACATCATGTCACTGCCCCTGTCACATGCAGCCGTCCTCACTAACACATCACTCATCTCCTGATATACTCTGTGCTGTGCTCTAAACATTAACAGGTTCTCTCATACTTGTCACATGCACCTTCACAATTATACCTCACCTCATAACTCCTGTAAACAGTGTCCAAATGACAGACCTATCAAAAACACTGCTATGTGTTTGACTTCCTCGCTCTCTCTGAGCTGCCTCTCTGCACTGTCCCTGGGCAGTGTGGTCACTCACTATGATGTCAAGTGCGTGATGTCACAGTGCGTGATGTCACCAGGGCATGTTGAAAGAGGCAGACCTGATAAAATAAGGACACTGCTGTGGCAGATTATAATGGGGGGTGTTTAGGAGCTGCCCATCCAAGCTCAGTTGTGTAAGAATGACCTTGGAGTGTGGAGCTCAGCCCATGTTCCAATAAACATGGGGATATGTTCTTAATGTGGGCAGCACGGTGGCTTAGTGGTTAGCACTTCTGCCTCACAGTTCTGGGGTCCAATGGGGCAGGGACTGATGTGAATGAGTTCTCTGTACATTGCTGCGGAATCAGTGGCGCTATATAAATAAATGGTGATGATGATGATGAATGTTCATTGTTGAATATATGGAATATATATCATAGGTGAAGGGGTTGCTGTATTTCCTGATGACAATGAAGGTTCAGGAAGGGCCCACAGTACATATGAAATTCAGAGTGAGACACATGGAGTGGGGTGACGTTATCTCCACCCAGAGCCCACAGGGTTTAATCCACCACATTAGAGAACTCTATATGGGCCCATCTCCATAGGGAAAGGACAACTATGGCCTTACCCAATGCAGTTCCTGGTTATGTAGGACAGTCCCCACCAGAGTCATGGCTGGGTAGATAGGGTGGGTCAGTAAGTTTTATGATGAGGAAAGCAGAAGGAATGATTATCAATGATTGGGGAGCGGGGATGTCTGACAATAAACATCATTTACAAACTGCAGACTATGTGGGGTGTAATACATTTCCATTTGTCCACCTTCACATAAGAACACTCCTACACTGCGCCATTTATTCCGTGTTTTGGAACTGCCCCAATAAAGGCACTTTTTCAGGTATACAGATTCACCTGTGTATGGTGGAGAGAGAAACATCCAAACTTGTAACACTTTACTACATCCCCCCTTATTAATTTCCACTACTTTTACATCCTTCTAATATCCTGCTCTGTTATCCTTCTATATAATGTCAGACATTGCTGATTTTTCTACCTCGCTTCTAGCAGACCCGGGGGCAGCTTGATGCTGGATTTCATTCCTTCTGGCAGAGGCAGCTTACTGGGGAAAACAGATGCTTATTAATGATAATAATCATGAAAACGTGTTCTCACCATTAATGTAAATGGCCCTGGTTGGGAACTGAACTCATGAGCCCAGTGCTGACCCACCGCGCTGACCCGCTATCAGCCATCTCTTAAAGTATCGGATACACTATGGACATTTATTTACCAGAACACATCAGTAATGGGATGGAAATGCTGTACTCCGCCTAGTTTACATTTTTATGAATGTCACATTCACATGCAGATAAGAGTATCTCATAGGTGTTTGGGGGATGTACTGTGTATTAAACTGCATACCATTGATTTAACTTAACAGCTAAAACCTTATCTATAATATAATCACACTGACAACAACTTGATTTTGGTAAAAAAACAGGTCCCAGTTTTTTAAATAATAAAAGTATGGTGGCGGCGGGAGCAATCAGCCCGGGCTTACAAGGACGTGCCCCCATAAAGCAGGACGAGGGGTCCCCCACACAAAGGGACCAAGAGCCAGGGTGATTTGAAGGGGTAGTGACATGCGGCCAATCAGCGATACCATCGTGTGAATTAGCCGCTGATTCATCATCATCATCATCATCTATTTATATAGCGCCATTGATTCCGCAGCGCTGTACAGAGAACTCATTCACATCAGTCCCTGCCCCATTGGAGCTTACAGTCTAAATTTCTTAAGACACACACAGAGACTAGGGACAATTTTGATAGCAGCCAATTAACCTACTAGTATCTTTTTGGAGTATGGGAGGAAACCGGAGCACCCGGAGGAAACCCACGCAAACATGGGGAGAACATACAAACTTCTCACAGATAAGGCCATGGTCAGGAATTGAACTCATGGCCCCAGCGCTGTGAGGCAGAAGTGCTAACCACTGAGCCACCGTGCTGCCCACAACTGATTGTAACATCTCCACATTACTTCAGTCTTAGAAGACAATACATTACATTGTCAATTAATTAGGTTTTCTTCTGTTACCAGGTGACCAAACAAACTCTGGTAGCAGCCCCATCACGGTAGTCCCATTGTCTCTTTGGACCTCTGTCTCTCAAGCTGACCGCGTTAGCCTGCATAGCTGTCCAGGAAGATGAGGGGGTCGGGCGAGTGGAGAGTGTCGCAGGCCCCCCTGCAAAACCACAACAAACAGAATCAGGTAATTACCCTTATTGTGTACAATATAGAATATAACACCACTAGACTTGTGTATATTCCTGTACCATTGTTAACTCTCTACCCTTGTTTTCTTTTCCAGGATTAAATGGATAACTCCAAATCAATTTGGTTTAAGATATTTTATTCACTTTTTCTTAGATGCGGAGCCACCACCCAGTGTGAGTGACCAGTCAGAGGAGCAGGAGGAGGAGCTGTGAGAGATCCCGCCCTCCTCACCGCCTGCTGGTCCTGCACATTGTCCATCTGTGCGGTCACTGGAAGCCATAGATAAATGGGACCAGATCACCAAAGAGCTCCTAATAACCATCAATCGCAGCCTTCGGTAGACGAAGCACCAGGAAGGAGTGCCAATTAACACGGAGAAGAAGGGCCTGATGGAGAGCATTTTGAACGCTATAAATGGGGTTGGCCAATCCCTGCAGCCATACTGAATCGGCTGCTCGCCGTGGTTCCCCACATGTGACCCCAGTGAGCCTGAGCCTAAGGAAGCAGAGGACTCAGGACCTGGCTCTGCTCCTACAGCCCCCAGAGCTCGGGAGGCACCGAGACAGGTGCGGGGTCCCTGAGGGGATAAGGCACAGATAGCTGAAATAACAGCAACATATCGCAAAAAATATATAAACAATTATAAACTGCAAAACCTGGATGTGTTTCACTCTCTTAACCATAACCTCCTAATGACATATACAAGCTTACTTAACTTATCTAATAATATAGACACTGAGACATATGAAAGTGGCTAAAGAAGGTCCCAGTTTATTAATTTTTAAATAAATGGTGGTGAAAGTGAACTGTGAGGCAGCTAAATCAAACTGATATTTGGAACCAAGCGTGGATGGCTGACGGCCTACTCCACGTAACCGGGACACATCCTAAACTGCCTGGCCAACGCTAATTCTGACGCAAGAGTGACTAAACCCAATATCGACTACGCAATGGGCGCCCTCAGATGTGGACCAAGGGATCCTCATCAAAAAGGACCGCGTCACGTTCCTCGATGGGGGTAGCAACTGTGGTCAAACAGCAATAATGTGGTGGTCGAGTACTGATGGGAATCCTTCCCTTACCTTGTCCTCCAGACACGAGTCAGGTTCTTTTCTGTTCGGATATCTGGTGGTCAGGAGATAAATACTTCAATGAAAGGGACAAGGATTGGTCAAACAACTTGGGTTTATTGAGAATGCAGTAAGGATAGTTTCGGTAAGACACCGCGCCAATGACCCCTTCAGCTCAATAGTAATGACAAAATAATGCGTCTGATCAGCATAGAGCACAATAGCATTTAACATATAACATACACCTGGTGAGTATAAGGCAGAATAACGATAACATCTTCAAAGCACATTGTCTAATAAGGCACACTGGTAATCACAGTTACTACATTCACGTTAACAATATCTGACTGGTGATGATGCAAAATCTATCAATAATAACCCATCAAGACTCTTACGGTCACTAGAGGGCTATTTATTATTCAGGTGTTTGGGGTACCGTGCTATTCCCTATGGGTCAGGCGCCCCACTTTTAGCATCTACTGCTGAGTTAACTTGAATTGCAGCGGTACCACTAACACTGAATATCACACCTTCAATATTAATAAATCAATTCTTAGGTAAATCACATAACATTAACATCATCTAAAACATTTGGTACACCAATATTATCCCCGGTAACATTACCATATTTTCCACTGAGTCCTGGGCTGACCTGTACACACAAATTTGGTAGTGTTCCAATGTCCTGCAGAGGTTTCCATCAAGGGTTAAGTATTATAGTAGAAAGCAGGGCTGTTGCTCATTTCAGCCACAAGATGGCGCTGTTCTCTCAACAGTCAATGAATCTCTATCAGCATATGTGCTCTGCAACAGGGCAGGTGTCTAGATATCAGCACACACACAGGATATAGCTGAAACGACCGTCTTAATTGTTCCCTGCAGCCTGTGTAAAGGTATGATCTGGTGGAAAAGCTCTCACAATCCTTCCTTGTACAAGAATGCAATGTCAGTTTTGGATAGATTCTCTCATCACTCTTCCCTCTGACACTGGGATGTGTGCAGTACACTGCAGGCTAGGGTTTTACCTTGAGACGGTTCTGCAGTTAGTGGAGACTGTCTTTGGCACCCCGCTGCGTGTCCCTAGCTGTTCTCCTTCCGCTTTGCTGGCACTGTCACAGTTCTGGCAGCAGCTCACTCTTGTCTCTGCTCGGCTGCACGTCCTCGCCCTTGTTCCTTCTACCATGCTGCTCTCTTCTTCTCCTCCTTCCTGCACATCCTCTTCCTGTTACTCCCCCAGCCAATCAGGGCCTTCATCCTCCTCCTGTAATTTGGGGCACAAGTTTTCAGGAGCACAATTAACCCCTTGTATCCCTGCATTTTAAAAGCGTTTATGCACTCCTCTGTGCTGTTCAACAGGGCTTTGGGGTACCACAATAACACTGTAACGATCAGCCACTGCCCACAGTGACTTCCTACCAACTGTGCCTGCTCTGTGGCGTGGGGAAGAACCAGATTAAAACTCATACGCCACGGAAGCAGGGAGGTCTATAAAGGGCATGGCTGGGTGGGATCTTGAGCAGTGAATGAGAAAGGGCATGTGACATGCTAGGACTTATATAGACAGATCTCCAGGCACTCCCCTTCCTTCCTCATTGGTCGGCCTGGGATGTGGCATCTTACTTGCAGGTAAGGTAACCTCACTTACTGCCACATATATATGCGTCTAAGTGCTTTCATCCATATGAGACTCTATTGTTATTATTGACATTCTGTGTTTCTTTCTCCATTAATCCTACATAGATGACAACAGAGTACAGGTTGTTCATAGTCATGATGGGCAACATGTTCAGATGAGTAGATAAAATATATTCTGCATAGTGAAACGTGTGTTGAGTCCATTGTGAAATTTTTTTTGTTAAAGAATCTGCTATAAACACATCGCAGCCACATTCTCCTGCAGCGTGTATACATCATGGACTAAAAGTATCATTCCAAATTTCAATGGTTTAGGCCATCAATTCCTATATATCTGTGTGCAAGGATAGAATTGGACAATGTGCATTATTTTTAGTTTGTTTAGTTGAGCTTTAGTTTTATATATTTAGATTATACTTACAGCTGAAGTGTTGCTGAATCACATAATAATTGTCCGTTTCTGCAAGAAGCTCCTATATGTCAGGAGACAGAACATTTCTTTTTTTTTAAAAAAAAGTAGTAATAAAAATGATATTAATAAAAAAGAACATAGAAAATATTTAGCATAATATATAAATCATATCCAGCCAGGGTACCACTGACACAGGCGGGATGGATACCATCTACATGTCGGAGCAGAAATCGACATTCGGCAGATCAGGCAATGTTTTTCCAGTCTTCAAATGTCCAGTTTTGGTGAGCCTGTGCTGCTGTAGTCCATAGTTTCCTGCCCTTATAATGAGGTTCCCATTAAACAACGTAAATGAAAATCTTAAAACACAAAAAGGTGTCACATGTAAAATAGACAGTCCCAACATCTCCTGACTTTATGATTTATTTAAGGCTAAAACGAGTAATATTTTAGAGAGATAACGAAAGTTATATCTAATAAAAGGGATATTTGTAAAGTGTTAGGAGTAGGGACGTGACAGTACACTTTTGCACGGCGCTCGCCCTTCTAGTTTGCGGAGGTGTCTTCAAAGACCGTAAAACAGACATGCAAATTGCACTTTGTAGAGCACTGAACAGGCCATATAATCGGACAAGTGCAAAACCAAAGTGGTATTTGGTGTGCTCCGGCACACAATGTGACTGAGGTCCAGTGTGTGTAAGAGATGGGTACACTGTGGAATATGAGTTTCTATTAGATGGCATGAAATGAATGTAACTAATTAGGAGCGTCTGCATAGCAGAACAGCAATCAGTACAGACTTCATGTATATTGGTGTCATTTATCTGCAACTGCTGATAATCTGATTATCCTTTAATCCATACTTGCCAACTCTCCCAAATGTCCGGGAGACTCTCAAAATTTGGGTCGGTCTCACGGACTACCGGGAGAGCAAGTCTCCTGCATCCCGCAACTGCCTAGCATAAATGGCGCGTTTTGCTGTGAATCGCGTCATTTTAACCCCAGCATTTCATTCGCAGGGGCGGGGCCAAAATGACGTGTTTGGCCCCCTCCCGTCCTCTAGTCACACCCCTCTCCTGGACTACACTTGCTGAAAGTAGGCAAGTATGCTGTAATCTGTGATGTAAGTGCATTACAACATTGATGTTTTGTTAAACTGCATTATTACAGGTGTAATACGCAGCTTACTGTGTTTTCCCCTCTAAGATCCACATTATTTTCTGGGTAGAAAATATGCTGAAAAGTTAATGTCCTCTGAATATTTTTATAAATACTCCCATCCTCTCGCTGGTCAATTTCTTGCCCATTTGTTTTCCAATTCTTGGTCCCTGTCCTGATATAATGACATTTATTAAAGATTGGGGGGTACATAGGGGGAGGCAAACTAGGGCAGCTGTCACAGGCAGCAATATTTAGGGGGCAATAGAACAAAAATTATTATTATTTTCAAAATGCCAACTTTCTTGGTGCAGATATAAAATATAAATGGTATTTACTTTAGTAGCTCTAATAATCTAATAATGCTTAAAATGAAAATATTTGTCTTTTATAATGTACACAAATCATATATAAATGTTTATAGTAGACGTCTTTCTTAACATTAATGAATTAATTTAACACAGGGAACCGCAGTTGGGGGCAGACTATTCTGTAGCAGGTGAAATGGGTGTCGGATGGTTTGTGAAAATGTGAGTTAGATAAATATACTATATTTTAGTTTCCAGCCATCACCTCTTGATTTACAATGGGCAAATTGGAGGTTCGGTGGCACAAATGCAGCTCTGGAACCACAGTGGTTTTTGCAGCCGCAGTCTCAATTAATGTTATAGGTTTGCAGGGCAGAACGGTCACATTTATAGAGGAAATGACATCTGCACACAACGGGGAGGCGTTTGGTGGAGTCAGGGCACAAGAACAACTTTACTGTATATTGCCTACGTGTGCTCGCCCATTCCCCACCCTGTTCACTCCCCTAAATCGGTGGCTGTAGTAAGTGTCTTTGCACTCAGAGGTGACTTGGACGTGGCTGCGTTCTATTGCGTACCGTCCGGATCTGGGCAAGCACAGGGTATTTTCTGCTGACGATAGCACCCATGACTCAAACCTAAGGTGTGCATTGAATGAGGCTCCTGATTGGACCTAAATCACAGCTATCAATTTAGATGCTTCATTTTTATCCACATTACTGACCATAGGAGATGGAATACCCTGGACAACTGCATTCCTCTGTACTGAAAACAGTCTTCCTTCCCAAGCTTCACTTCCAGAACCCAAGTCCCCTGGAATCTGCCATAATCCACAGACTAGACTAGCTTTAGAGAGTCGCAGACATATGCTCACATTGAAACAGTGTAATAGTCACAAACAGTCTGGGGTATCTGCAGTATGCATGACCAGTATCCTTGAAGAAGAGGGGCAAGTGTGGCATTTGGAGGAGGGATTTGAAATGTAAATGGTGTCGTACAATGATCACAAGGGAAAACACATGATTTTCATTTTTCCTATTTTGCCATCTCTTTTTGGCTATTAAAAGCATTTACCACTTTGAGATTTTTACACATTTTACTTTCTAACATCATAGAATCATAATGGATTTATCCCAGAATCCCTCCCACTGATAAAAACATAACAGTCCACAATGCCGAAACAAAATAGCTAAACATTTTTCTTAAGTAATTACAAATATAAAACAGACAACGATTGCTTGTTCATTTTGCCCAAGTAAACCCTGCTGTAATTAGTTGTCTTCAGAGGTCACATAAGTAATTGGATCCCACCTGTGTACAATTAGTGTTTCACATAATCTGAAAATAAACACACGTGTCTGTGAGAGGTCCTACAGTTGGTCAAAGCTTCATCATGAAGTTCAAAGAAAATTCAAATATAACATGTTAATGATCAGCACTCGTCAGAAGAAGGTTATAATGAGATTTCCAAACTGTTTACCATCCCCCAGAGCACTATCACATCCATCATAAAGAAATTAAGATAATGTGGCACAACTGTGAATTTGTCTAGAACAAAACTGAATATCCCTCCGAGAAGGGTACTTGTCAGGGTACCCACCAAGAGGAGCCTGGCAGCTCTGTCAGTTTAGCTTTCCATTGCAGAGATGATAGAAACTATCCATAGGACAACAGTAGCCTGGCTACATGAAATCTTACCTAGAATTTGTCTGAAAGCATGGGAAAGATCTTTATACCAAGTGGAGAAAGATTATCTGTCCTGATGAGACCAAGATTGAACGTTTGGCTTCAATGCTAGGCAGAAATCTAACGCAGCACGTGATTCCAAAAGAATGATCCCTACATTGAATCATGCTGGTGGTATAATGTTATGGAATTTTTCCTCTGCATCAAGAACTGGAAAACTTGATAAAATCGAGGGCAAAATGAGTGGACTAAGATGTAGCCAAATCTTGCAGGAAAACCTGCTGCAGTCAACAGCAGGTCAGTGAGCCGAAGCGTACAGCAAATGCCACATTGGAGTGGCTTAAATACCGAGCAAATCATTGTTCCAGAGTATCCCGGTCAAAGCTAAGTCACATTCCCAATCTGTGGAATGGTTTGAAAATTTCCCACCAAGGGTCCTCTTGTAACCGAAAATGGCAAAGCAGAATTGGCGAAAATTGCAGTTTCTTGGTGTGCAAAGCAGGTAGAAGATTGCCCAAATATACTTACGGCTTTAATTCCTGCTAAATGAGTTTCTACCAAGTATAAAAATAAGGGTGTGAATATATATGTAACCAGTCATTTTTTTGCAATTATTTAAACTAAAGCTTTAGAGATGTATTTTATATTTGTCAAATGTCTTTAGATCGGTGTTAAGAATTACCATATAAATTAATTTAGATTATATAATATAAGAGAAGAAAATAAAATAAAATGGGAAGAGTGGGGGAGGGGGTGAACACTTTTATATAACACTGTATATAACAGACACACATGGATGGTATATATGGATCCTGATTAGTATAATTTACAAACAACATTATAAAATAAATATACAATTTTCACTCTGCATCTTTTGAACAATGTTTCATGATTTGGGGGGATTTCGATCATCTGTAATAACTCCCCAATGAAGAGCAATTACCGGCACAGACTTGCTAAAGCTCCTAGCAATAAAACGAGTTCGAAATGTTCTTGTTCCACCTCAACTCTCATAGTGCATCGATTTCTGGCCGCAGGAAACGTATAAATGATGTGACAGTAAAAGCTACTTAAATAGAGAAGGTTGGTTCTCCCAGGTTTTGTAAGTTACTCAGTATTGTTTAATCGGAAACATATGAAAAAGGGTCGACGCTTGATGTTCCCCTTTGGAAAGTAGCATGGATGAAAGAAAACACCTCTTGTCTGGTCAACCACGTTATTAAGTACAGTCTATCGTTATACAGCGATCTACATTACAATGAAAGCATTGGCTAAACATACACTAGGAGGTCTTGATGAAGTTTGATTTCACATGATTGCCCTTTTGTGCATATAATTTACATATAAAACTGTTCTCTCTGTACTGTTAGCCATTATGATATCATGGGAAAAATGGGGAAGGGATGACAGGAAAAACCGCTCCGCACAAGATAGTACCCTACCTCACTAATGAGTATATATTGTTATGTGAGGGGGTGCTAAGGTCATATATATGAACATATAATCCAAAAAGAAAGGGAAAAAAAGGGTGATGACCTAAACAAGCACTCCAGGTACATACAAATAATCAATTAATACATATTGTTTTTATTGGTATGCATTAAAAATGGTACATATAGATACACCACACAGATAAAAAAGCGAAATATAAAAAGAATGTAGTGTTGAAAAGTATAGAATTAAAAATGAATGGACCCTGGAGCCGATCAGAATCCGTATAACATTCCCAAAGGGAAAGTCACTGATATAGGATCTCTTGTGGGAGTATACACAACACAAATAGAGTGGTAAACGATGTGCACATTCTGCATGGTAACAGTGTGTCACTTGTATAGCACTTGATATTTTGTGTTGTGTTTAGTGTGAGCTATAGATGGCAGTATTGCCTAATTTGTTCCTCAATTGATCCAATAATGAGTTATCCTTCAGAGTGCCGTGCACCTTAATACATACTAGAGATTCTTTAAACACGAGCCCTGTGTAGTATATCAAGGACTTGGCAAGTATATAGTAGCTTGTGTTCTCATACATATGCGCCTACTTAGGCTATGACTCTAGATGTTACTCAGTGACTCGTGTATAACGGATGATCTCTATAGTACTGGTCTTCTAAAGGGCCACTTTTGTGTATTTATTCCTGTATTGACATAGGTTGCTGTCACCCAATTCATATATCAAGAGTCATCTAGATATTTGTTAGAAACTGACATAATGGTTGAGGTAAGTATAGTAGAATTACATAAAATGAAAAAAAACAAAATAAATATAAACTAGTGAGTAGCATGATTGAATGTCACAATCATATGTGTATATTCATTTTTATCAAAATTATATCCACTGTGAAAAAATGTAAGTATCGATTATGGAAAAAAATGTTAAAACAAACTACGTGTTAGTTGTTATTTTATATTTATTTCCTATATTATATATCTTTCTTAAATTATTTATTTGTATTTTTTAATTTTTTAAAATTTCTATACTTTTTTATATATATCTTTTCTCTCATCTCCTATATTTTTTGCTTTTTGGAATTGTTATTCATTTATTTATTTCTCACTTCTTATTTTTTTTATTTTATTTTTTATTTTTTATTTTAATTTTATATTGTTTATTTTCTGTTGTTTATCATTTATTATTTTTCATATTTTATTTTCTGTTTTTTATTTTTTTTATTATATTATTTTTTTATTATTATTTTATATTTTTGTATTTTTTTATATTTTTCCATTTATTTATTTTCTTACTTTTTTATATTCTTTATTCTTTTAGATTTTTATAGATTTTTATTCTCCATTTATTTTCCCATATATTATTTTTATGTTACTAATTTGTGATTATTAATGTATTTGATATATCCATCTAATAGAATTAATCAAATGTAAAGTGTGAATATAGATATCTCAGATGTGCATGTGAACCTGAATATCTAATAATTATGTATAAAGCCTTGTGTGTAATATAATAAGGCAAATGTGCAAAAAATGGGAAACAGTTCTATTAGATACTATGACCCACTAAAGTGTATAAATATATCCAAGTTGATTAAGGACCAATACTATTGGTCAGGTGAAAAAAAGGAACAAATAAATATAAAAACAAATATAAAGAGTGAGAATATATATATATATATGTATATTAGGGTCTGTGCTAGAGTGAGTAGGTTTCTATGATTCAATTAGTCGTCAAATTCAATTGACCATGGGTACATTACCAATGTACTATCGCAAATTGCCCTCAGGTGATTCATATATATCACAAAGAGTTCAATAGTGAGTATATGGCAGAGATATTCAATATGGGATATATAAAGAAGAATAATAATAAACAAATGAAAAAGCAAACAGAAAAACAAAAATAACAAAATTATTAGTATTAGAACGAATATAAACCGGACCTAAATTGTGATAGATCGTTGATACAACAAATATCATGAACTTGAAATAGGCCATTAGGATATTATGACTTGTTCTCATTATTCGGTAAGTATGTTATTGTTATTGTAATCAAAAAGTATGTTCTCAAGATGAAATTCAGTATCCATTATGAAATGAATATGTTACCTCATAAGATACAGATGCATTAGTAGTGGCATTGCTTGTTCCTACAGAAAACTAGCATAACTAGTATTCTCATTTAGGCCAAATGGCATTATAGAATTCAATAAGAAAATCCATCGGCTCTCCCTCTGTAGGAGCTGTTTGATAACATCACCCCCTCTGATACCCATCTTAATTTGTTCGATCCCAAAAGCTTTCATGTCATGGGGATTTCCTCCATGTTTATGGAGGAAGTGGCGTGCCACTGATGTCAGTTGTTTAAATGTATCTTTATCTGTGGGTGCATTCCTGATTGAACCAATGTGTTCTAATAGTCTGTTTTTTAACATTCTGCTAGTCGTGCCTACGTAGATCAAATTACAAGGACATGTAAGAACGTATATCACACATTTGGTAGTGCAGTTAATAAACTGTTCAATTTGATGTTTATTCCCATATCTGTCAGAAATGTCTCTGGTTCTTTCCATATAAGAGCATGCCTTACAATGACCACATTTATGGGATCCTTTAACTTATAGAATTAGGGTACCCATCGAAAAGTGACTTCTCACCAATTTGTCACCTAGATTAGGTGATCTACGCCAGCTAAAATCAGGTCTTGCCCCCAAATTTTTAGACAAATCCATATCTGATAGGAGAATAGGCCAATGTTGTTGTACAATGTTTTGTATCTCCTTCCATTCATGGCAAAAGTTGCCTACAATTCTAATTTTCTTGTCATTCTTGGGCTTGATCTTACCATACATCAATTTACTCCTATCTTTAATATTAGCCTGATTAAAGGCTCTTTTAATGAGTCTCTTACTGTAGCTTCGTTGCACAAGTCTCATACTTAATTCTACAGATCTTTGCTTAAAATCAGAGGGGTTGGAGCAATTGCGTTTTAGTCTCAAAAATTCTCCCTTGGGTATGTTGTTTATTACAGGTGGGAAATGGGAACTTTCGCTATGTAATATACTGTTGGTCGCTGTTTTCTTGCGGAATAGGTCGGTAACAATTCTACCATCTGGCATTTTCCTGATAGTCAGGTCTAAGAAATTGACATGCTTCTGGTGCATTTCATATGTTAGATGTAAGTTGTTTGGGTTGTTGTTAAGAGTTTCTACGAACTCTACAAACATTTCTTGCTTGCCATTCCACATAATAAGTATGTCGTCGATATAGCGCATCCAAACAGTTATATTATCAGTATATCTGTTCAGTTGGTCACAGAAAACTGTCTCCCTCTCCCACCTGCCCAAGTAGAGATTGGCAAAAGTGGGGGCACAAGCCGCCCCCATTGCCGTCCCTTGTACCTGTAGGTAAAATCTGTTGTCAAAAATGAAAAAGTTTCTCTTCAGTATAAATTCAAGGAGTTCGATCAAAAAGAGGCTAAATGTGGGGTTGTCATTGGCCTGTAAGAAGAACTTGACAGCATCAATACCCACTTCATGTTGGATGCTGGTATAAAGTGACTCTACATCCATTGTGATGAGCCAAACATCTTGTTCCAAGGTGATACCATCTAAAAGCTTAAGGATGTCTGTAGTGTCTCTTACGTAAGAGGGTAAGGAAGTGACATAATCACGCAAATGTAAATCAATGAAAATGCTTGCTTGTTCGGTCAAGCCTCCTATACCCGAAAAAATTTGTCTTCCGGGTTTAATGGCATTTTTATGAATTTTAGGCAATAAGTATATTGTTGGTATTTTAGGATTGTCAATGCTTAAAAATTCAAATTCTGATTTCAAAATCACTCCACTTACAAAAGCTCTTTTGATCATTCGATCATATATAGATTTGAAATCATTCAGAGGATTAGAAAAGAGTAATTTGTAGCATTGTTAATCTGCTAGTTGTTTCTGCATTTCTTCCTTATACAAAGTAATAGGCCAAATCACTACATTCCCACCCTTATCAGATGGTTTGATAACAACATCTTGCCAAGATTGAATCTCTTGAATGGCTCTTCTTTCATCTCTTCTCAAATTGTCCCATTTTCTATTTCTATTCTTCATGGATTTGAGTTTTAACGTATCTAGATCGCGTGATACCATATTCTCAAAAACTTTTATTTGTGGACTAATATTGTCATGGGGACAAAAAGTGGATCTTTTTTTACATGTAGGTCTAGAGGTTTGGCTAGATGTAATTTCCCTGCCAGTTTGTTCCTCTAAGAGATATTCTAAAGCAGACAAAGCTGTGTTATCTTCCTCCTCCAGATTCACATCCCTTGTTGGTATTACCGGATTTATACTAGTATCCACTTCTTCTGAAATAGATATTGGGATACTGAAAAATCTATCAGTATCTTCTCTGGTACCCACGGAGGTATTTGCACTGGTTTCTTGCAAATTAATAGGCTCATTTTTACTAAAGAATTTATTCAAACGTAGTTTCCTTGTGAAGAGGTGGAGGTCTTTTTCCCATCTAAAGCGATCAAAATTGTTCACTGGTGAGAACCTTAGACCATAACTTAATAATCTTATATGTGACTCATTTAAAATTCTATCTGACAAGTTGATTATCCGTAGGGAATCATTTATTTGCCCCTGTATTTTTTGTTGTATTGATAATTGCCATTCCAGGGAGTTCCTGAGCGGTCGCGTAGATTTCTTGTGTCCCCTCCTAATACGTTTGTTCCACCGGTGTCCTCCCCTAGAGGTCTCTGAGTTTCCCCTAAAAAAGTATTCTTGTTGGTATTTCTCCTGGTTCTAGATTGAGTTCTACTCCTATTGAAAGGGTTATCATTATCATTATCTGAAGATTCTAATTCTGATGATTCAGGACTAATGGATATATTTCGTCCTGTTTTGCCAGTGGGATAATGTTTCCATTTAAAGATGCGACCATTCGCATAATCTCTTTGATCGCGATTAAATTTGGATTTTTTCCTTTCAATAAGGTTATCCTCAAGTCGATCCAAATCCTGTTTGTATCTTTCATACGTCTTCTGAAATAAGTCTGTTGTTTCATATTCTTTCAATTTGAGACTAAGTTGTTCAATATCTCGTGAATATGATTCTAATAGAAGATTGTCATGCTTTAAAATAATTTGCATTAATTCCTTAGAGCATTTAAGAAGAGCCATTTCCCATTCTGACTTTAATTCCTTAGTGGCTAACTCATATGTCGGGAATATCTTAGGTCTCAAGCCACGTGGAGTGATCATTTCTTTTATATAATTTTCAGTGGTGGTTATATTCCACCATGTTTTACTTTGCTTATGCATTAGTGTTTTTAATTGGTTTAGATCTTCCAACCAGGGATCGTTATTAGAGCTGGTGTTAGCTATATCTTGATCAGGGAAAATGGATCCAAAATTGTCTTTCCACTTATCACACCTTTTGCTGAGATCTGCTCTTAAGTTAAACATTGCTATTATTAAGTTATACAGGTAAAGGTGGATTACTCGTAACTTGAGAACAAGAATTGGGAAGATACTTTAAAGAGGTGGATCACCTGTAAGGTAGGGGTATAACAACAGATGAAGCAATAGGTTAAAGCCTAATTCGTATATCAACCCAAAAGTTGGTCAGTGGCTATTTGCTGTCTTTATAGGTGATCAGTGTTGTCAGATAGAGAGTGAGGTATCTTATGTCGTATGAGGATTGGTCGCCCAAAGTATTACAGTATACCCATGTATAGGTTTCTTGTATAATAATACAAGTGGTATATCAAAAAATTATTAGTCAAGGATTAAGTATAACAGACTAAGGGCTAGATTTACTAAGCTGCGGGTTTGAAAAAGTGGGGATGTTGCCTATAGCAACCAATCAGATTCTAGCTGTCATTTTGTAGAAAGTACTAAATAAATGAAAGCTAGAATCTGATTGGTTGCTATAGGCAACATCCCCACTTTTTCAAACCCGCAGCTTAGTAAATCTAGCCCTAAGTCTTTATTCACTATATAAGTTATCACATCTGTGCAGAAGCTAGAGTCTGAGTATAGACACTCAGTAGAACATATGATATCATGGGAAAAATGGGAAGGGATGACAGGAAAAACCGCTCCGCACAAGATAGTACCCTACCTCACTAATGAGTATATATTGTTATGTGAGTGCCTGTTAGCCATTATGCAATGTGTTATTTTGTTATTATAATTATAACCGGGCTTGTTCATCAAAGGGTTTTCAGCTGACAGGAGTTGAACCCAGTGCGGTTTTCTGCTGCTGCAGCCCATGCATTTCCAGGCTCTACGCGCTTTGCAGTCAGACATGCCCCTCTGCCTACCACCGCTATAACACATTGGTTATTTGAGTTACTGACGCCTCCCTGTCAGCTTGAACCATTGCGCACCGTTCTCTGTAAACTCCAGAGGGGATCAGCACTTTCTGAGATGATCAAACCACCCGGTCTGGCATCAACAATCATTCCACGATCAAATTCACTTGGATCACTTTTCTTCCCCATTTTGGTGTTTGGTCTGAACAACAACTGAACCTTTTCAGCCTGTCTGCATGCTTTTATGATTGTGTTGCTGCCACATGATTGGCTGATTAGATATTTGCATTAACGAGCAGGTACACAGGTGCTTCTTGGCCTTTTGGCTAAGAGTAGGTGTACATGCCCATGGATGCAGTGGGGCTTAAAGACACCCCCTGTAGGCGATGGGCCGTCACCTGGTCCTCTGGCCAAGAGGCCGGCTGCCTGGAGCCCGAGTTGCTACATGCCCAAAAATGCATTGTGGAGACAGAGGCACCTGTGCACAGAGTAAGGCCCTCTGCACCTTTAATTTTCAGGCAGCACCATTTTTTTCGCCCTAGCCTGTTGGCCGAGTGCAAGCATCATTTTTATATTTCCATCCGAAAGGCTGGGGCCTTATGGCACTTATTTATTTATTTATTTATTACACTTGGTACCAAGCACTTTTTTGATTATGTGTCTTTGTTTTTGCCACATTTGGTAGGGGTTTGGGTATAGGATCTTATGGGCGACCCTCTTTCCCCAAGTCATCTGAGGCTCCCTCCTTTTGGAGGGAGCCTTTTATGTCGGTGATATAAAGGAGCTTCAGCAAAGGAGGGACTGAAGATCTCCCTTTTTTTCCCTCTCTGGGGCCTTTTGTGATTCCGAGTCATGTACCTCGGAAATAAAAAAAAATAATAATTAAAAAAAGAGTAGGGTGGTATTGGTTCACATTATGAGAAGGGGTCTCCATGCTCATTGCCCCCCCCCCCCCATTTGCTCTAGTGGGAGCCTGCTTCTAGCTGTAGCGCTGGTTAATGATTGGGGAGAGGAACTTCTTTAAAGGAATGTATATCTATATATTTAATTAGACATTGTAACAATAAATGACAGTATGAAAGAAACAGTACTAGACTCTGGTTCAAAAGGTTTAATGCAAACTCCTGAAGATGGTATGGATCTTCTGTGCGAGCTCCTGCAGATGGTATGGATCTTCTGTGCGAGCTCCTGCAGATGGTATGGATCTCCTGTGTGAGCTCCTGCAGATGGTATGGATCTCCTGTGCGAGCTCCTGCAGATGGTATGGATCTCCTGTGCGAGCTCCTGCAGATGGTATGGATCTCCTGTGTGAGCTCCTGCAGATGGTATGGATCTCCTGTGCGAGCTCCTGCAGATGGTATGGATCTCCTGTGCGAGCTCCTGCAGATGGTATGGATCTCCTGTGCGAGCTCCTGCAGATGGTATGGATCTCCTGTGCGAGCTTCTGCAGATGGTATGGATCTCCTGTGCGAGCTCCTGCAGATGGTATGGATCTCCTATGCTGGTGCAGATGTTTTAGAGGGAGGTGCAGAAAGTATAGGGTGCTGGGTCTTCTACCTGGTTGGTCTGACTCACAGGTCCAGTTCTTACCTTAGTCATCTGATACGGTGTAGATGTCCTGCTGCACGGAAGCAGTGACCAACAGGAGAGGTCGTCACTCTCTGTAGAGATCCATACGTCCCAGCTGGAGCTGGAACGAATGGGTCTCTACAGAGAGCGACAACCTTTCCTGTTGGTCACTGCCTCCTTGCAGCAGGACATCTACACCGTATGGACTGGGGGACAAGGAGTAGACCAACCAGGTAGAGGAGCCTGCACCCTTTCTGCTGATGGGACAAGCTATTATATGGGAACTGGGCCCTCAACCTTGATAGCAAGGTAGGGCCTCAGGATAAGCTCCATAGTCTCCATCATCCCTCTTGTGCAGCTCCTGCAGTTGGTGGTAACGGGCGCGTATGTCTGCAGGAGCACATAGAAGAGCAGGAGCAGAATGCCAGACAGGAGCAGCAGCTTGCAGGACCAGCGCATGAGATTGCATATGATGTTAAATAGCAATCTGAAAGAGAAACTATGTTATAGCGATGAACAGTTGCAATCATTTTGAAATAATAATAGGAGAATAATTTACCTCAGTCCTGCAATGCTGCTCCTTTTCTGCTCTTTACGTTTTACAACACTTTTCATCTGCAGTTGCCGCTCCTAAAGGAAAATCAGTGGTGGGATTATGAGGAGTACGACACAAGATCAGCCACTGAAGTTAGGGAAGTCAGAGTTGGCCGGCCATGCTACGATATTGACCATTTGGTCCCATATTGCAGCAAGTTGCCCCAAAATGAACAGCACATTATTTGCTAATAATCCAATTGAAATCAACTAGTTCAATATCCTGCATGGTTAGGTGTGTCTGGTCATCACCCAACTGTACTAACAGACCCTAGTGTAAGCCAGAGGTAAACTGGCTGCTTGGCCAGAGTGCCTGGATCTTGGCCACAATTTTGTTGATGGTGGTCTTGCTGCAATGTACGCCCAGCTTAGAGAGCTTACAGCCTGTAGGGAAAAGAAAGAGAAGTCTTCCTCATGGTAATGACTGTAACCACCAGGTATCATGCTAATCACTGCCATTGCTGGCCTCCTGCTCCACGTCAATGCACTATACTAGTGAGAGCTCTGGTGTGGTGCAGGAGACCTGGTGAGGTAGGGTCAGAGCACGTATGTTATTAGCACACTGAGCGTCTTAGCTATCTGTCCCTCTCCTGGGATGGGAACCTTTCTTTCTGATAGAAGATGTTTAGTAGTAACAAAAGATGACCTGTGACAGAGGTGGCAGGTACAAATGTCTTACTGCTGACAGTAAATATGATCTTACTTTATATAACATAGAGGAAGGGGCTGATGACATGGACTCACCAGTTCAGCCTTCACAATCTCTGCAGGATCTTCCGCAGCCTCCTCCACAGGTTTCATCCTGAAGAACCAGAAAATATTATTATTTAAACTTATGTCTTCTATTCACAAGAGTTACTGATACAGTCCATGGTCATAGTTCCTATCTGGAGGTTTCTCTTATACGATTTTTTTAATGTAGGATGAGCAACAATTTAACAGTATATAATAGATATTTCTGGAGTTATTAGAAAATTACAGACAGAGCCTGAATGCAATTAATAGAACAGTATGGACAGAGCCTGTCTGGAGTCACCAGTACAGGACTTAAAGACTTCCTGATATTTCTATTGCAGTAGGGACAGCACTGATTATATACACAAATGTTCCTCTTTAGAACCGTATAGAATGTATGTGTACATGGAATAAACCATATAGATACTAACAGAGAAGGTGCTTCTGGCTGCGGCTGCCACTCCCGCAGGTTTCTGTTGATAATCTAGGGAAAGAGACACAGAGTGAAATAAATTATACACAACAAATCTTTAGGACAAGTTCCATGGGACTCGGATAAGTCGGCCACAGTCTGTCCCCGCAGGTTTTTACCAGGTTACTATACATTTTACAGCAGAATGAGAGAAAATAATTTAATGGAAAAATTAACAAATTGGTCTTAATAAAAAAAAATATATTTTGATTTGGTCTAGAAATTTGTCTTGAAGAGTTCATTTAGCAGCAACTTATATAGAACATGAAACAAGAACCCACTCTGATATTATGCAGGATTACAACCATAGAAATATCACTCTGGTCAGACATTCAGTATGATCTCTATATCTGATATATCAGATACTGGAACGTGGACCTATTGTGGGACAACCAATCCAGACTATGAAAAACGTTTCGCCGCTGATTACACAAAAACTTTAAGCGACAAGTCCCTGTCTGTGCTGTGACGCCCCGTCCTCCTTTATGCTTTATAATTTTTGCTGGTTTTCAGCAACTTGTTGTCACTGACTAATCCTAGTTTCCCCATTGGCCAAACTAAACTAAACGTATCCCGTGTTTTAGGTGGGTAATCACTGTCACCACCAAGCTCCATCACCAGCCTACCAGGAGCCGCTTACACTTCTCTGTGGGGTGTAGCTGCTGCAGCACCTCTTTGCTGGTTGCTAAAACCTTCTGACCATTTACTTTGGATTGGTACTGCCGGGAAGATGAACGCAGGTAGACAGGAGATGGAATAAATGGTAAGTTGTTGGTCCCAGGACACAGCTGGATTTTATAGATGGAGCAGAATATCTCTCACCCAGACTGACATTATTTTGTCCCTGATGTCTAGCACCATCTACACTGGGCCCCCCAGATCCCTACTGGACCACTGGGTGAGTGGAATCCATAAGTGGTATACACAGAGGTGGATGTGGGGGTGTATATGGTGGTATCGCCATATCGCCACTTCTCCTACTGTTTATACATAAATACATTACACATTTACATGTCTGTACACTTTACACTGGGCACACATGTAATAAACACAATAAAATATTTCCGGCAGCAAAGCACCTGCTCCTCCATCCCGCCCGGCTATCAGTTACTACATACATGAGTCCATGTTATTTACTGGTCACACAGCTGTGTCATGTTCTCTCTGCGCCTATGAACTGAGTGCCGTGTAAAATGTACCCTCAGCTCTGAAGTGGCGGCACCACGGGTACTGTAAGCAAAGCCACCACCTGAGTGCCACCTCTTTATAGTAACTGTTATACTGTACCTCCTGCTCGGTGGCCAGCAGCCGCAGCCTGGTGAGCCTACTCTTCAGGAGATCATTTACCCTCATGTAGCTGCTGAGCTGCAATAGAGAGAGAATTACATTTAGATCTCAGTATATGAATACGTAGTGCACACCATATTGTATATTTGTGTAACACATTGTGTAGTGCCCTCTCCTCGCACAAAGGGGCTTATTTGCAGGGTACGGTTATGTTACTGCGCCGCTGTGTCCAAGTTTCTAGGAATCTTTCATTTGTAGATCTTATCTTACATTACAGTAATAAAGTGTGTGGACAAAGCTTCAGTTTTGGTCTTATGGGACACTTGCGAGGAGAGAGTGCACCACGGCTGTGACTATCATCACATTGGAATATTAAGTGATATAATGATGGACTGACCAGGCTTGATAGCAGCTCCTCCCGTGCCTCCAGTATATCACATTTTCTTTCCTGTTCAGGGGATAATGCAGGTATAAGGTCAGTTTTAGAGTGAGAGAGAGAAATAAGAGAGAGAGAGAGAGAGAGAGAGAGAGAGAGAGTGACAGAGGGTGAGAGAGAGAGAGAGAGAGAGAGAGACAGAGAGGGAGAGAGAGACAGATAAATGTATGTCACACTTTCTGTACTTTTATTTTTCAGTACAGACAGTGGGCATCACATTATTAATCCCGTCTATAATGTGAATAGTAGGAAACTGAATCTGTACCGTGAGTCAGTTTCCAGCCATTCGCATGGTGAGGGATATTAACCTTTTAGTGTCCCACTGCCACGCGGATGTCGGAGCAGGAACTGATGTGAACGTACACATGAAGATATAGCGTGGGATCATGCACAATGACATGTCACACACATGGTTCATAGTATCACAATGGCCATATTCCAATCATACCTCCCAGATGTCCTGATTTCGGCGGGACAGTCACGAATTGACGCCACTGTGCCGCCATTCCACCAGTCGGCACGTTTATCCCCAGACAAGTTGGGAGGTACGCAGCAATTTTAGAGGTTTGTTAGAGGAGGGGAATTGGAGACAGCCTAATGCTTCAGAAGCGCTTAGCACGGCCCCAGAGACCGTCACACGCCCCTCAGCCTGGCATGACCACTCCGTGTTGTGATTACCGCTGTACGTGTATGTTTGTATGTATACAAATGGTTATAGATAGTTGTCATACCAACTGCTGCTTGATCCACAGTTCTTCTGCCTCCACTTGCTTGCTCTCCCTCAGTTGTTTCCACAGGGTCTCAAGCTCATCATTATTCGACCTGGATAGACAAGTAGAGAATACATTCTTATTTACCTGCTTATTTAATGTACACCAATGCCAGACAAACAGCCAGGCATACTCCGATCTGTGAGCAACAGGAAAAGGGATCCCTGGCTACAAATAACTATCAGTTACAGGTTGTGAGTGTGACAACTACGGGGGGAGGGCCCTTGACAACACCACTAGAACTTTGGAAAAAAAAATCCCACCCCGACCATAATAAGGGATTTCCTGTTTCAGCCGTTACAGGCGTCACAGGACGCACCAGATTGGGTGAGTGCAGGTACGTTTCATTTTTTTCTTTTATTATAATATAATATTAGCTTTTTGTGGCGTTATCCTTTAATGTCTGCTGATAATACAAATGTTTCCCCTTTGCGATAAGATGATAGCAGGGTTCAGAAACAGCACGTAATAGAAATCATCTCTGTAAAGAGCGAATGATGGAATATTTACATTTAAATAGTCACATTCAATGCATTTTAAAATGTGCAACATAAAATAAAACAAATATTTAAAATTACATACAGGAAAGGAGAATCTACACTGGGCAGTGGGCTATATATTATCATCGGGGAGAGGACAGGTCACTGCCTCCTACAACTTCCACAAAATCATCTCATGAAATACTCTGTGCTGCTGGGGCACCTGCTCATTCCACTATATAACTCTCAGTCTGTGGCTTCCTGCTGCCTCCATTCCCATCTACACATCATGTCACTGCCCTTGTCACATGCAGCCCTGTCCTCACTAACACATCACTCATCTCCTGATATACTCTGTGCTGCTGGGGCACCTGCTCATTCCACTATACAACTCTCAGTCTGTGGCTTCCTGCTGCCTCCATTACCCATCCACACATCATGTCACTGCCCCTGTCACATGCAGCCGTCCTCACTAACACATCACTCATCTCCTGATATACTCTGTGCTGTGCTCTAAACATTAACAGGTTCTCTCATACTTATCACATGCACCTTCACAATTATACCTCACCTCATAACTCCTGTAAACAGCGTCCAAATGACAGACCTATCAAAAACACTGCTATGTGTTTGACTTCCTCGCTCTCTCTGAGCTGCCTCTGCACTGTCCCTGGGCAGTGTGGTCACTCACTATGATGTCAAGTGCGTGATGTCACAGTGCGTGATGTCACCAGGGCATGTTGAAAGAGGCAGACCTGATAAAATAAGGACACTGCTGTGGCAGTTTATAATGGGGGGTGTTTAGGAGCTGCCCATCCAAGCTCAGTTGTGTAAGAATGACCTTGGAGTGTGGAGCTCAGCCCATGTTCCAATAAACATGGGGATATGTTCTTAATGTGGGCAGCACGGTGGCTTAGTGGTTAGCACTTCTGCCTCACAGTTCTGGGGTCCAATGGGGCAGGGACTGATGTGAATGAGTTCTCTGTACATTGCTGCGGAATCAGTGGCGCTATATAAATAAATGGTGATGATGATGATGAATGTTCATTGTTGAATATATGGAATATATATCATAGGTGAAGGGGTTGCTGTATTTCCTGATGACAATGAAGGTTCAGGAAGGGCCCACAGTACATATGAAAATCAGAGTGAGACACATGGAGTGGGGTGACGTTATCTCCACCCAGAGCCCACAGGGTTTAATCCACCACATTAGAGAACTCTATATGGGCCCATCTCCATAGGGAAAGGACAACTATGGCCTTACCCAATGCAGTTCCTGGTTATGTAGGACAGTCCCCACCAGAGTCATGGCTGGGTAGATAGGGTGGGTCAGTAAGTTTTATGATGAGGAAAGCAGAAGGAATGATTATCAATGATTGGGGAGCGGGGATATCTGACAATAAACATCATTTACAAACTGCAGACTATGTGGGGTGTAATACATTTCCATTTGTCCCCCTTCACATAAGAACACTCCTACACTACGCCATTTATTCCGGGTTTTGGAACTGCCCCAATAAAGGCACTTTTTCAGGTATACAGATTCACCTGTGTATGGTGGAGAGAGAAACATCCAAACTTGTAACACTTTACTACATCCCCCCTTATTAATTTCCACTACTTTTACATCCTTCTAATATCCTGCTCTGTTATCCTTCTATATAATGTCAGACATTGCTGATTTTTCTACCTCGCTTCTAGCAGACCCAGGGGCAGCTTGATGCTGGATTTCATTCCTTCTGGCAGAGGCAGCTTACTGGGGAAAACAGATGCTTATTAATGATAATAATCATGAAAACGTGTTCTCACCATTAATGTAAATGGCCCTGGTTGGGAACTGAACTCATGAGCCCAGTGCTGACCCACCGCGCTGACCCGCTATCAGCCATCTCTTAAAGTATCGGATACACTACGGACATTTATTTACCAGAACACATCAGTAATGGGATGGAAATGCTGTACTCCGCCTAGTTTACATTTTTATGAATGTCACATTCACATGCAGATAAGAGTATCTCATAGGTGTTTGGGGGATGTACTGTGTATTAAACTGCATACCATTGATTTAACTTAACAGCTAAAACCTTATCTATAATATAATCACACTGACAACAACTTGATTTTGGTAAAAAAACAGGTCCCAGTTTTTTAAATAATAAAAGTATGGTGGCGGCGGGAGCAATCAGCCCGGGCTTACAAGGACGTGCCCCCATAAAGCAGGACGAGGGGTCCCCCACACAAAGGGACCAAGAGCCAGGGTGATTTGAAGGGGTAGTGACATGCGGCCAATCAGCGATACCATCGTGTGAATTAGCCGCTGATTCATCATCATCATCATCATCATCTATTTATATAGCGCCATTGATTCCGCAGCGCTGTACAGAGAACTCATTCACATCAGTCCCTGCCCCATTGGAGCTTACAGTCTAAATTTCTTAAGACACACACAGAGACTAGGGACAATTTTGATAGCAGCCAATTAACCTACTAGTATCTTTTTGGAGTATGGGAGGAAACCGGAGCACCCGGAGGAAACCCACGCAAACATGGGGAGAACATACAAACTTCTCACAGATAAGGCCATGGTCAGGAATTGAACTCATGATCCCAGCGCTGTGAGGCAGAAGTGCTAACCACTGAGCCACCGTGCTGCCCACAACTGATTGTAACATCTCCACATTACTTCAGTCTTAGAAGACAATACATTACATTGTCAATTAATTAGGTTTTCTTCTGTTACCAGGTGACCAAACAAACTCTGGTAGCAGCCCCATCACGGTAGTCCCATTGTCTCTTTGGACCTCTGTCTCTCAAGCTGACCGCGTTAGCCTGCATAGCTGTCCAGGAAGATGAGGGGGTCGGGCGAGTGGAGAGTGTCGCAGGCCCCCCTGCAAAACCACAACAAACAGAATCAGGTAATTACCCTTATTGTGTACAATATAGAATATAACACCACTAGACTTGTGTATATTCCTGTACCATTGTTAACTCTCTACCCTTGTTTTCTTTTCCAGGATTAAAGGGATAACTCCAAATCAATTTGGTTTAAGATATTTTATTCACTTTTTCTTAGATGCGGAGCCACCACCCAGTGTGAGTGACCAGTCAGAGGAGCAGGAGGAGGAGCTGTCAGAGACCCCGCCCTCTTCACCTCCTGCTGGTCCTGCGCAGAGACCACCTGTGCGGTCACTGGAAGCCATAGATAAATGGGACCAGATCACCAAAGAGCTCCTAATAACCATCAATCGCAGCCTTCGGTAGACGAAGCACCAGGAAGGAGTGCCAATTAACACGGAGAAGAAGGGCCTGATGGAGAGCATTTTGAACGCTATAAATGGGGTTGGCCAATCCCTGCAGCCATACTGAATCGGCTGCTCGCCGTGGTTCCCCACATGTGACCCCAGTGAGCCTGAGCCTAAGGAAGCAGAGGACTCAGGACCTGGCTCTGCTCCTACAGCCCCCAGAGCTCGGGAGGCACCGAGACAGGTGCGGGGTCCCTGAGGGGATAAGGCACAGATAGCTGAAATAACAGCAACATATTGCAAAAAATATATAAAAAATTATAAACTGCAAAACCTGGATGTGTTTCACTCTCTTAACCATAACCTCCTAATGACATATACAAGCTTACTTAACTTATCTAATAATATAGACACTGAGACATATGAAAGTGGCTAAAGAAGGTCCCAGTTTATTAATTTTTAAATAAATGGTGGTGAAAGTGAACTGTGAGGCAGCTAAATCAAACTGATATTTGGAACCAAGCGTGGATGGCTGGCGGCCTACTCCACGTAACCGGGACACATCCTAAACTGCCTGGCCAACGCTAATTCTGACGCAAGAGTGACTAAACCCAATATCGACTACGCAATGGGCGCCCTCAGATGTGGACCAAGGGATCCTCATCAAAAAGGACCGCGTCACGTTCCTCGATGGGGGTAGCAACTGTGGTCAAACAGCAATAATGTGGTGGTCGAGTACTGATGGGAATCCTTCCCTTACCTTGTCCTCCAGACACGAGTCAGGTTCTTTTCTGTTCGGATATCTGGTGGTCAGGAGATAAATACTTCAATGAAAGGGACAAGGATTGGTCAAACAACTTGGGTTTATTGAGAATGCAGTAAGGATAGTTTCGGTAAGACACCGCGCCAATGACCCCTTCAGCTCAATAGTAATGACAAAATAATGCGTCTGATCAGCATAGAGCACAATAGCATTTAACATATAACATACACCTGGTGAGTATAAGGCAGAATAACGATAACATCTTCAAAGCACATTGTCTAATAAGGCACACTGGTAATCACAGTTACTACATTCACGTTAACAATATCTGACTGGTGATGATGCAAAATCTATCAATAATAACCCATCAAGACTCTTACGGTCACTAGAGGGCTATTTATTATTCAGGTGTTTGGGGTACCGTGCTATTCCCTATGGGTCAGGCGCCCCACTTTTAGCATCTACTGCTGAGTTAACTTGAATTGCAGCGGTACCACTAACACTGAATATCACACCTTCAATATTAATAAATCAATTCTTAGGTAAATCACATAACATTAACATCATCTAAAACATTTGGTACACCAATATTATCCCCGGTAACGTTACCATATTTTCCACTGAGTCCTGGGCTGACCTGTACACACAAATTTGGTAGTGTTCCAATGTCCTGCAGAGGTTTCCATCAAGGGTTAAGTATTATAGTAGAAAGCAGGGCTGTTGCTCATTTCAGCCACAAGATGGCGCTGTTCTCTCAACAGTCAATGAATCTCTATCAGCACATGTGCTCTGCAACAGGGCAGGTGTCTAGATATCAGCACACACACAGGATATAGCTGAAACGACCGTCTTAATTGTTCCCTGCAGCCTGTGTAAAGGTATGATCTGGGGAAAAGCTCTCACAATCCTTCCTTGTACAAGAATGCAATGTCAGTTTTGGATAGATTCTCTCATCACTCTTCCCTCTGACACTGGGATGTGTGCAGTACACTGCAGGCTAGGGTTTTACCTTGAGACAGTTCTGCAGTTAGTGGAGACTGTCTTTGGCACCCCGCTGCGTGTCCCCAGCTGTTCTCCTTCCGCTTTGCTGGCAATTTCACAGTTCTGGCAGCAGCTCACTCTTGTCTCTGCTCGGCTGCACGTCCTCGCCCTTGTTCCTTCTACCATGCTGCTCTCTTCTTCTCCTCCTTCCTGCACATCCTCTTTCTGTTACTCCCCCAGCCAATCAGGGCCTTCATCCTCCTCCTGTAATTTGGGGCACAAGTTTTCAGGAGCACAATTAACCCCTTGTATCCCTGCATTTTAAAAGCGTTTATGCACTCCTCTGTGCTGTTCAACAGGGCTTTGGGGTACCACAATAACACTGTAACGATCAGCCACTGCCCACAGTGACTTCCTACCAACTGTGCCTGCTCTGTGGCGTGGGGAAGAACCAGATTAAAACTCATACGCCACGGAAGCAGGGAGGTCTATAAAGGGCATGGCTGGGTGGGATCTTGAGCAGTGAATGAGAAAGGGCATGTGACATGCTAGGACTTATATAGACAGATCTCCAGGCACTCCCCTTCCTTCCTCATTGGTCGGCCTGGGATGTGGCATCTTACTTGCAGGTAAGGTAACCTCACTTACTGCCACATATATATGCGTCTAAGTGCTTTCATCCATATGAGACTCTATTGTTATTATTGACATTCTGTGTTTCTTTCTCCATTAATCCTACATAGATGACAACAGAGTACAGGTTGTTCATAGTCATGATGGGCAACATGTTCAGATGAGTAGATAAAATATATTCTGCATAGTGAAACGTGTGTTGAGTCCATTGTGAAATTTTTTTTGTTAAAGAATCTGCTATAAACACATCGCAGCCACATTCTCCTGCAGCGTGTATACATCATGGACTAAAAGTATCATTCCAAATTTCAATGGTTTAGGCCATCAATTCCTATATATCTGTGTGCAAGGATAGAATTGGACAATGTGCATTATTTTTAGTTTGTTTAGTTGAGCTTTAGTTTTATATATTTAGATTATACTTACAGCTGAAGTGTTGCTGAATCACATAATAATCGTCCGTTTCTGCAAGAACCTCCTATATGTCAGGAGACAGAACATTTCTTTTTTTTAAAAAAAAAGTAGTAATAAAAATGATATTAATAAAAAAGAACATAGAAAATATTTAGCATAATATATAAATCATATCCAGCCAGGGTACCACTGACACAGGCGGGATGGATACCATCTACATGTCGGAGCAGAAATCGACATTCGGCAGATCAGGCAATGTTTTTCCAGTCTTCAAATGTCCAGTTTTGGTGAGCCTGTGCTGCTGTAGTCCATAGTTTCCTGCCCTTATAATGAGGTTCCCATTAAACAACGTAAATGAAAATCTTAAAACACAAAAAGGTGTCACATGTAAAATAGACAGTCCCAACATCTCCTGACTTTATGATTTATTTAAGGCTAAAACGAGTAATATTTTAGAGAGATAACGAAAGTTATATCTAATAAAAGGGATATTTGTAAAGTGTTAGGAGTAGGGACGTGACAGTACACTTTTGCACGGCGCTCGCCCTTCTAGTTTGCGGAGGTGTCTTCAAAGACCGTAAAACAGACATGCAAATTGCACTTTGTAGAGCACTGAACAGGCCATATAATCGGACAAGTGCAAAACCAAAGTGGTATTTGGTGTGCTCCGGCACACAATGTGACTGAGGTCCAGTGTGTGTAAGAGATGGGTACACTGTGGAATATGAGTTTCTATTAGATGGCATGAAATGAATGTAACTAATTAGGAGCGTCTGCATAGCAGAACAGCAATCAGTACAGACTTCATGTATATTGGTGTCATTTATCTGCAACTGCTGATAATCTGATTATCCTTTAATCCATACTTGCCAACTCTCCCAAATGTCCGGGAGACTCTCAAAATTTGGGTCGGTCTCACGGACTACCGGGAGAGCAAGTCTCCTGCATCCCGCAACTGCCTAGCATAAATGGCGCGTTTTGCTGTGATCCGCGTCATTTTAACCCCAGCATTTCCGTCGCAGGGGCGGGGCCAAAATGACGTGTTTGGCCCCCTCCCGTCCTCTAGTCACACCCCTCTCCCGGACTACACTTGCTGAAAGTAGGCAAGTATGCTGTAATCTGTGATGTAAGTGCATTACAACATTGATGTTTTGTTAAACTGCATTATTACAGGTGTAATACGCAGCTTACTGTGTTTTCCCCTCTAAGATCCACATTATTTTCTGGGTAGAAAATATACTGAAAAGTTAATGTCCTCTGAATATTTTTATAAATACTCCCATCCTCTCGCTGGTCAATTTCTTGCCCATTTGTTTTCCAATTCTTGGTCCCTGTCCTGATATAATGACATTTATTAAAGATTGGGGGGTACATAGGGGGAGGCAAACTGGGGCAGCTGTCACAGGCAGCAATATTTAGGGGGGAATAGAACAAAAATTATTATTATTTTCAAAATGTCAACTTTCTTGGTGCAGATATAAAATATAAATGGTATTTACTTTAGTAGCTCTAATAATCTAATAATGCTTAAAATGAAAATATTTGTCTTTTATAATGTACACAAATCATATATAAATGTTTATGGTAGATGTCTTTCTTAACATTAATGAATTAATTTAACACAGGGAACCGCAGTTGGGGGCAGACTATTCTGTAGCAGGTGAAATGGGTGTTGGATGGTTTGTGAAAATGTGAGTTAGATAAATATACTATATTTTAGTTTCCAGCCATCACCTCTTGATTTACAATGGGCAAATTGGAGGTTCGGTGGCACAAATGCAGCTCTGGAACCACAGTGGTTTTTGCAGCCGCAGTCTCAATTAATGTTATAGGTTTGCAGGGCAGAACGGTCACATTTATAGAGGAAATGACATCTGCACACAACGGGGAGGCGTTTGGTGGAGTCAGGGCACAAGAACAACTTTACTGTATATTGCCTACGTGTGCTCGCCCATTCCCCACCCTGTTCACTCCCCTAAATCGGTGGCTGTAGTAAGTGTCTTTGCACTCAGAGGTGACTTGGACGTGGCTGCGTTCTATTGCGTACCGTCCGGATCTGGGCAAGCACAGGGTATTTTCTGCTGACGATAGCACCCATGACTCAAACCTAAGGTGTGCATTGAATGAGGCTCCTGATTGGACCTGAATCACAGCTATCAATTTAGATGCTTCATTTTTATCCACATTACTGACCATAGGAGATGGAATACCCTGGACAACTGCATTCCTCTGTACTGAAAACAGTCTTCCTTCCCAAGCTTCACTTCCAGAACCCAAGTCCCCTGGAATCTGCCATAATCCACAGACTAGACTAGCTTTAGAGAGTCGCAGACATATGCTCACATTGAAACAGTGTAATAGTCACAAACAGTCTGGGGTATCTGCAGTATGCATGACCAGTATCCTTGAAGAAGAGGGGCAAGTGTGGCATTTGGAGGAGGGATTTGAAATGTAAATGGTGTCATAAAATGATCACAAGGGAAAACACATGATTTTCATTTTTCCTATTTTGCCATCTCTTTTTGGCTATTAAAAGTATTTACCACTTTGAGATTTTTACACATTTTACTTTCTAACATCATAGAATCATAATGGATTTATCCCAGAATCCCTCCCACTGATAAAAACATAACAGTCCACAATGCCGAAACAAAATAGCTAAACATTTTTCTTAAGTAATTACAAATATAAAACAGACAACGATTGCTTGTTCATTTTGCCCAAGTAAACCCTGCTGTAATTAGTTGTCTTCAGAGGTCACATAAGTAATTGGATCCCACCTGTGTACAATTAGTGTTTCACATAATCTGAAAATAAACACACGTGTCTGTGAGAGGTCCTACAGTTGGTCAAAGCTTCATCATGAAGTTCAAAGAAAATTCAAATATAACATGTTAATGATCAGCACTCGTCAGAAGAAGGTTATTGTGGAGATGGTGCCCGAGAAGCGGGCGAAGGTGCCCGCCATCGCTATGCCCCTGGAGGGGCTGAAGATATACCTGGTGCCCGGGAAGGGGATGAAGAGTCCCCCGGCAGCTGAGCCCTGCAAGTGGGTGAAGAAAGAAGAGGAGAAGTACTCACCCGTCCAGCGATCCAGCGGCGGTGAGTATAACTTTCTTTCTGCAGGTCCCGTCCGCGGAGGAAGGATGAGCCAATCAGGGCTCATCTTTCCCCGCTGGCCAATCAGCGGCCGGATGCGCGAGCCAATCGCGGCTCGCGCCCGGCCATTCAAAAGATTGGCGCCGACGCGAGCCAATCAGCGCTCGCGCCGGCTGATGACGTCACGCCGGCGACTATATAAGTCGCCGGGTGGCGCCATTTTGCGAGAAGTCCGTCGGCGGAGAAGAGAGAGGACGTCTCTCCACGACGTCGAGCCAGAAGACCAGCGGCAGCGGCGGCAGGGGGCCCTTGTAAGGGCCGTGAGCTACCCTGCCGCCAGAAGACTTCAATCAAGCCGCCGGAGCGGAGAACGTCGGCGGGGAGCCCTTGTAAGGGCTGAGAGCGCCCCCGCCAAGCAGCCTTCAACAGCGCCGAAGCGGAGAAGAGGCGCCGCCGGCTGGAGGGTCTGGAAGACCCGGAGAAGAAAGAAACAGAAGACGGCGTGTCAAGTTGAGTATCCTGCGCAGAGCAGGTAAGTATACTCAACGTTGAATTCGGGCACTAGGCCCGTGGGCACAGCCGGGCACAAGGCCCGTTGGCACTGTAAATTAGGGGCACAAGGCCCAGGGACCTGGGCACTAGGCCCCAACGTGGTAGTGGGCCAGTAGGCCATTAGTATCTGTATAAAGGGGACAAGCCCCTGTTAGTTAGAGAGGGGGACTCTGAGCCCCAGGTACAAGGGCACAAGGCCCTAGGTAGTTAGTGGCCTAGAGGCCATAGGAAGGCCATAGGGCCTGGTTAGGGGCTGGTAGCCCATCTGCTATTAAGGGCACAAGGCCCTCAGTCAGTTAGGAAGGCCACAGGCCTCAGGCAGGGGCTAGGACCCCTAGGTAGTAGGGCATAAGGCCCTAGTGAGTGGGCTCAGAGCCCTGAGGTAGAGAGGGGGCTGAGGCCCAGGAAACAGAGCAGAAGGCTCTGCGTGTAGCTGGGCAGAGACCCATGGTGTGTAGGGCCTAAGGCCCTGGTGGTGAGAGGTAGAGGCGTAGGAGCCTCGTGAGAGTAGGCGCGGTCCTGTGTGAGGTGAGCACACGTGGTTAGGAGGTACGGTCGAGCGTAGGCTCCCGTGGTGCTGTAGCAACCTGCTGGTTGGCTAGCAGCGGTGTGTTCGGGTAAGTAGCGGCAAAGTACTGTAGACTGTATTTATTCTGTCTGTGTGGCGAGTGTAGTTTACATTACAGTATTTTGGTGTGCTTTCTAACTGTGTCCAGGGGCAAGACGTCAGGCCCCCATTAAAGGTAGGCTCTTGTTTCCTGTGGTTTTCCTGTGCTAACCCGTGCTGTGGGGGACAAGTGTAAGTACCAGCATACACATAGTCAGGGGAGAACACATGTAGTTTTCCTGTCCCTTAGGTCCCCGGGGTCACACTGGTACCCAGAGGGGGGTGGCTGAGTGAGTTGGTGGCAGTACAGCACACCTTGAGGCAGTTCCAGGGGCGGCCGTGGTTCTGATCAAGGGTCCTCAAGGCCGGTTCCGTGCAGGTGGACCTGTGGTTCCGGACGTAGGGACACGTGTGAGATACCCGAGTACAGGCAGTCGGGCGGTTCAGTTCGATCGGCTGTTCCGTGCGGCAGTCGGCCCGCGGGTTAGTGTGCTGTTTTACTGAGCCTCAGCCGGGCTTAAAGAACCCGTACTTAGGGCCTGTGTGTGACTCCATAGCAAGAAGGCAGCTTCTTGGTAAGACCTGGGTGAGGGGGTTAGGAACCGCCCTCCGGTTTAGGCTGTGAACACCGGCTGGTGTTCCCCGTAGCGTGTAACTAGTAGTTCCGTTAGTGCACCACATTTAGTTAGTCCTAGTGTTTGACGTAGTTGCGTTGCCGACCATTAGAACGTTGTTAGGGTCGGGTCGCCGTTGTAGCTAGTCCAGTTTGTGGGTGCCATCTTAGTTCACGGAGAGCGTAGAGGGAGGCTGTGTGTCTTGTCATCCGCAGGAGTCGGGAAGGTGCAGGAGAACCGGATCGGAAGTGGGAGTGTCCCGGTGAGTATCACGCTCGATTCCTCCTTTCGGTTAGGCCCTCACCGGCAGGTGTGTGAGGCACTTGAGGCGGGATTAGTCCTCGGATTAGTCTTGGCCTTCAGTGCCTGTAGTCCCCCGCGTCTTGGCAAGAACAAAGTGAGGAGGCGGCAAGGAGCTTGGACTGACCGTGTCCTTGTCCTTTGCCGTAGTCTCGGACAGCCCTTACCTGGTAGGCACGGCCGTAATCTCTGTCTCTATCTCAGAGGGACGTGATTGGAGGTGACTGCGGCTGCGGATCTGCTGGGATAGGATCGCAGCTGGGAAAGTGGAAGCGGACTGGAGGTGACCATCGTTTACAAGGTAAATTCTTTTGTGTGCGTCTGTCCCTGTCTTTTCCCCGCAGGGGGCGTTACATTTTGGCGTAGTCGGCAGGATCAACGATGGCTCATCGGGGGATCATTCCGCTGTACGAGGGATACAGCTGTGTCATCTCTCGTGACGAAGTGGCAGCGTTCACGAAGCAAATCCTGGAACGTTGTGAGACAAGGAAGAAGAAGAGCAAAGGTACTAAACGGCAACCGGTGGAAGAAATGCTGTGCTGGAAGTGTGGGTTGCCTGGACACTTCGCATACCAGTGCCCAGTTGCCGAGGAGCTCTTTGATGAATGGGAGGACGAAGAAGTCTCCGATGAATGGGAAGACGTAGAAGTCTTCGAGTGGAAGGACGAGGAAGCCTTCCATCCATGGTCTCAAGAGAAGTCGGAATCTGGAGGGAAGGATCGGCAGAGCCTGCTGACTGTCGGATCGCAGGTGATCGTCCCGTCCAAGCAAGATTCGCGACAGGAATACCCGCGTCAGCCGGATGCTGGAGCCGGGGTATTGGAGACGTCGGATACGTCAGACGACTTGTCCGTGGCTGTGGAAGAGTTGGTCCCTGAAGACGAAGGGAGAACTGAGCAGACCCTCCACGGGGCAACGTTGTGTCCGGAGACATGTGAAGATGTCTGCCCGGTGGTACCTGAGAGGATGGAAGCCATCAGTACCCCGGAAGAGAGAGCTGCTGAAGAAGTACTGCCTGGAGAAGACTGTACTTTAGAGAGCGCAGCTGGAGAGTGGTGGATGTTGTCACCTTCTGAAGAAGCTTCCCGCACAACCGAGGAGGTATCGGACGTATGGGAGGTTCCGGCATGCGCCGAGGAAGAGACTCCCTGGATACCGACTTCGGGCGAGGAAGTTGCCAGGATGGTGTGGATCCTGCGCGAGAGGGCTTTACCGCGAAGGACCCGGTGGACGCAAGTCAGGGATGCCGGTAAGCGACCCTTGGAGGTGGACGTAGAGGAGAAGACGTCGATTATGGGGACCACAATGGAAAAAGGCGGCGGAAATGTGGAGATGGTGCCCGAGAAGCGGGCGAAGGTGCCCGCCATCGCTATGCCCCTGGAGGGGCTGAAGATATACCTGGTGCCCGGGAAGGGGATGAAGAGTCCCCCGGCAGCTGAGCCCTGCAAGTGGGTGAAGAAAGAAGAGGAGAAGTACTCACCCGTCCAGCGATCCAGCGGCGGTGAGTATAACTTTCTTTCTGCAGGTCCCGTCCGCGGAGGAAGGATGAGCCAATCAGGGCTCATCTTTCCCCGCTGGCCAATCAGCGGCCGGATGCGCGAGCCAATCGCGGCTCGCGCCCGGCCATTCAAAAGATTGGCACCGACGCGAGCCCATCAGCGCTCGCGCCGGCTGATGACGTCACGCCGGCGACTATATAAGTCGCCGGGTGGCGCCATTTTGCGAGAAGTCCGTCGGCGGAGAAGAGAGAGGACGTCTCTCCACGACGTCGAGCCAGAAGACCAGCGGCAGCGGCGGCAGGGGGCCCTTGTAAGGGCCGTGAGCTACCCTGCCGCCAGAAGACTTCAATCAAGCCGCCGGAGCGGAGAACGTCGGCGGGGAGCCCTTGTAAGGGCTGAGAGCGCCCCCGCCAAGCAGCCTTCAACAGCGCCGAAGCGGAGAAGAGGCGCCGCCGGCTGGAGGGTCTGGAAGACCCGGAGAAGAAAGAAACAGAAGACGGCGTGTCAAGTTGAGTATCCTGCGCAGAGCAGGTAAGTATACTCAACGTTGAATTCGGGCACTAGGCCCGTGGGCACAGCCGGGCACAAGGCCCGTTGGCACTGTAAATTAGGGGCACAAGGCCCAGGGACCTGGGCACTAGGCCCCAACGTGGTAGTGGGCCAGTAGGCCATTAGTATCTGTATAAAGGGGACAAGCCCCTGTTAGTTAGAGAGGGGGACTCTGAGCCCCAGGTACAAGGGCACAAGGCCCTAGGTAGTTAGTGGCCTAGAGGCCATAGGAAGGCCATAGGGCCTGGTTAGGGGCTGGTAGCCCATCTGCTATTAAGGGCACAAGGCCCTCAGTCAGTTAGGAAGGCCACAGGCCTCAGGCAGGGGCTAGGACCCCTAGGTAGTAGGGCATAAGGCCCTAGTGAGTGGGCTCAGAGCCCTGAGGTAGAGAGGGGGCTGAGGCCCAGGAAACAGAGCAGAAGGCTCTGCGTGTAGCTGGGCAGAGACCCATGGTGTGTAGGGCCTAAGGCCCTGGTGGTGAGAGGTAGAGGCGTAGGAGCCTCGTGAGAGTAGGCGCGGTCCTGTGTGAGGTGAGCACACGTGGTTAGGAGGTACGGTCGAGCGTAGGCTCCCGTGGTGCTGTAGCAACCTGCTGGTTGGCTAGCAGCGGTGTGTTCGGGTAAGTAGCGGCAAAGTACTGTAGACTGTATTTATTCTGTCTGTGTGGCGAGTGTAGTTTACATTACAGTATTTTGGTGTGCTTTCTAACTGTGTCCAGGGGCAAGACGTCAGGCCCCCATTAAAGGTAGGCTCTTGTTTCCTGTGGTTTTCCTGTGCTAACCCGTGCTGTGGGGGACAAGTGTAAGTACCAGCATACACATAGTCAGGGGAGAACACATGTAGTTTTCCTGTCCCTTAGGTCCCCGGGGTCACACTGGTACCCAGAGGGGGGTGGCTGAGTGAGTTGGTGGCAGTACAGCACACCTTGAGGCAGTTCCAGGGGCGGCCGTGGTTCTGATCAAGGGTCCTCAAGGCCGGTTCCGTGCAGGTGGACCTGTGGTTCCGGACGTAGGGACACGTGTGAGATACCCGAGTACAGGCAGTCGGGCGGTTCAGTTCGATCGGCTGTTCCGTGCGGCAGTCGGCCCGCGGGTTAGTGTGCTGTTTTACTGAGCCTCAGCCGGGCTTAAAGAACCCGTACTTAGGGCCTGTGTGTGACTCCATAGCAAGAAGGCAGCTTCTTGGTAAGACCTGGGTGAGGGGGTTAGGAACCGCCCTCCGGTTTAGGCTGTGAACACCGGCTGGTGTTCCCCGTAGCGTGTAACTAGTAGTTCCGTTAGTGCACCACATTTAGTTAGTCCTAGTGTTTGACGTAGTTGCGTTGCCGACCATTAGAACGTTGTTAGGGTCGGGTCGCCGTTGTAGCTAGTCCAGTTTGTGGGTGCCATCTTAGTTCACGGAGAGCGTAGAGGGAGGCTGTGTGTCTTGTCATCCGCAGGAGTCGGGAAGGTGCAGGAGAACCGGATCGGAAGTGGGAGTGTCCCGGTGAGTATCACGCTCGATTCCTCCTTTCGGTTAGGCCCTCACCGGCAGGTGTGTGAGGCACTTGAGGCGGGATTAGTCCTCGGATTAGTCTTGGCCTTCAGTGCCTGTAGTCCCCCGCGTCTTGGCAAGAACAAAGTGAGGAGGCGGCAAGGAGCTTGGACTGACCGTGTCCTTGTCCTTTGCCGTAGTCTCGGACAGCCCTTACCTGGTAGGCACGGCCGTAATCTCTGTCTCTATCTCAGAGGGACGTGATTGGAGGTGACTGCGGCTGCGGATCTGCTGGGATAGGATCGCAGCTGGGAAAGTGGAAGCGGACTGGAGGTGACCATCGTTTACAAGGTAAATTCTTTTGTGTGCGTCTGTCCCTGTCTTTTCCCCGCAGGGGGCGTTACATTATAATGAGATTTCCAAACTGTTTACCATCCCCCAGAGCACTATCACATCCATCATAAAGAAATTAAGATAATGTGGCACAACTGTGAATTTGTCTAGAACAAAACTGAATATCCCTCCGAGAAGGGTACTTGTCAGGGTACCCACCAAGAGGAGCCTGGCAGCTCTGTCAGTTTAGCTTTCCATTGCAGAGATGATAGAAACTATCCATAGGACAACAGTAGCCTGGCTACATGAAATCTTACCTAGAATTTGTCTGAAAGCATGGGGAAGATCTTTATACCAAGTGGAGAAAGATTATCTGTCCTGATGAGACCAAGATTGAACGTTTGGCTTCAATGCTAGGCAGAAATCTAACGCAGCACGTGATTCCAAAAGAATGATCTCTACATTGAATCATGCTGGTGGTATAATGTTATGGAATTTTTCCTCTGCATCAAGAACTGGAAAACTTGATAAAATCGAGGGCAAAATGAGTGGACTAAGATGTAGCCAAATCTTGCAGGAAAACCTGCTGCAGTCAACAGCAGGTCAGTGAGCCGAAGCGTACAGCAAATGCCACATTGGAGTGGCTTAAATACCGAGCAAATCATTGTTCCAGAGTATCCCGGTCAAAGCTAAGTCACATTCCCAATCTGTGGAATGGTTTGAAAATTTCCCACCAAGGGTCCTCTTGTAACCGAAAATGGTAAAGCAGAATTGGCGAAAATTGCAGTTTCTTGGTGTGCAAAGCAGGTAGAAGATTGCCCAAATATACTCACGGCTTTAATTCCTGCTAAATGAGTTTCTACCAAGTATAAAAATAAGGGTGTGAATATATATGTAACCAGTCATTTTTTTGCAATTATTTAAACTAAAGCTTTAGAGACGTATTTTATATTTGTCAAATGTCTTTAGATCGGTGTTAAGAATTACCATATAAATTAATTTAGATTATATAATATAAGAGAAGAAAATAAAATGAAATGGGAAGAGTGGGGGAGGGGGTGAACACTTTTATATAACACTGTATATAACAGACACACATGGATGGTATATATGGATCCTGATTAGTATAATTTACAAACAACATTATAAAATAAATATACAATTTTCACTCTGCATCTTTTGAACAATGTTTCATGATTTGGGGGGATTTCGATCATCTGTAATAACTCCCCAATGAAGAGCAATTACCGGCACAGACTTGCTAAAGCTCCTAGCAATAAAACGAGTTCGAAATGTTCTTGTTCCACCTCAACTCTCATAGCGCATTGATTTCTGGCCGCAGGAAACGTATAAATGATGTGACAGTAAAAGCTACTTAAATAGAGAAGGTTGGTTCTCCCAGGTTTTGTAAGTTACTCAGTATTGTTTAATCGGAAACATATGAAAAAGGGTCGACGCTTGATGTTCCCCTTTGGAAAGTAGCATGGATGAAAGAAAACACCTCTTGTCTGGTCAACCACGTTATTAAGTACAGTCTATCGTTATACAGCGATCTACATTACAATGAAAGCATTGGCTAAACATACACTAGGAGGTCTTGATGAAGTTTGATTTCACATGATTGCCCTTTTGTGCATATAATTTACATATAAAACTGTTCTCTCTGTACTGTTAGCCATTATGATATCATGGGAAAAATGGGGAAGGGATGACAGGAAAAACCGCTCCGCACAAGTTAGTACCCTACCTCACTAATGAGTATATATTGTTATGTGAGGGGGTGCTAAGGTCATATATATGAACATATAATCCAAAAAGAAAGGGAAAAAAAGGGTGATGACCTAAACAAGCACTCCAGGTACATACAAATAATCAATTAATACATATTGTTTTTATTGGTATGCATTAAAAATGGTACATATAGATACACCACACAGATAAAAAAGCGAAATATAAAAAGAATGTAGTGTTGAAAAGTATAGAATTAAAAATGAATGGACCCTGGGATGGAGCCGATCAGAATCCGTATAACATTCCCAAAGGGAAAGTCACTGATATAGGATCTCTTGTGGGAGTATACACAACACAAATAGAGTGGTAAACGATGTGCACATTCTGCATGGTAACAGTGTGTCACTTGTATAGCACTTGATATTTTGTGTTGTGTTTAGTGTGAGCTATAGATGGCAGTATTGCCTAATTTGTTCCTCAATTGATCCAATAATGAGTTATCCTTCAGAGTGCCGTGCACCTTAATACATACTAGAGATTCTTTAAACACGAGCCCTGTGTAGTATAGGAATTGGCAAGTATATAGTAGCTTGTGTTCTCAGACATATGCGCCTACTTAGGCTATGACTCTAGATGTTACTCAGTGACTCGTGTATAACGGATGATCTCTATAGTACTGGTCTTCTAAAGGGCCACTTTAGTGTATTTATTCCTGTATTGACATAGGTTGCTGTCACCAAATTCATACATCAAGAGTCATCTAGATATTTGTTAGAAACTGACATAATGGTTGAGGTAAGTATAGTAGAATTACATAAAATGAAAAAAACCAAAATAAATATAAACTAGTGAGTAGCATGATTGAATGTCACAATCATATGTGTATATTCATTTCTATCAAAATTATATCCACTGTGAAAAAATGTGAGTATCGATTATGGAAAAAAATGTTAAAACAAACTACGTGTTAGTTGTTATTTTATATTTATTTCCTATATTATATATCTTTCTTAAATTATTTATTTGTATTTTTTAATTTTTTAAAATTTTTATACTTTTTTATATATATCTTTTCTCTCATCTCCTATATTTTTTGCTTTTTGGAATTGTTATTCATTTATTTATTTCTCACTTCTTATTTTTTTTTATTTTTTTTTTATATTGTTTATTTTCTGTTGTTTATCATTTATTATTTTTCATATTTTATTTTCTGTTTTTTATTTTTTTATTATATTATTTTTTTAGTATTATTTTATATTTTTGTATTTTTTTTATATTTTTCCATTTATTTATTTATTTTCTTACTTTTTTATATTCTTTATTCTTTTAGATTTTTATAGATTTTTATTCTCCATTTATTTTCCCATATATTATTTTTATGTTACTAATTTATGATTATTAGTGTATTTGATATATCCATCTAATAGAATTAATCAAATGTAAAGTGTGAATATAGATATCTCAGATGTGCATGTGAACCTGAATATCTAATAATTATGTATAAAGCCTTGTGTGTAATATAATAAGGCAAATGTGCAAAAAAATGGGAAACAGTTATATTAGATACTATGACCCACTAAAGTGTATAAATATATCCAAGTTGATTAAGGACCAATACTATTGGTCAGGTGAAAAAAAGGGAACAAATAAATACAAAAACAAATATAAAGAGTGAGAATATATATATATATATATATATATATATATATATATATATATATATATGTATATTAGGGTCTGTGCTAGAGTAAGTAGGTTTCTATGATGGAATTAGTCGTCAAATTCAATTGACCATGGGTACATTACCAATGTACTATCGCAAATTGCCCTCAGGTGATTCATATATATCACAAAGAGTCCAATAGTGAGTATATGGCAGAGATATTCAATATGGGATATATAAAGAAGAATAATAATAAACAAATGAAAAAGCAAACAGAAAAACAAAAATAACAAAATTATTAGTATTAGAACGAATATAAACCGGACCTAAATTGTGATAGATCGTTGATACAACAAATATCATGAACTTGAAATAGGCCATTAGGATATTATGACTTGTTCTCATTATTCGGTAAGTATGTTATTGTTATTGTAATCAAAAAGTATGTTCTCAAGATGAAATTCAGTATCCATTATGAAATGAATATGTTACCTCATAAGATTCAGATGCATTAGTAGTGGCATTGCTTGCTCCTACAGAAAACTAGCATAACTAGTATTCTCATTTAGGCCAAATGGCATTATAGAATTCAATAGGAAAATCCATCGGCTTTCCCTCTGTAGGAGCTGTTTGATAACATCACCCCCTCTGATACCCATCTTAATTTGTTCGATCCCAAAAGCTTTCGTGTCATGGGGATTTTCTCCATGTTTATGGAGGAAGTGGCGTGCCACTGATGTCAGTTGTTTAAATGTATCTTTATCTGTGGGTGCATTCCTGATTGAACCAATGTGTTCTAATAGTCTGTTTTTTAACATTCTGCTAGTCGTGCCTACGTAGATCAAATTACAAGGACATGTAAGAACGTATATCATACATTTGGTAGTGCAGTTAATAAACTGTTCAATTTGATGTTTATTCCCATATCTGTCAGAAATGTCTCTGGTTCTTTCCATATAAGAGCATGCCTTACACTGACCACATTTATGGGATCCTTTAACTGATAGAATTAGGGTACCTATCAAAAAGTGACTTCTCACCAATTTGTCACCTAGATTAGGTGATCTACGCCAGCTAAAATCAGGTCTTGGCCCCAAATTTTTAGACAAATCCATATCTGATAGGAGAATAGGCCAATGTTATGGTACAATGTTTTGTATCTCCTTCCATTCATGGCAAAAGTTGCCTACAATTCTAATTTTCTTGTCATTCTTGGGTTTGATCTTACCATACATCAATTTACTCCTATCTTTAATATTAGCCTGATTAAAGGCTCTTTTAATGAGTCTCTTACTGTAGCTTCGTTGCACAAGTCTCATACTTAATTCTACAGATCTTTGCTTAAAATCAGAGGGGTTGGAGCAATTGCGTTTTAGTCTCAAAAATTCTCCCTTGGGTATGTTGTTTATTACAGGTGGGAAATGGGAACTTTCACTATGTAATATACTGTTGGTCGCTGTTTTCTTGCGGAATAGGTCGGTAACAATTCTACCATCTGGCATTTTCCTGATAGTCAGGTCTAAGAAATTGACATGCTTCTGGTGCATTTCATATGTTAGATGTAAGTTGTTTGGGTTGTTGTTAAGAGTTTCTACGAACTCTACAAACATTTCTTGCTTGCCATTCCACATAATAAGTATGTCGTCGATATAGCGCATCCAAACAGTTATATTATCAGTATATCTGTTCAGTTGGTCACAGAAAACTGTCTCCCTCTCCCACCTGCCCAAGTAGAGATTGGCAAAAGTGGGGGCACAAGCCGCCCCCATTGCCGTCCCTTGTACCTGTAGGTAAAATCTGTTGTCAAAAACAAAAAAGTTTCTCTTCAGTATAAATTCAAGGAGTTCGATCAAAAAGAGGCTAAATGTGGGGTTGTCATTGGCCTGTAAGAAGAACTTGACAGCATCAATACCCACTTAATGTTGGATGCTGGTATAAAGTGACTCTACATCCATTGTGATGAGCCAAACATCTTGTTCCAAGGTGATACCATCTAAAAGCTTAAGGATGTCTGTAGTGTCTCTTACGTAAGAGGGTAAGGAAGTGACATAATCACGCAAATGTAACTCAATGAAAATGCTTGCTTGTTCGGTCAAGCCTCCTATACCCGAAAGAATTGGTCTTCCGGGTGGTTTAATGCCATTTTTATGAATTTTAGGCAATAAGTATATTGTTGGTATTTTAGGATTGTCAATGCTTAAAAATTCAAATTCTGATTTCAAAATCACTCCACTTACAAAAGCTCTTTTGATCATTCGATCATATATAGATTTGAAATCATTCAGAGGATTAGAAAAGAGTAATTTGTAGCATTGTTTATCTCCTAGTTGTTTCTGCATTTCTTCCTTATACAAAGTAATAGGCCAAATCACTACATTCCCACCCTTATCAGATGGTTTGATAACAACATCTTGCCAAGATTGAATCTCTTGAATGGCTCGTCTTTCATCTCTTCTCAAATTGTCCCATTTTCTATTTCTATTCTTCATGGATTTGAGTTTTAAGGTATCTAGATCGCGTGATACCATATTCTCAAAAACTTTTATTTGTGGACTAATATTGTCATGGGGACAAAAAGTGGATCTTTTTTTACATGTAGGTCTAAAGGTTTGGCTAGATGTAATTTCCCTGCCAGTTTGTTCCTCTAAGAGATATTCTAAAGCAGACAAAGCTGTGTTATCTTCCTCCTCCAGATTCACATCCCTTGTTGGTATTACCGGATTTATACTAGTATCCACTTCTTCTGAAATAGATATTGGGATACTGAAAAATCTATCAGTATCTTCTCTGGTACCCACGGAGGCATTTGCACTGGTTTCTTGCAAATTAATAGGCTCATTTTTACTAAAGAATTTATTCAAACGTAGTTTCCTTGTGAAGAGGTGGAGGTCTTTTTCCCATCTAAAGCGATCAAAATTGTTCACTGGTGAGAACGTTAGACCATAACTTAATAATCTTATATAATCCCCAATTGTAAAGCGCTACGGAATATGTTGGCGCTATATAAATAACTGATGATGATGATGATGATGATGATGTGACTCATTTAAAATTCTATCTGACAAGTTGATTATCCGTAGGGAATCATTTATTTGCCCCTGTATTTTCTGTTGTATTGATAATTGTCCTTCCAGGGAGTTCGTGAGCGGTCGCGTAGATTTCTTGTGTCCCCTCCTAATACGTTTGTTCCACCGGTTTCCTCCCCTAGAGGTCTCTGAGTTTCCCCTAAAAAAGTATTCTTGTTGGTATTTCTCCTGGTTCTAGATTGAGTTCTCCTCCTATTGAAAGGGTTATCATTATCATTATCTGAAGATTCTAATTCTGATGATTCAGGACTAATGGATATATTTCGTCCTGTTTTGGCAGTGGGATAATGTTTCCATTTAAAGATGCGACCATTCGCATAATTTCTTTGATCGCGATTAAATTTGGATTTTTTTCCTTTCAATAAGGTTATCCTCAAGTCGATTCAAATCCTGTTTGTATCTTTCATATGTCTTCTGAAATAAGTCTGTTGTTTCATATTCTTTCAATTTAAGACTAAGTTGTTCAATATCTCGTGAATATGATTCTAATAGAAGATTGTCATGCTTTAAAATAATTTGCATTAATTCCTTAGAGCATTTAAGAAGAGCCATTTCCCATTCTGACTTTAATTCCTTAGTGGCTAACTCATATGTCGGGAATATCTTAGGTCTCAAGCCACGTGGAGTGATCATTTCTTTTATATAATTTTCAGTGGTGGTTATATTCCACCATGTTTTACTTTGTTTATGCATTAGTGTTTTTAATTGGTTTAGATCTTCCAACCAGGGATCGTTATTAGAGCTGGTGTTAGCTATATCTTGATCAGAGAAAATGGATCCCAAATTGTCTTTCCACTTATCACACCTTTTGCTGAGATCTGCTCTTAAGTTAAACATTGCTATTATTAAGTTATACAGGTAAAGGTGGATTACTCGTAACTTGAGAACAAGAATTGGGAAGATACTTTAAAGAGGTGGATCACCTGTTAGGTAGGGGTATAACAACAGATGAAGCAGTAGGTTAAAGCCTAATTCGTATATCAACCCAAAAGTTGGTCAGTGGCTATTTGCTGTCTTTATAGGTGATCAGTGTTGTCAGATAGAGAGTGAGGTATCTTATATCGTATGAGGATTGGTCGCCCAAAGTATTACAGTATACCCATGTATAGGTTTCTTGTATAATAATACAAGTGGTATATCAAAAAATTATTAGTCAAGGATTAAGTATAACAGACTAAGGGCTAGATTTACTAAGCTGCGGGTTTGAAAAAGTGGGGATGTTGCCTATAGCAACCAATCAGATTCTAGCTGTCATTTTGTAGAAAGTACTAAATAAATGAAAGCTAGAATCTGATTGGTTGCTATAGGCAACATCCCCACTTTTTCAAACCCGCAGCTTAGTAAATCTAGCCCTAAGTCTTTATTCACTATATAAGTTATCACATCTGTGCAGGAGCTAGAGTCTGAGTATAGACACTCAGTAGAACATATGATATCATGGGAAAAATGGGAAGGGATGACAGGAAAAACCGCTCCGCACAAGATAGTACCCTACCTCACTAATGAGTATATATTGTTATGTGAGTGCCTGTTAGCCATTATGCAATGTGTTATTTTGTTATTATAATTATAACCGGGCTTGTTCATCAAAGGGTTTTCAGCTGACAGGAGTTGAACCCAGTGCGGTTTTCTGCTGCTGCAGCCCATGCATTTCCAGGCTCTACGCGCTTTGCAGTCAGACATGCCCCTCTGCCTACCACCGCTATAACACATTGGTTATTTGAGTTACTGACGCCTCCCTGTCAGCTTGAACCATTGCGCACCGTTCTCTGTAAACTCCAGAGGGGATCAGCACTTTCTGAGATGATCAAACCACCCGGTCTGGCATCAACAATCATTCCACGATCAAATTCACTTGGATCACTTTTCTTCCCCATTTTGGTGTTTGGTCTGAACAACAACTGAACCTTTTCAGCCTGTCTGCATGCTTTTATGATTGTGTTGCTGCCACATGATTGGCTGATTAGATATTTGCATTAACGAGCAGGTACACAGGTGCTTCTTGGCCTTTTGGCTAAGAGTAGGTGTACATGCCCATGGATGCAGTGGGGCTTAAAGACACCCCCTGTAGGCGATGGGCCGTCACCTGGTCCTCTGGCCAAGAGGCCGGCTGCCTGGAGCCCGAGTTGCTACATGCCCAAAAATGCATTGTGGAGAGAGAGGCACCTGTGCACAGAGTAAGGCCCTCTGCACCTTTAATTTTCAGGCAGCACCATTTTTTTTGCCCTAGCCTGTTGGCCGAGTGCAAGCATCATTTTTATATTTCCGTCCAAAAGGCTGGGGCCTTATGGCACTTATTTATTTATTTATTTATTACACTTGGTACCAAGCACTCTTTTGATTATGTGTCTTTGTTTTTGCCACATTTGGTAGGGGTTTGGGTATAGGATCTTATGGGCGACCCTCTTTCCCCAAGTCATCTGAGGCTCCCTCCTTTTGGAGGGAGCCTTTTATGTCGGTGATATAAAGGAGCTTCAGCAAAGGAGGGACTGAAGATCTCCCTTTTTTTCCCTCTCTGGGGCCTTTTGTGATTCTGAGTCATGTACCTCGGAAATAAAAAAAAATAATAATTAAAAAAAGAGTAGGGTGGTATTGGTTCACATTATGAGAAGGGGTCTCCATGCTCATTGCCCCCCCCCCCCATTTGCTCTAGTGGGAGCCTGCTTCTAGCTGTAGCGCTGGTTAATGATTGGGGAGAGGAACTTCTTTAAAGGAATGTATATCTATATATTTAATTAGACATTGTAACAATAAATGACAGTATGAAAGAAACAGTACTAGACTCTGGTTCAAAAGGTTTAATGCAAACTCCTGAAGATGGTATGGATCTTCTGTGCGAGCTCCTGCAGATGGTATGGATCTTCTGTGTGAGCTCCTGCAGATGGTATGGATCTCCTGTGTGAGCTCCTGCAGATGGTATGGATCTCCTGTGCGAGCTCCTGCAGATGGTATGGATCTCCTGTGCGAGCTCCTGCAGATGGTATGGATCTCCTGTGTGAGCTCCTGCAGATGGTATGGATCTCCTGTGTGAGCTCCTGCAGATGGTATGGATCTCCTGTGTGAGCTCCTGCAGATGGTATGGATCTCCTGTGCGAGCTCCTGCAGATGGTATGGATCTCCTGTGCGAGCTCCTGCAGATGGTATGGATCTCCTGTGCGAGCTCCTGCAGATGGTATGGATCTCCTATGCTGGTGCAGATGTTTTAGAGGGAGGTGCAGAAAGTATAGGGTGCTGGGTCTTCTACCTGGTTGGTCTGACTCACAGGTCCAGTTCTTACCTTAGTCATCTGATACGGTGTAGATGTCCTGCTGCACGGAAGCAGTGACCAACAGGAGAGGTCGTCACTCTCTGTAGAGATCCATACGTCCCAGCTGGAGCTGGAACGAATGGGTCTCTACAGAGAGCGACAACCTTTCCTGTTGGTCACTGCCTCCTTGCAGCAGGACATCTACACCGTATGGACTGGGGGACAAGGAGTAGACCAACCAGGTAGAGGAGCCTGCACCCTTTCTGCTGATGGGACAAGCTATTATATGGGAACTGGGCCCTCAACCTTGATAGCAAGGTAGGGCCTCAGGATAAGCTCCATAGTCTCCATCATCCCTCTTGTGCAGCTCCTGCAGTTGGTGGTAACGGGCGCGTATGTCTGCAGGAGCACATAGAAGAGCAGGAGCAGAATGCCAGACAGGAGCAGCAGCTTGCAGGACCAGCGCATGAGATTGCATATGATGTTAAATAGCAATCTGAAAGAGAAACTATGTTATAGCGATGAACAGTTGCAATCATTTTGAAATAATAATAGGAGAATAATTTACCTCAGTCCTGCAATGCTGCTCCTTTTCTGCTCTTTACGTTTTACAACACTTTTCATCTGCAGTTGCCGCTCCTAAAGGAAAATCAGTGGTGGGATTATGAGGAGTACGACACAAGATCAGCCACTGAAGTTAGGGAAGTCAGAGTTGGCCGGCCATGCTACGATATTGACCATTTGGTCCCATATTGCAGCAAGTTGCCCCAAAATGAACAGCACATTATTTGCTAATAATCCAATTGAAATCAACTAGTTAAATATCCTGCATGGTTAGGTGTGTCTGGTCATCACCCAACTGTACTAACAGACCCTAGTGTAAGCCAGAGGTAAACTGGCTGCTTGGCCAGAGTGCCTGGATCTTGGCCACAATTTTGTTGATGGTGGTCTTGCTGCAATGTATGCCCAGCTTAGAGAGCTTACAGCCTGTAGGGAAAAGAAAGAGAAGTCTTCCTCATGGTAATGACTGTAACCACCAGGTATCATGCTAATCACTGCCATTGCTGGCCTCCTGCTCCACGTCAATGCACTATACTAGTGAGAGCTCTGGTGTGGTGCAGGAGACCTGGTGAGGTAGGGTCAGAGCACGTATGTTATTAGCACACTGAGCGTCTTAGCTATCTGTCCCTCTCCTGGGATGGGAACCTTTCTTTCTGATAGAAGATGTTTAGTAGTAACAAAAGATGACCTGTGACAGAGGTGGCAGGTACAAATGTCTTACTACTGACAGTAAATATGATCTCACTTTATATAACATAGAGGAAGGGGCTGATGACATGGACTCACCAGTTCAGACTTCACAATCTCTGCAGGATCTTCCGCAGCCTCCTCCACAGGTTTCATCCTGAAGAACCAGAAAATATTATTATTTAAACTTATGTCTTCTATTCACAAGAGTTACTGACACAGTCCATGGTCATAGTTCCTATCTGGAGGTTTCTCTTATACGATTTTTTTAATGTAGGATGAGCAACAATTTAACAGTATATAATAGATATTTCTGGAGTTATTAGAAAATTACAGACAGAGCCTGAATGCAATTAATAGAACAGTATGGACAGAGCCTGTCTGGAGTCACCAGTACAGGACTTAAAGACTTCCTGATATTTCTATTGCAGTATGGACAGCACTGATTATATACACAAATGTTCCTCTTTAGAACCGTATAGAATGTATGTGTACATGGAATAAACCATATAGATACTAACAGAGAAGGTGCTTCTGGCTGCGGCTGCCACTCCCGCAGGTTTCTGTTGATAATCTAGGGAAAGAGACACAGAGTGAAATAAATTATACACAACAAATCTTTAGGACAAGTTCCATGGGACTCGGATAAGCCGGCCACAGTCTGTCCCCGCAGGTTATTACCAGGTTACTATACATTTTATAGCAGAATGAGAGAAAATAATTTAATGGAAAAATTAACAAATTGGTCTTAATAAAAAAAAAAATATTTTGATTTGGTCTAGAAATTTGTCTTGAAGAGTTCATTTAGCAGCAACTTATATAGAACATGAAACAAGAACCCACTCTGATATTATGCAGGATTACAACCATAGAAATATCACTCTGGTCAGACATCCAGTATGATCTCTATATCTGACATATCAGATACTGGAACGTGGACCTATTGTGGGACAACCAATCCAGACTATGAAAAACGTTTCGCCGCTGATTACACAAAAACTTTAAGCGACAAGTCCCTGTCTGTGCTGTGACGCCCCGTCCTCCTTTATGCTTTATAATTTTTGCTGGTTTTCAGCAACTTGTTGTCACTGACTAATCCTAGTTTCCCCATTGGCCAAACTTAACTAAACGTATCCCGTGTTTTAGGTGGGTAATCACTGTCACCACCAAGCTCCATCACCAGCCTACCAGGAGCCGCTTACACTTCTCTGGGGGGTGTAGCTGCTGCAGCACCTCTTTGCTGGTTGCTAAAACCTTCTGACCATTTACTTTGGATTGGTACTGCCGGGAAGATGAACGCAGGTAGACAGGAGATGGAATAAATGGTAAGTTGTTGGTCCCAGGACACAGCTGGATTTTATAGATGGAGCAGAATATCTCTCACCCAGACTGACATTATTTTGTCCCTGATGTCTAGCACCATCTACACTGGGCCCCCCAGATCTCTACTGGACCACTGGGTGAGTGGAATCCATAAGTGTTATACACAGAGGTGGATGTGGGGGTGTATATGGTGGTATCGCCATATCGCCACTTCTCCTACTGTTTATACATAAATACATTACACATTTACATGTCTGTACACTTTACACTGGGCACACATGTAATAAACACAATAAAATATTTCCAGCAGCAAAGCACCTGCTCCTCCATCCCGCCCGGCTATCAGTTACTACATACATGAGTCCATGTTATTTACTGGTCACACAGCTGTGTCATGTTCTCTCTGCGCCTATGAACTGAGTGCCGTGTAAAATGTACCCTCAGCTCTGAAGTGACGGCACCACGGGTACTGTAAGCAAAGCCACCACCTGAGCGCCACCTCTTTATAGTAACTGTTATACTGTACCTCCTGCTCGGTGGCCAGCAGCCGCAGCCTGGTGAGCCTACTCTTCAGGAGATCATTTACCCTCATGTAGCTGCTGAGCTGCAATAGAGAGAGAATTACATTTAGATCTCAGTATATGAATACGTAGCGCACACCATATTGTATATTTGTGTAACACATTGTGTAGTGCCCTCTCCTCGCACAAAGGGGCTTATTTGCAGGGTACGGTTATGTTACTGCGCCGCTGTGTCCAAGTTTCTAGGAATCTTTCATTTGTAGATCTTATCTTACATTACAGTAATAAAGTGTGTGGACAAAGCTTCAGTTTTGGTCTTATGGGACACTTGCGAGGAGAGAGTGCACCACGGCTGTGACTATCATCACATTGGAATATTAAGTGATATAATGATGGACTGACCAGGCTTGATAGCAGCTCCTCCCGTGCCTCCAGTATATCACATTTTCTTTCCTGTTCAGGGGATAATGCAGGTATAAGGTCAGTTTTAGAGTGAGAGAGAGAAATAAGAGAGAGAGAGTGACAGAGGGTGAGAGAGAGAGAGAGAGACAGAGAGGGAGAGAGAGACAGATAAATGTATGTCACACTTTCTGTACTTTTATTTTTCAGTACAGACAGTGGGCATCACATTATTAATCCCGTCTATAATGTGAATAGTAGGAAACTGAATCTGTACCGTGAGTCAGTTTCCAGCCATTCGCATGGTGAGGGATATTAACCTTTTAGTGTCCCACTGCCATGCGGATGTCGGAGCAGGAACTGATGTGAACGTACACATGAAGATATAGCGTGGGATCATGCACAATGACATGTCACACACATGGTTCATAGTATCACAATGGCCATATTCCAATCATACCTCCCAGATGTCCTGATTTCGGCGGGACAGTCACGAATTGACGCCACTGTGCCGCCATTCCACCAGTCGGCACGTTTATCCCCAGACAAGTTGGGAGGTACGCAGCAATTTTAGGAGTTTGTTAGAGGAGGGGAATTGGAGACAGCCTAATGCTTCAGAAGCGCTTAGCACGGCCCCAGAGACCGTCACACGCCCCTCAGCCTGGCATGACCACTCCGTGTTGTGATTACCGCTGTACGTGTATGTTTGTATGTATACAAATGGTTATAGATAGTTGTCATACCAACTGCTGCTTGATCCACAGTTCTTCTGCCTCCACTTGCTTGCTCTCCCTCAGTTGTTTCCACAGGGTCTCAAGCTCATCATTATTCGACCTGGATAGACAAGTAGAGAATACATTCATATTTACCTGCTTATTTAATGTACACCAATGCCAGACAAACAGCCAGGCATACTCCGATCTGTGAGCAACAGGAAAAGGGATCCCTGGCTACAAATAACTATCAGTTACAGGTTGTGAGTGTGACAACTACGGGGGGAGGGCCCTTGACAACACCACTAGAACTTTGGAAAAAAAAATCCCACCCCGACCATAATAAGGGATTTCCTGTTTCAGCCGTTACAGGCATCACAGGACGCACCAGATTGGGTGAGTGCAGGTACGTTTCATTTTTTTCTTTTATTATAATATAATATTAGCTTTTTGTGGCGTTATCCTTTAATGTCTGCTGATAATACAAATGTTTCCCCTTTGCGATAAGATGATAGCAGGGTTCAGAAACAGCACGTAATAGAAATCATCTCTGTAAAGAGCGAATGATGGAATATTTACATTTAAATAGTCACATTCAATGCATTTTAAAATGTGCAACATAAAATAAAACAAATATTTAAAATTACATACAGGAAAGGAGAATCTACACTGGGCAGTGGGCTATATATTATTATCGGGGAGAGGACAGGTCACTGCCTCCTACAACTTCCACAAAATCATCTCATGAAATACTCTGTGCTGCTGGGGCACCTGCTCATTCCACTATATAACTCTCAGTCTGTGGCTTCCTGCTGCCTCCATTCCCATCTACACATCATGTTACTGCCCTTGTCACATGCAGCCCTGTCCTCACTAACACATCACTCATCTCCTGATATACTCTGTGCTGCTGGGGCACCTGCTCATTCCACTATACAACTCTCAGTCTGTGGCTTCCTGCTGCCTCCATTACCCATCCACACATCATGTCACTGCCCCTGTCACATGCAGCCGTCCTCACTAACACATCACTCATCTCCTGATATACTCTGTGCTGTGCTCTAAACATTAACAGGTTCTCTCATACTTGTCACATGCACCTTCACAATTATACCTCACCTCATAACTCCTGTAAACAGCGTCCAAATGACAGACCTATCAAAAACACTGCTATGTGTTTGACTTCCTCGCTCTCTCTGAGCTGCCTCTCTGCACTGTCCCTGGGCAGTGTGGTCACTCACTATGATGTCAAGTGCGTGATGTCACAGTGCGTGATGTCACCAGGGCATGTTGAAAGAGGCAGACCTGATAAAATAAGGACACTGCTGTGGCAGATTATAATGGGGGGTGTTTAGGAGCTGCCCATCCAAGCTCAGTTGTGTAAGAATGACCTTGGAGTGTGGAGCTCAGCCCATGTTCCAATAAACATGGGGATATGTTCTTAATGTGGGCAGCACGGTGGCTTAGTGGTTAGCACTTCTGCCTCACAGTTCTGGGGTCCAATGGGGCAGGGACTGATGTGAATGAGTTCTCTGTACATTGCTGCGGAATCAGTGGCGCTATATAAATAAATGGTGATGATGATGATGAATGTTCATTGTTGAATATATGGAATATATATCATAGGTGAAGGGGTTGCTGTATTTCCTGATGACAATGAAGGTTCAGGAAGGGCCCACAGTACATATGAAATTCAGAGTGAGACACATGGAGTGGGGTGACGTTATCTCCACCCAGAGCCCACAGGGTTTAATCCACCACATTAGAGAACTCTATATGGGCCCATCTCCATAGGGAAAGGACAACTATGGCCTTACCCAATGCAGTTCCTGGTTATGTAGGACAGTCCCCACCAGAGTCATGGCTGGGTAGATAGGGTGGGTCAGTAAGTTTTATGATGAGGAAAGCAGAAGGAATGATTATCAATGATTGGGGAGCGGGGATGTCTGACAATAAACATCATTTACAAACTGCAGACTATGTGGGGTATAATACATTTCCATTTGTCCCCCTTCACATAAGAACACTCCTACACTACGCCATTTATTCCGGGTTTTGGAACTGCCCCAATAAAGGCACTTTTTCAGGTATACAGATTCACCTGTGTATGGTGGAGAGAGAAACATCCAAACTTGTAACACTTTACTACATCGCCCCTTATTAATTTCCACTACTTTTACATCCTTCTAATATCCTGCTCTGTTATCCTTCTATATAATGTCAGACATTGCTGATTTTTCTACCTCGCTTCTAGCAGACCCGGGGGCAGCTTGATGCTGGATTTCATTCCTTCTGGCAGAGGCAGCTTACTGGGGAAAACAGATGCTTATTAATGATAATAATCATGAAAACGTGTTCTCACCATTAATGTAAATGGCCCTGGTTGGGAACTGAACTCATGAGCCCAGTGCTGACCCACCGCGCTGACCCGCTATCAGCCATCTCTTAAAGTATCGGATACACTACGGACATTTATTTACCAGAACACATCAGTAATGGGATGGAAATGCTGTACTCCGCCTAGTTTACATTTTTATGAATGTCACATTCACATGCAGATAAGAGTATCTCATAGGTGTTTGGGGGATGTACTGTGTATTAAACTGCATACCATTGATTTACCTCTTTATTGCACCAAACCTCTTTACTTGTTAACTTAACACCTAAAACCTTATCTATAATATAATCACACTGACAACAACTTGATTTTGGTAAAAAAACAGGTCCCAGTTTTTTAAATAATAAAAGTATGGTGGCGGCGGGAGCAATCAGCCCGGGCTTACAAGGACGTGCCCCCATAAAGCAGGACGAGGGGTCCCCCACACAAAGGGACCAAGAGCCAGGGTGATTTGAAGGGGTAGTGACATGCGGCCAATCAGCGATACCATCGTGTGAATTAGCCGCTGATTCATCATCATCATCATCATCATCATCTATTTATATAGCGCCATTGATTCCGCAGCACTGTACAGAGAACTCATTCACATCAGTCCCTGCCCCATTGGAGCTTACAGTCTAAATTTCTTAAGACACACACAGAGACTAGGGACAATTTTGATAGCAGCCAATTAACCTACTAGTATCTTTTTGGAGTATGGGAGGAAACCGGAGCACCCGGAGGAAACCCACGCAAACATGGGGAGAACATACAAACTTCTCACAGATAAGGCCATGGTCAGGAATTGAACTCATGACCCCAGCGCTGTGAGGCAGAAGTGCTAACCACTGAGTCACCGTGCTGCCCACAACTGATTGTAACATCTCCACATTACTTCAGTCTTAGAAGACAATACATTACATTGTCAATTAATTAGGTTTTCTTCTGTTACCAGGTGACCAAACAAACTCTGGTAGCAGCCCCATCACGGTAGTCCCATTGTCTCTTTGGACCTCTGTCTCTCAAGCTGACCGCGTTAGCCTGCATAGCTGTCCAGGAAGATGAGGGGGTCGGGCGAGTGGAGAGTGTCGCAGGCCCCCCTGCAAAACCACAACAAACAGAATCAGGTAATTACCCTTATTGTGTACAATATAGAATATAACACCACTAGACTTGTGTATATTCCTGTACCATTGTTCACTCTCTACCCTTGTTTTCTTTTCCAGGATTAAATGGATAACTCCAAATCAATTTGGTTTAAGATATTTTATTCACTTTTTCTTAGATGCGGAGCCACCACCCAGTGTGAGTGACCAGTCAGAGGAGCAGGAGGAGGAGCTGTGAGAGATCCCGCCCTCCTCACCGCCTGCTGGTCCTGCACATTGTCCATCTGTGCGGTCACTGGAAGCCATAGATAAATGGGACCAGATCACCAAAGAGCTCCTAATAACCATCAATCGCAGCCTTCGGTAGACGAAGCACCAGGAAGGAGTGCCAATTAACACGGAGAAGAAGGGCCTGATGGAGAGCATTTTGAACGCTATAAATGGGGTTGGCCAATCCCTGCAGCCATACTGAATCGGCTGCTCGCCGTGGTTCCCCACATGTGACCCCAGTGAGCCTGAGCCTAAGGAAGCAGAGGACTCAGGACCTGGCTCTGCTCCTACAGCCCCCAGAGCTCGGGAGGCACCGAGACAGGTGCGGGGTCCCTGAGGGGATAAGGCACAGATAGCAGAAATAACAGCAACATATTGCAAAAAATATATAAAAAATTATAAACTGCAAAACCTGGATGTGTTTCACTCTCTTAACCATAACCTCCTAATGACATATAGAAGCTTACTTAACTTATCTAATAATATAGACACTGAGACATATGAAAGTGGCTAAAGAAGGTCCCAGTTTATTAATTTTTAAATAAATGGTGGTGAAAGTGAACTGTGAGGCAGCTAAATCAAACTGATATTTGGAACCAAGCGTGGATGGCTGACGGCCTACTCCACGTAACCGGGACACATCCTAAACTGCCTGGCCAACGCTAATTCTGACGCAAGAGTGACTAAACCCAATATGGACTACGCAATGGGCGCCCTCAGATGTGGACCAAGGGATCCTCATCAAAAAGGACCGCGTCACGTTCCTCGATGGGGGTAGCAACTGTGGTCAAACAGCAATAATGTGGTGGTCGAGTACTGATGGGAATCCTTCCCTTACCTTGTCCTCCAGACACGAGTCAGGTTCTTTTCTGTTCGGATATCTGGTGGTCAGGAGATAAATACTTCAATGAAAGGGACAAGGATTGGTCAAACAACTTGGGTTTATTGAGAATGCAGTAAGGATAGTTTCGGTAAGACACCGCGCCAATGACCCCTTCAGCTCAATAGTAATGACAAAATAATGCGTCTGATCAGCATAGAGCACAATAGCATTTAACATATAACATACACCTGGTGAGTATAAGGCAGAATAACGATAACATCTTCAAAGCACATTGTCTAATAAGGCACACTGGTAATCACAGTTACTACATTCACGTTAACAATATCTGACTGGTGATGATGCAAAATCTATCAATAATAACCCATCAAGACTCTTACGGTCACTAGAGGGCTATTTATTATTCAGGTGTTTGGGGTACCGTGCTATTCCCTATGGGTCAGGCGCCCCACTTTTAGCATCTACTGCTGAGTTAACTTGAATTGCAGCGGTACCACTAACACTGAATATCACACCTTCAATATTAATAAATCAATTCTTAGGTAAATCACATAACATTAACATCATCTAAAACATTTGGTACACCAATATTATCCCCGGTAACGTTACCATATTTTCCACTGAGTCCTGGGCTGACCTGTACACACAAATTTGGTAGTGTTCCAATGTCCTGCAGAGGTTTCCATCAAGGGTTAAGTATTATAGTAGAAAGCAGGGCTGTTGCTCATTTCAGCCACAAGATGGCGCTGTTCTCTCAACAGTCAATGAATCTCTATCAGCACATGTGCTCTGCAACAGGGCAGGTGTCTAGATATCAGCACACACACAGGATATAGCTGAAACGACCGTCTTAATTGTTCCCTGCAGCCTGTGTAAAGGTATGATCTGGGGGAAAAGCTCTCACAATCCTTCCTTGTACAAGAATGCAATGTCAGTTTTGGATAGATTCTCTCATCACTCTTCCCTCTGACACTGGGATGTGTGCAGTACACTGCAGGCTAGGGTTTTACCTTGAGACGGTTCTGCAGTTAGTGGAGACTGTCTTTGGCACCCCGCTGCGTGTCCCCAGCTGTTCTCCTTCCGCTTTGCTGGCAATGTCACAGTTCTGGCAGCAGCTCACTCTTGTCTCTGCTCGGCTGCACGTCCTCGCCCTTGTTCCTTCTACCATGCTGCTCTCTTCTTCTCCTCCTTCCTGCACATCCTCTTCCTGTTACTCCCTCAGTCAATCAGGGCCTTCATCCTCCTCCTGTAATTTGGGGCACAAGTTTTCAGGAGCACAATTAACCCCTTGTATCCCTGCATTTTAAAAGCGTTTATGCACTCCTCTGTGCTGTTCAACAGGGCTTTGGGGTACCACAATAACACTGTAACGATCAGCCACTGCCCACAGTGACTTCCTACCAAATGTGCCTGCTCTGTGGCGTGGGGAAGAACCAGATTAAAACTCATACGCCACGGAAGCAGGGAGGTCTATAAAGGGCATGGGTGGGTGGGATCTTGAGCAGTGAATGAGAAAGGGCATGTGACATGCTAGGACTTATATAGACAGATCTCCAGGCACTCCCCTTCCTTCCTCATTGGTCGGCCTGGGATGTGGCATCATACTTGCAGGTAAGGTAACCTCACTTACTGCCACATATATATGCGTCTAAGTGCTTTCATCCATATGAGACTCTATTGTTATTATTGACATTCTGTGTTTCTTTCTCCATTAATCCTACATAGATGACAACAGAGTACAGGTTGTTCATAGTCATGATGGGCAACATGTTCAGATGAGTAGATAAAATATATTCTGCATAGTGAAACGTGTGTTGAGTCCATTGTGAAATTTTTTTTGTTAAAGAATCTGCTATAAACACATCGCAGCCACATTCTCCTGCAGCGTGTATACATCATGGACTAAAAGTTTCATTCCAAATTTCAATGGTTTAGGCCATCAATTCCTATATATCTGTGTGCAAGGATAGAATTGGACAATGTGCATTATTTTTAGTTTGTTTAGTTGAGCTTTAGTTTTATATATTTAGATTATACTTACAGCTGAAGTGTTGCTGAATCACATAATAATTGTCCGTTTCTGCAAGAAGCTCCTATATGTCAGGAGACAGAACATTTCTTTTTTTTAAAAAAAAGTAGTAATAAAAATGATATTAATAAAAAAGAACATAGAAAATATTTAGCATAATATATAAATCATATCCAGCCAGGGTACCACTGACACAGGCGGGATGGATACCATCTACATGTCGGAGCAGAAATCGACATTCGGCAGATCAGGCAATGTTTTTCCAGTCTTCAAATGTCCAGTTTTGGTGAGCCTGTGCTGCTGTAGTCCATAGTTTCCTGCCCTTATAATGAGGTTCCCATTAAACAACGTAAATGAAAATCTTAAAACACAAAAAGGTGTCACATGTAAAATAGACAGTCCCAACATCTCCTGACTTTATGATTACACTGTGGAATATGAGTTTCTATTAGATGGCATGAAATGAATGTAACTAATTAGGAGCGTCTGCATAGCAGAACAGCAATCAGTACAGACTTCATGTATATTGGTGTCATTTATCTGCAACTGCTGATAATCTGATTATCCTTTAATCCATACTTGCCAACTCTCCCAAATGTCCGGGAGACTCTCAAAATTTGGGTCGGTCTTACGGACTACCGGGAGAGCAAGTCTCCTGCATCCCGCAACTGCCTAGCATAAATGGCGCGTTTTACTGTGAATCGCGTCATTTTAACCCCAGCATTTCAGTCGCAGGGGCGGGGCCAAAATGACGTGTTTGGCCCCCTCCCGTCCTCTAGTCACACCCCTCTCCCGGACTACACTTGCTGAAAGTAGGCAAGTATGCTGTAATCTGTGATGTAAGTGCATTACAACATTGATGTTTTGTTAAACTGCATTATTACAGGTGTAATACGCAGCTTACTGTGTTTTCCCCTCTAAGATCCACATTATTTTCTGGGTAGAAAATATACTGAAAAGTTAATGTCCTCTGAATATTTTTATAAATACTCCCATCCTCTCGCTGGTCAATTTCTTGCCCATTTGTTTTCCAATTCTTGGTCCCTGTCCTGATATAATGACATTTATTAAAGATTGGGGGGTACATAGGGGGAGGCAAACTGGGGCAGCTGTCACAGGCAGCAATATTTAGGGGGCAATAGAACAAAAATTATTATTATTTTCAAAATGCCAACTTTCTTGGTGCAGATATAAAATATAAATGGTATTTACTTTAGTAGCTCTAATAATCTAATAATGCTTAAAATGAAAATATTTGTCTTTTATAATGTACACAAATCATATATAAATGTTTATGGTAGATGTCTTTCTTAACATTAATGAATTAATTTAACACAGGGAACCGCAGTTGGGGGCAGACTATTCTGTAGCAGGTGAAATGGGTGTCGGATGGTTTGTGAAAATGTGAGTTAGATAAATATACTATATTTTAGTTTCCAGCCATCACCTCTTGATTTACAATGGGCAAATTGGAGGTTCGGTGGCACAAATGCAGCTCTGGAACCACAGTGGTTTTTGCAGCCGCAGTCTCAATTAATGTTATAGGTTTGCAGGGCAGAACGGTCACATTTATAGAGGAAATGACATCTGCACACAACGGGGAGGCGTTTGGTGGAGTCAGGGCACAAGAACAACTTTACTGTATATTGCCTACGTGTGCTCGCCCATTCCCCACCCTGTTCACTCCCCTAAATCGGTGGCTGTAGTAAGTGTCTTTGCACTCAGAGGTGACTTGGACGTGGCTGCGTTCTATTGCGTACCGTCCGGATCTGGGCAAGCACAGGGTATTTTCTGCTGACGATAGCACCCATGACTCAAACCTAAGGTGTGCATTGAATGAGGCTCCTGATTGGACCTGAATCACAGCTATCAATTTAAATGCTTCATTTTTATCCACATTACTGACCATAGGAGATGGAATACCCTGGACAACTGCATTCCTCTGTACTGAAAACAGTCTTCCTTCCCAAGCTTCACTTCCAGAACCCAAGTCCCCTGGAATCTGCCATAATCCACAGACTAGACTAGCTTTAGAGAGTCGCAGACATATGCTCACATTGAAACAGTGTAATAGTCACAAACAGTCTGGGGTATCTGCAGTATGCATGACCAGTATCCTTGAAGAAGAGGGGCAAGTGTGGCATTTGGAGGAGGGATTTGAAATGTAAATGGTGTCGTAAAATGATCACAAGGGAAAACACATGATTTTCATTTTTCCTATTTTGCCATCTCTTTTTGGCTATTAAAAGTATTTACCACTTTGAGATTTTTACACATTTTACTTTCTAACATCATAGAATCATAATGGATTTATCCCAGAATCCCTCCCACTGATAAAAACATAACAGTCCACAATGCCGAAACAAAATAGCTAAACATTTTTCTTAAGTAATTACAAATATAAAACAGACAACGATTGCTTGTTCATTTTGCCCAAGTAAACCCTGCTGTAATTAGTTGTCTTCAGAGGTCACATAAGTAATTGGATCCCACCTGTGTACAATTAGTGTTTCACATAATCTGAAAATAAACACACGTGTCTGTGAGAGGTCCTACAGTTGGTCAAAGCTTCATCATGAAGTTCAAAGAAAATTCAAATATAACATGTTAATGATCAGCACTCGTCAGAAGAAGGTTATAATGAGATTTCCAAACTGTTTACCATCCCCCAGAGCACTATCACATCCATCATAAAGAAATTAAGATAATGTGGCACAACTGTGAATTTGTCTAGAACAAAACTGAATATCCCTCCGAGAAGGGTACTTGTCAGGGTACCCACCAAGAGGAGCCTGGCAGCTCTGTCAGTTTAGCTTTCCATTGCAGAGATGATAGAAACTATCCATAGGACAACAGTAGCCTGGCTACATGAAATCTTACCTAGAATTTGTCTGAAAGCATGGGGAAGATCTTTATACCAAGTGGAGAAAGATTATCTGTCCTGATGAGACCAAGATTGAACGTTTGGCTTCAATGCTAGGCAGAAATCTAACGCAGCACGTGATTCCAAAAGAATGATCCCTACATTGAATCATGCTGGTGGTATAATGTTATGGAATTTTTCCTCTGCATCAAGAACTGGAAAACTTGATAAAATCGAGGGCAAAATGAGTGGACTAAGATGTAGCCAAATCTTGCAGGAAAACCTGCTGCAGTCAACAGCAGGTCAGTGAGCCGAAGCGTACAGCAAATGCCACATTGGAGTGGCTTAAATACCGAGCAAATCATTGTTCCAGAGTATCCCGGTCAAAGCTAAGTAACATTCCCAATCTGTGGAATGGTTTGAAAATTTCCCACCAAGGGTCCTCTTGTAACCGAAAATGGCAAAGCAGAATTGGCGAAAATTGCAGTTTCTTGGTGTGCAAAGCAGGTAGAAGATTGCCCAAATATACTCACGGCTTTAATTCCTGCTAAATGAGTTTCTACCAAGTATAAAAATAAGGGTGTGAATTAGAGATGGGCGGGTCCGGTTCTCCGAGAACCGAACCCACCCGAACTTTGGGTATCCGAGTACCGAGCTGAGCAGCTCGGTACTCTCCCGCCAATTCCGAATCCAAATCGAGGCCGAACGTCATTGTGACGTCGTCGGATCTCGGGACTCGGTTCTCGCGATACTTCAACTTTATAAATACACGCCTCCACAGCAATCCATCGCCATTTGACAGAGGGAGAGAGCAGGGTGTAGTCATAGGCTAATTAGAGCAGGGACAGAGAAAGAATACAATATTGTTCTTGCAATTGCTCTAACCAAAATCGCTAGTGCAGAGAGGAGGATAGAGGTTTATTATTTTTTCTTCATATTTGGCACTCCCCAGCGCTTTTGGGTTGTCCCCCATAATTGTGCATTAATATTTCTGGCTGTCAAAAGTCATATCTGTCAGCAGTATCTACTCAATAATTTTAAGCACTCCTCAGTGTTTTTGGGGTGTCCTCTCTAATTGTGCATTAATATTTCTGGCTGTCAAAAGTCATATCTGTCAGCAGTATCTACTCAATAAATTTTAGCACTCCTCTGTGTTTTTGGGGTGTCCTCCCTAATTGTGCATTAATATTTCTGGCTGTCAAAAGTCATATCTGTCAGCAGTATCTACTCAATAAATGTTAGCACTCCTCAGTGTTTTTGGGGTGTCCTCTCTAATTGTGCATTAATATTTCTGGCTGTCAAAAGTCATATCTGTCAGCAGTATCTACTCAATAATTTTTAGCACTCCTCAGTGTTTTTGGGGTGTCCTCCCTAATTGTGCATTAATATTTCTGGCTGTCAAAAGTCATATCTGTCAGCAGTATCTACTCAATAATTTGTAGCACTCCTCAGTGTTTTTGGGGTGTCCTCCCTAATTGTGCATTAATATTTCTGGCTGTCAAAAGTCATATCTGTCAGCAGTATCTACTCAATAATTTTTAGCACTCCTCAGTGTTTTTGGGGTGTCCTCCCTAATTGTGCATTAATATTTCTGGCTGTCAAAAGTCATATCTGTCAGCAGTATCTACTCAATAATTTGTAGCACTCCTCAGTGTTTTTGGGGTGTCCTCCCTAATTGTGCATTAATATTTCTGGCTGTCAAAAGTCATATCTGTCAGCAGTATCTACTCAATAATTTTTAGCACTCCTCAGTGTTTTTGGGGTGTCCTCCCTAATTGTGCATTAATATTTCTGGCTGTCAAAAGTCATATCTGTCAGCAGTATCTACTCAATAATTTTTAGCACTCCTCAGTGTTTTTGGGGTGTCCTCCCTAATTGTGCATTAATATTTCTGGCTGTCAAAAGTCATATCTGTCAGCAGTATCTACTCAATAATTTGTAGCACTCCTCAGTGTTTTTGGGGTGTCCTCCCTAATTGTGCATTAATATTTCTGGCTGTCAAAAGTCATATCTGTCAGCAGTATCTACTCAATAATTTGTAGCACTCCTCAGTGTTTTTGGGGTGTCCTCCCTAATTGTGCATTAATATTTCTGGCTGTCAAAAGTCATATCTGTCAGCAGTATCTACTCAATAATTTGTAGCACTCCTCAGTGTTTTTGGGGTGTCCTCCCTAATTGTGCATTAATATTTCTGGCTGTCAAAAGTCATATCTGTCAGCAGTATCTACTCAATAATTTTTAGCACTCCTCAGTGTTTTTGGGGTGTCCTCCCTAATTGTGCATTAATATTTCTGGCTGTCAAAAGTCATATCTGTCAGCAGTATCTACTCAATAATTTTTAGCACTCCTCAGTGTTTTTGGGGTGTCCTCCCTAATTGTGCATTAATATTTCTGGCTGTCAAAAGTCATATCTGTCAGCAGTATCTACTCAATAATTTGTAGCACTCCTCAGTGTTTTTGGGGTGTCCTCCCTAATTGTGCATTAATATTTCTGGCTGTCAAAAGTCATATCTGTCAGCAGTATCTACTCAATAATTTGTAGCACTCCTCAGTGTTTTTGGGGTGTCCTCCCTAATTGTGCATTAATATTTCTGGCTGTCAAAAGTCATATCTGTCAGCAGTATCTACTCAATAATTTGTAGCACTCCTCAGTGTTTTTGGGGTGTCCTCCCTAATTGTGCATTAATATTTCTGGCTGTCAAAAGTCATATCTGTCAGCAGTATCTACTCAATAATTTGTAGCACTCCTCAGTGTTTTTGGGGTGTCCTCCCTAATTGTGCATTAATATTTCTGGCTGTCAAAAGTCATATCTGTCAGCAGTATCTACTCAATAATTTTTAGCACTCCTCAGTGTTTTTGGGGTGTCCTCCCTAATTGTGCATTAATATTTCTGGCTGTCAAAAGTCATATCTGTCAGCAGTATCTACTCAATAATTTTTAGCACTCCTCAGTGGTTTGCGCTCAGAATGGATTCAAAGCAGTCCACATATGATCTAAATGAGCAACCAGGTTCTGTCACCAGTCCTGATGTTAGTGTTCCCAGTACGTCATCTGGCCAAGGCGATGTCAAACAACAGAGTGTTTTCAAATTAGTGCAAAAAACAAAAACCAAAAAAAAATTTACTGTATTGAAGCGAAAAAGAAGTGTAACTGAGCAAAAGTTAAGTGACGATAAAAAAAAAATTGCAAGCATGCCATTCTACACACGCAGTGGCAAAGAGAGAATGAGGCCTTCACCTTTGGCTATTAGTGGCAGATCCCAAAAAGTTACCCAGCCTACAATTGGTGCACAACTACTGTTACGCGTCAAAGCCGAGCTGCAAGATAACAGTGAGGCATTACAGGAGAATATTTGCTCTGATTCACAAATGATAACAATCCCTGTGGAGAGTCCATCCAACAGTGGGATGTCTAATCGTGAGCATTCTGCTGATGTGTGCCTTAATAGCCCGAGTGTAGCCGGTGATACCCAAATTGAGGATGCCACTTTGGAATTAGAAGAGGATGAGGGGGAGATTTGTGTAGGCGACGAGGGCGCTAATGATGATGTTGATGATTATGATGCAGACAGATACCAAATTGCCTTTCTCAATTTCTATTTATATTCTAGATTATATAACGGCTGAATAGTTTTCTATTTTACTCCTAGTGGAGAGAGGATCTGATGCAGACAGATACCAAACTGCCTTTGTCCATTTCAATTTATATTGTACAGTATATAACGGCTGAATTTATTAGTATTTTATACAAGTGGAGGGGGGCCTAGAGAGACAGAAACCAAACTGGCTTTCTCCATGTCAATTAATATTGTACAGTCTATATCGGCTGGATTTTTTGGTATTTTATACAAGTGGAGGGGGGCCTAGAGAGACAGAGTGACCCCAAACTGTCTTTCTCCATGTCAATTAATATTGTACAGTCTATAATGGCTGAATTTTTTAGTATTTTATACAAGTGGAGGGGGGCCTAGAGAGACAGAGTGACCCCAAACTGTCTTTCTCCATGTCAATTAATATTGTACAGTCTATAATGGCTGAATTTTTTAGTATTTTATACAAGTGGAGGGGGGCCTAGAGAGACAGAAACCAAACTGGCTTTCTCCATGTCAATTAATATTGTACAGTCTATAATGGCTGAATTTTTTAGTATTTTATACAAGTGGAGGGGGGCCTAGAGAGACAGAAACCAAACTGGCTTTCTCCATGTCAATTAATATTGTACAGTCTATAATGGCTGAATTTTTTGGTATTTTATACAAGTGGAGGGGGGCCTAGAGAGACAGAGTGACCCCAAACTGTCTTTCTCCATGTCAATTAATATTGTACAGTCTATAATGGCTGAATTTTTTAGTATTTTATACAAGTGGAGGGGGGCCTAGAGAGACAGAGTGACCCCAAACTGTCTTTCTCCATGTCAATTAATATTGTACAGTCTATAATGGCTGAATTTTTTAGTATTTTATACAAGTGGAGGGGGGCCTAGAGAGACAGAAACCAAACTGGCTTTCTCCATGTCAATTAATATTGTACAGTCTATAATGGCTGAATTTTTTGCTATTTTATACAAGTGGAGGGGGGCCTTGAGAGACAGAAACCAAACTGGCTTTTTCCATTTCTTTACATATTTAACTATAAGTGTAGGGTGTAATATACATTCAAAGACGATGGCTGCATTGCCAATATGCATAGATGGAGAGGAAGACAATCTGTTTTGTGTGTAGAATAGGCCTACCAACGAAGAATTAAACTGTTTTTTTGGATGATTTATTACCTCAACAATTAGATTACTTGTCTCTAAAACAGTTGGAGCACTAAATTGGGTTAATTTAGGCCCAAAAACATGGATTTTCCCAAAAAATAGCAAAACAAAACCAAACAAAACCAAAACCAAAACCAAAACACGCAATGGCGGTTTTGCAAAACCAAAACCAAAACCAAAACACGACGGTAATCCAGATCCAAAACCGAATCCAAAACCAAAACACGGGGGTCAGTGACCATCTCTAGTGTGAATATATATGTAACCAGTCATTTTTTTGCAATTATTTAAACTAAAGCTTTAGAGATGTATTTTATATTTGTCAAATGTCTTTAGATCGGTGTTAAGAATTACCATATAAATTAATTTAGATTATATAATATAAGAGAAGAAAATAAAATAAAATGGGAAGAGTGGGGGAGGGGGTGAACACTTTTATATAACACTGTATATAACAGACACACATGGATGGTATATATGGATCCTGATTAGTATAATTTACAAACAACATTATAAAATAAATATACAATTTTCACTCTGCATCTTTTGAACAATGTTTCATGATTTGGGGGGATTTCGATCATCTGTAATAACTCCCCAATGAAGAGCAATTACCGGCACAGACTTGCTAAAGCTCCTAGCAATAAAACGAGTTCGAAATGTTCTTGTTCCACCTCAACTCTCATAGTGCATCGATTTCTGGCCGCAGGAAACGTATAAATGATGTGACAGTAAAAGCTACTTAAATAGAGAAGGTTGGTTCTCCCAGGTTTTGTAAGTTACTCAGTATTGTTTAATCGGAAACATATGAAAAAGGGTCGACGCTTGATGTTCCCCTTTGGAAAGTATCATGGATGAAAGAAAACACCTCTTGTCTGGTCAACCACGTTATTAAGTACAGTCTATCGTTACACAGCGATCTACATTACAATGAAAGCACTGGCTAAACATACACTAGGAGGTCTTGATGAAGTTTGATTTCACTTGATTGCCCTTTTGTGCATATAATTTACATATAAAACTATTCTCTCTGTACTGTTAGCCATTATGATATCATGGGAAAAATGGGGAAGGGATGACAGGAAAAACCGCTCCGCACAAGATAGTACCCTACCTCACTAATGAGTATATATTGTTATGTGAGGGGGTGCTAAGGTCATATATATGAACATATAATCCAAAAAGAAAGGGAAAAAAAGGGTGATGACCTAAACAAGCACTCCAGGTACATACAAATAATCAATTAATACATATTGTTTTTATTGGTATGCATTAAAAATGGTACATATAGATACACCACACAGATAAAAAAGCGAAATATAAAAAGAATGTAGTGTTGAAAAGTATAGAATTAAAAATGAATGGACCCTGGGATGGAGCCGATCAGAATCCGTATAACATTCCCAAAGGGAAAGTCACTGATATAGGATCTCTTGTGGGAGTATACACAACACAAATAGAGTGGTAAACGATGTGCACATTCTGCATGGTAACAGTGTGTCACTTGTATAACACTTGATATTTTGTGTTGTGTTTAGTGTGAACTATAGATGGCAGTATTGCCTAATTTGTTCCTCAATTGATCCAATAATGAGTTATCCTTCAGAGTGCCGTGCACCTTAATACATACTAGAGATTCTTAAAACACGAGCCCTGTGTAGTATATCAAGGAATTGGCAAGTATATAGTAGCTTGTGTTCTCATACATATGCGCCTACTTAGGCTATGACTCTAGATGTTACTCAGTGACTCGTGTATAACGGATGATCTCTATAGTACTGGTCTTCTCACAAAAGCGCTAGATCGCTAATAATATTTCCCCATATAGTCTTTCAATAGTATGTTATAGTGGGATAACGAATATCTTGGCGAATATCTAGACGCTAACATGTGTTATTTGAAGGAGTCTCATTATCAGTTTGTAGGTTTACACTAGCGGCAGAATGCCGGGGTCGGCTCCGCCCACTTCCGGGTCTGACGTCACTCTACGTGACGTTACCCCGACGTACGTTTCGCTATTGCTTAATCATGGAATTACTGGGCTACTGACAATGGATTGCTTTTATACTACTGAGAGCCAATCAATTGCGTTTCTGGATTACATCACGTCCCAAAGCAAGTCTATTGTAATGATACCTAATGGTATGTATTGGAATTCTATTCAAGACAGTTAGATCAGTTTGAGGCGTCCTTGTATCTGATTATGAATTATGTACAGCATGTATGTGGTGGTTTATATTATGATTAAATTAGGTTGTGCTTTAATTATTTCACAATAAAGGGCCACTTTTATGTATTTATTCCTGTATTGACATAGGTTGCTGTCACCCAATTCATATATCAAGAGTCATCTAGATATTTGTTAGAAACTGACATAATGGTTGAGGTAAGTATAGTAGAATTACATAAAATGAAAAAAACCAAAATAAATATAAACTAGTGAGTAGCATGATTGAATGTCACAATCATATGTGTATATTCATTTCTATCAAAATTATATCCACTGTGAAAAAATGTAAGTATCGATTATGGAAAAAAATGTTAAAACAAACTATGTGTTAGTTGTTATTTTATATTTATTTCCTATATTATATATCTTTCTTAAATTATTTATTTGTATTTTTAAATTTTTTTAAATTTTTATACTTTTTTATATATATCTTTTCTCTCATCTCCTATATTTTTTGCTTTTTGGAATTGTTATTCATTTATTTATTTCTCACTTCTTATTTTTTTTTTTTTTTTATATTGTTTATTTTCTGTTGTTTATCATTTATTATTTTTCATATTTTATTTTCTGTTTTTTATTTTTTTATTATATTATTTTTTTATTATTATTTTATATTTTTGTATTTTTTTATATTTTTCCATTTATTTATTTTCTTACTTTTTTATATTCTTTATTCTTTTAGATTTTTATAGATTATTATAGATTTTTATTCTCCATTTTTTTTTTCCATATATTATTTTTATGTTACTAATTTGTGATTATTAGTGTATTTGATATATCCATCTAATAGAATTAATCAAATGTAAAGTGTGAATATAGATATCTCAGATGTGCATGTGAACCTGAATATCTAATAATTATGTATAAAGCCTTGTGTGTAATATAATAAGGCAAATGTGCAAAAAATGGGAAACAGTTATATTAGATACTATGACCCACTAAAGTGTGTAAATATATCCAAGTTGATTAAGGACCAATACTATTGGTCAGGTGAAAAAAAGGGAACAAATAAATTCAAAAACAAATATAAAGAGTGAGAATATATATATATATATATGTATATTAGGGTCTGTGCTAGAGTAAGTAGGTTTCTATGATGGAATTAGTCGTCAAATTCAATTGACCATGGGTACATTACCAATGTACAATCGCAAATTACCCTCAGGTGATTCGTATATATCACAAAGAGTCCAATAGTGAGTATATGGCAGAGATATTCAATATGGGATATATAAAGAATAATAATAAACAAATGAAAAAGCAAACAGAAAAACAAAAATTACAAAATTATTAGTATCAGAACGAATATAAACCGGACCTAAATTGTGATAGATCGTTGATACAACAAATATCATGAACTTGAAATAGGCCATTAGGATATTATGACTTGTTCTCATTATTCGGTAAGTATGTTATTGTTATTGTAATCAAAAAGTATGTTCTCAAGATGAAATTCAGTATCCATTATGAAATGAATATGTTACCTCATAAGATACAGATGCATTAGTAGTGGCATTGCTTGCTCCTACAGAAAACTAGCATAACTAGTATTCTCATTTAGGCCAAATGGCATTATAGAATTCAATAAGAAAATCCATCGGCTCTCCCTCTGTAGGAGCTGTTTGATAACATCACCCCCTCTGATACCCATCTTAATTTGTTCGATCCCAAAAGCTTTCATGTCATGGGGATTTCCTCCATGTTTATGGAGGAAGTGGCGTGCCACTGATGTCAGTTGTTTAAATGTATCTTTATCTGTGGGTGCATTCCTGATTGAACCAATGTGTTCTAATAGTCTGTTTTTTAACATTCTGCTAGTCGTGCCTACGTAGATCAAATTACAAGGACATGTAAGAACGTATATCATACATTTGGTAGTGCAGTTAGTAAACTGTTTAATTTGATGTTTATTCCCATATCTGTCAGAAATGTCTCTGGTTCTTTCCATATAAGAGCATGTCTTACAATGACCACATTTATGGGATCCTTTAACTGATAGAATTAGGGTACCCATCGAAAAGTGACTTCTCACCAATTTGTCACCTAGATTAGGTGATCTACGCCAGCTAAAATCAGGTCTTGGCCCCAAATTTTTAGAAAAATCCATATCTGATAGGAGAATAGGACAATGTTGTTGTACAATGTTTTATATCTCCTTCCATTCATGGCAAAAGTTGCCTACAATTCTAATTTTCTTGTCATTCTTGGATTTGATCTTACCATACATCAATTTACTCCTATCTTTAATATTAACCTGATTAAAGGCTCTTTTAATGAGTCTCTTACTTTAGCTTCGTTGCACAAGTCTCATACTTAATTCTACAGATTTTTGCTTAAAATCAGAGGGGTTGGAGCAATTGCGTTTTAGTCTCAAAAATTCTCCCTTTGGTATGTTGTTTATTACAGGTGGGAAATGGGAACTTTCGCTATGTAATATACTGTTGGTCGCTGTTTTCTTGCGGAATAGGTCGGTAACAATTCTACCATCTGGCATTTTCCAGATAGTCGGGTCTAAGAAATTGACATGCTTCTGGTGCATTTCATATGTTAGATGTAAGTTGTTTGGGTTTTTGTTAAGAGTTTCTACGAACTCTACAAACATTTCTTGCTTGCCATTCCACATAATAAGTATGTCGCCGATATAGCGCATCCAAACAGTTATATTATCAGTATATCTGTTCAGTTGGTCACAGAAAACTGTCTCCCTCTCCCACCTGCCCAAGTAGAGATTGGCAAAAGTGGGGGCACAAGCCGCCCCCATTGCCGTCCCTTGTAACTGTAGGTAAAATCTGTTGTCAAAAACGAAAAAGTTTCTCTTCAGTATAAATTCAAGGAGTTCGATCAAAAAGAGGCTAAATGTGGGGTTGTCATTGGCCTGTAAGAAGAATTTGACAGCATCAATACCCACTTCATGTTGGATGCTGGTATAAAGTGACTCTACATCTCTTGTGATGAGCCAAACATCTTGTTTCAAGGTGATACCATCTAAAAGCTTAAGGATGTCTGTAGTGTCTCTTACGTAAGTGGGTAAGGAAGTGACATAATCACGCAAATGTAACTCAATGAAAATGCTTGCTTGTTTGGTCAAGCCTCCTATACCCGAAAGAATTGGTCTTCCGGGTGGTTTAATGGCATTTTTATGAATTTTAGGCAATAAGTATATTGTTGGTATTTTAGGATTGTCAATGCTTAAAAATTCAAATTCTGATTTCAAAATCACTCCACTTACAAAAGCTCTTTTGATCATTCGATCATATATAGATTTGAAATCATTCAGAGGATTAGAAAAGAGTATTTTGTAGCATTGTTTATCTCCTAGTTGTTTCTGCATTTCTTCCTTATACAAAGTAATAGGCCAAATCACTACATTCCCACCCTTATCAGATGGTTTGATAACAACATCTTGCCAAGATTGAATCTCTTGAATGGCTCGTCTTTCATCTCTTCTCAAATTGTCCCATTTTCTATTTCTATTCTTCATGGATTTGAGTTTTAAGGTATCTAGATCGCGTGATACCATATTCTCAAAAACTTTTATTTGTGGACTAATATTGTCATGGGGACAAAAAGTGGATCTTTTTTTACATGTAGGTCTAAAGGTTTGGCTAGATGTAATTTCCCTGCCAGTTTGTTCCTCTAAGAGATATTCTAAAGCAGACAAAGCTGTGTTATCTTCCTCCTCCAGATTCACATCCCTTGTTGGTATTACCGGATTTATACTAGTATCCACTTCTTCTGAAATAGATATTGGGATACTGAAAAATCTATCAGTATCTTCTCTGGTACCCACGGAGGCATTTGCACTGGTTTCTTGCAAATTAATAGGCTCATTTTTACTAAAGAATTTATTCAAACGTAGTTTCCTTTTGAAGAGGTGGAGGTCTTTTTCCCATCTAAAGCGATCAAAATTGTTCACTGGTGAGAACGTTAGACCATAACTTAATAATCTTATATGTGACTCATTTAAAATTCTATCTGACAAGTTGATTATCCGTAGGGAATCATTTATTTGCCCCTGTATTTTCTGTTGTATTGATAATTGCCCTTCCAGGGAGTTCGTGAGCGGTCGCGTAGATTTCTTGTGTCCCCTCCTAATACATTTGTTCCACCGGTGTCCTCCCCTAGAGGTCTCTGAGTTTCCCCTAAAAAAGTATTCTTGTTGGTATTTCTCCTGGTTCTAGATTGAGTTCTACTCCTATTGAAAGGGTTATCATTATCATTATCTGAAGATTCTAATTCTGATGATTCAGGACTAATGGATATATTTCGTCCTGTTTTGGCAGTGGGATAATATTTCCATTTAAAGATGCGACCATTCGCATAATCTCTTTGATCGCGATTAAATTTGGATTTTTTTCCTTTCAATAAGGTTATCCTCAAGTCGATCCAAATCCTGTTTGTATCTTTCATACGTCTTCTGAAATAAGTCTGTTGTTTCATATTCTTTCAATTTGAGACTAAGTTGTTCAATATCTCGTGAATATGATTCTAATAGAAGATTGTCATGCTTTAAAATAATTTGCATTAATTCCTTAGAGCATTTAAGAAGAGCCATTTCCCATTCTGACTTTAATTCCTTAGTGGCTAACTCATATGTCGGGAATATCTTCGGTCTCAAGCCACGTGGAGTGATCATTTCTTTTATATAATTTTCAGTGGTGGTTATATTCCACCATGTTTTACTTTGTTTATGCATTAGTGTTTTTATTTGGTTTAGATCTTCCAACCAGGGATCGTTATTAGAGCTGGTGTTAGCTATATCTTGATCAGAGAAAATGGATCCCAAATTGTCTTTCCACTTATCACACCTTTTGCTGAGATCTGCTCTTAAGTTAAACATTGCTATTATTAAGTTATACAGGTAAAGGTGGATTACTCGTAACTTGAGAACAAGAATTGGAAGATACTTTAAAGAGGTGGATCACCTGTAAGGTAGGGGTATACCAACAGATGAAGCAATAGGTTAAAGCCTAATTCGTATATCAACCCAAAAGATGGTCAGTGGCTATTTGCTGTCTTTATAGGTGATCAGTGTTGTCAGATAGAGAGTGAGGTATCTTATATCGTATGAGGATTGGTCGCCCAAAGTATTACAGTATACCCATGTATAGGTTTCTTGTATAATAATACAAGTGGTATATCAAAAAATTATTAGTCAAGGATTAAGTATAACAGACTAAGGGCTAGATTTACTAAGCTGCGGGTTTGAAAAAGTGGGGATGTTGCCTATAGCAACCAATCAGATTCTAGCTGTCATTTTGTAGAAAGTACTAAATAAATGAAAGCTAGAATCTGATTGGTTGCTATAGGCAACATCCCCACTTTTTCAAACCCGCAGCTTAGTAAATCTAGCCCTAAGTCTTTATTCACTATATAAGTTATCACATCTGTGCAGGAGCTAGAGTCTGAGTATAGACACTCAGTAGAACATATGATATCATGGGAAAAATGGGAAGGGATGACAGGAAAAACCGCTCCGCACAAGATAGTACCCTACCTCACTAATGAGTATATATTGTTATGTGAGTGGCTGTTAGCCATTATGCAATGTGTTATTTTGTTATTATAATTATAACCGGGCTTGTTCATCAAAGGGTTTTCAGCTGACAGGAGTTGAACCCAGTGCGGTTTTCTGCTGCTGCAGCCCATGCATTTCCAGGCTCTACGCGCTTTGCAGTCAGACATGCCCCTCTGCCTACCACCGCTATAACACATTGGTTATTTGAGTTACTGACGCCTCCCTGTCAGCTTGAACCATTGCGTACCGTTCTCTGTAAACTCCAGAGGGGATCAGCACTTTCTGAGATGATCAAACCACCCGGTCTGGCATCAACAATCATTCCACGATCAAATTCACTTGGATCACTTTTCTTCCCCATTTTGGTGTTTGGTTTGAACAACAACTGAACCTTTTCAGCCTGTCTGCATGCTTTTATGATTGTGTTGCTGCCACATGATTGGCTGATTAGATATTTGCATTAACGAGCAGGTACACAGGTGCTTCTTGGCCTTTTGGCTAAGAGTAGGTGTACATGCCCATGGATGCAGTGGGGCTTAAAGACACCCCCTGTAGGCGATGGGCCGTCACCTGGTCCTCTGGCCAAGAGGCCGGCTGCCTGGAGCCCGAGTTGCTACATGCCCAAAAATGCATTGTGGAGAGAGAGGCACCTGTGCACAGAGTAAGGCCCTCTGCACCTTTAATTTTCAGGCAGCACCATTTTTTTTGCCCTAGCCTGTTGGCCGAGTGCAAGCATCATTTTTATATTTCCGTCCAAAAGGCTGGGGCCTTATGGCACTTATTTATTTATTTATTTATTACACTTGGTACCAAGCACTTTTTTGATTATGTGTCTTTGTTTTTGCCACATTTGGTAGGGGTTTGGGTATAGGATCTTATGGGCGACCCTCTTTCCCCAAGTCATCTGAGGCTCCCTCCTTTTGGAGGGAGCCTTTTATGTCGGTGATATAAAGGAGCTTCAGCAAAGGAGGGACTGAAGATCTCCCTTTTTTTCCCTCTCTGGGGCCTTTTGTGATTCTGAGTCATGTACCTCGGAAATAAAAAAAAATAATAATTAAAAAAAGAGTAGGGTGGTATTAGTTCACATTATGAGAAAGGGTCTCCATGCTCATTGCCCCCCCCCCCCCACCCCATTTGCTCTAGTGGGAGCCTGCTTCTAGCTGTAGCGCTGGTTAATGATTGGGGAGAGGAACTTCTTTAAAGGAATGTATATCTATATATTTAATTAGACATTGTAACAATAAATGACAGTATGAAAGAAACAGTACTAGACTCTGGTTCAAAAGGTTTAATGCAAACTCCTGAAGATGGTATGGATCTTCTGTGCGAGCTCCTGCAGATGGTATGGATCTTCTGTGCGAGCTCCTGCAGATGGTATGGATCTCCTGTGTGAGCTCCTGCAGATGGTATGGATCTCCTGTGCGAGCTCCTGCAGATGGTATGGATCTCCTGTGTGAGCTCCTGCAGATGGTATGGATCTCCTGTGTGAGCTCCTGCAGATGGTATGGATCTCCTGTGCGAGCTCCTGCAGATGGTATGGATCTCCTGTGCGAGCTCCTGCAGATGGTATGGATCTCCTGTGCGAGCTCCTGCAGATGGTATGGATCTCCTGTGCGAGCTCCTGCAGATGGTATGGATCTCCTGTGCGAGCTTCTGCAGATGGTATGGATCTCCTGTGCGAGCTCCTGCAGATGGTATGGATCTCCTATGCTGGTGCAGATGTTTTAGAGGGAGGTGCAGAAAGTATAGGGTGCTGGGTCTTCTACCTGGTTGGTCTGACTCACAGGTCCAGTTCTTACCTTAGTCATCTGATACGGTGTAGATGTCCTGCTGCACGGAAGCAGTGACCAACAGGAGAGGTCGTCACTCTCTGTAGAGATCCATACGTCCCAGCTGGAGCTGGAACGAATGGGTCTCTACAGAGAGCGACAACCTTTCCTGTTGGTCACTGCCTCCTTGCAGCAGGACATCTACACCGTATGGACTGGGGGACAAGGAGTAGACCAACCAGGTAGAGGAGCCTGCACCCTTTCTGCTGATGGGACAAGCTATTATATGGGAACTGGGCCCTCAACCTTGATAGCAAGGTAGGGCCTCAGGATAAGCTCCATAGTCTCCATCATCCCTCTTGTGCAGCTCCTGCAGTTGGTGGTAACGGGCGCGTATGTCTGCAGGAGCACATAGAAGAGCAGGAGCAGAATGCCAGACAGGAGCAGCAGCTTGCAGGACCAGCGCATGAGATTGCATATGATGTTAAATAGCAATCTGAAAGAGAAACTATGTTATAGCGATGAACAGTTGCAATCATTTTGAAATAATAATAGGAGAATAATTTACCTCAGTCCTGCAATGCTGCTCCTTTTCTGCTCTTTACGTTTTACAACACTTTTCATCTGCAGTTGCCGCTCCTAAAGGAAAATCAGTGGTGGGATTATGAGGAGTACGACACAAGATCAGCCACTGAAGTTAGGGAAGTCAGAGTTGGCCGGCCATGCTACGATATTGACCATTTGGTCCCATATTGCAGCAAGTTGCCCCAAAATGAACAGCACATTATTTGCTAATAATCCAATTGAAATCAACTAGTTAAATATCCTGCATGGTTAGGTGTGTCTGGTCATCACCCAACTGTACTAACAGACCCTAGTGTAAGCCAGAGGTAAACTGGCTGCTTGGCCAGAGTGCCTGGATCTTGGCCACAATTTTGTTGATGGTGGTCTTGCTGCAATGTACGCCCAGCTTAGAGAGCTTACAGCCTGTAGGGAAAAGAAAGAGAAGTCTTCCTCATGGTAATGACTGTAACCACCAGGTATCATGCTAATCACTGCCATTGCTGGCCTCCTGCTCCACGTCAATGCACTATACTAGTGAGAGCTCTGGTGTGGTGCAGGAGACCTGGTGAGGTAGGGTCAGAGCACGTATGTTATTAGCACACTGAGCGTCTTAGCTATCTGTCCCTCTCCTGGGATGGGAACCTTTCTTTCTGATAGAAGATGTTTAGTAGTAACAAAAGATGACCTGTGACAGAGGTGGCAGGTACAAATGTCTTACTGCTGACAGTAAATATGATCTTACTTTATATAACATAGAGGAAGGGGCTGATGACATGGACTCACCAGTTCAGCCTTCACAATCTCTGCAGGATCTTCCGCAGCCTCCTCCACAGGTTTCATCCTGAAGGACCAGAAAATATTATTATTTAAACTTATGTCTTCTATTCACAAGAGTTACTGATACAGTCCATGGTCATAGTTCCTATCTGGAGGTTTCTCTTATACGATTTTTTTAATGTAGGATGAGCAACAATTTAACAGTATATAATAGATATTTCTGGAGTTATTAGAAAATTACAGACAGAGCCTGAATGCAATTAATAGAACAGTATGGACAGAGCCTGTCTGGAGTCACCAGTACAGGACTTAAAGACTTCCTGATATTTCTATTGCAGTATGGACAGCACTGATTATATACACAAATGTTCCTCTTTAGAACCGTATAGAATGTATGAGTACATGGAATAAACCATATAGATACTAACAGAGAAGGTGCTTCTGGCTGCGGCTGCCACTCCCGCAGGTTTCTGTTGATAATCTAGGGAAAGAGACACAGAGTGAAATAAATTATACACAACAAATCTTTAGGACAAGTTCCATGGGACTCGGATAAGTCGGCCACAGTCTGTCCCCGCAGGTTTTTACCAGGTTACTATACATTTTACAGCAGAATGAGAGAAAATAATTTAATGGAAAAATTAACAAATTGGTCTTAAAAAAAAAAAAATATATTTTTTGATTTGGTCTAGAAATTTGTCTTGAAGAGTTCATTTAGCAGCAACTTATATAGAACATGAAACAAGAACCCACTCTGATATTATGCAGGATTACAACCATAGAAATATCACTCTGGTCAGACATCCAGTATGATCTCTATATCTGACATATCAGATACTGGAACATGGACCTATTGTGGGACAACCAATCCAGACTATGAAAAACGTTTCGCCGCTGATTACACAAAAACTTTAAGCGACAAGTCCCTGTCTGTGCTGTGACGCCCCGTCCTCCTTTATGCTTTATAATTTTTGCTGGTTTTCAGCAACTTGTTGTCACTGACTAATCCTAGTTTCCCCATTGGCCAAACTTAACTAAACGTATCCCGTGTTTTAGGTGGGTAATCACTGTCACCACCAAGCTCCATCACCAGCCTACCAGGAGCCGCTTACACTTCTCTGTGGGGTGTAGCTGCTGCAGCACCTCTTTGCTGGTTGCTAAAACCTTCTGACCATTTACTTTGGATTGGTACTGCGGGGAAGATGAACGCAGGTAGACAGGAGATGGAATAAATGGTAAGTTGTTGGTCCCAGGACACAGCTGGATTTTATAGATGGAGCAGAATATCTCTCACCCAGACTGACATTATTTTGTCCCTGATGTCTAGCACCATCTACACTGGGCCCCCCAGATCCCTACTGGACCACTGGGTGAGTGGAATCCATAAGTGGTATACACAGAGGTGGATGTGGGGGTGTATATGGGGGTATCGCCATATCGCCACTTCTCCTACTGTTTATACATAAATACATTACACATTTACATGTCTGTACACTTTACACTGGGCACACATGTAATAAACACAATAAAATATTTCCGGCAGCAAAGCACCTGCTCCTCAATCCCGCCCGGCTATCAGTTACTACATACATGAGTCCATGTTATTTACTGGTCACACAGCTGTGTCATGTTCTCTCTGCGCCTATGAACTGAGTGCCGTGTAAAATGTACCCTCAGCTCTGAAGTGACGGCACCACGGGTACTGTAAGCAAAGCCACCACCTGAGCGCCACCTCTTTATAGTAACTGTTACACTGTACCTCCTGCTCTGTGGCCAGCAGCCGCAGCCTGGTGAGCCTACTCTTCAGGAGATCATTTACCCTCATGTAGCTGCTGAGCTGCAATATAGAGAGAATTACATTTAGATCTCAGTATATGAATACGTAGTGCACACCATATTGTATATTTGTGTAACACATTGTGTAGTGCCCTCTCCTCGCACAAAGGGGCTTATTTGCAGGGTACGGTTATGTTACTGCGCCGCTGTGTCCAAGTTTCTAGGAATCTTTCATTTGTAGATCTTATCTTACATTACAGTAATAAAGCGTGTGGACAAAGCTTCAGTTTTGGTCTTATGGGACACTTGCGAGGAGAGAGTGCACCACGGCTGTGACTATCATCACATTGGAATATTAAGTGATATAATGATGGACTGACCAGGCTTGATAGCAGCTCCTCCCGTGCCTCCAGTATATCACATTTTCTTTCCTGTTCAGGGGATAATGCAGGTATAAGGTCAGTTTTAGAGTGAGAGAGAGAAATAAGAGAGGGAGAGTGACAGAGGGTGAGAGAGAGAGAGAGAGACAGAGAGGGAGAGAGAGACAGATAAATGTATGTCACACTTTCTGTACTTTTATTTTTCAGTACAGACAGTGGGCATCACATTATTAATCCCGTCTATAATGTGAATAGTAGGAAACTGAATCTGTACCGTGAGTCAGTTTCCAGCCATTCGCATGGTGAGGGATATTAACCTTTTAGTGTCCCACTGCCACGCGGATGTCGGAGCAGGAACTGATGTGAACGTACACATGAAGATATAGCGTGGGATCATGCACAATGACATGTCACACACATGGTTCATAGTATCACAATGGCCATATTCCAATCATACCTCCCAGATGTCCTGATTTCGGCGGGACAGTCACGAATTGACGCCACTGTGCCGCCATTCCACCAGTCGGCACGTTTGTCCCCAGACAAGTTGGGAGGTACGCATCAATTTTAGGAGTTTGTTAGAGGAGGGGAATTGGAGACAGCCTAATGCTTCAGAAGCGCTTAGCACGGCCCCAGAGACCGTCACACGCCCCTCAGCCTGGCATGACCACTCCGTGTTGTGATTACCGCTGTACGTGTATGTTTGTATGTATACAAATGGTTATAGATAGTTGTCATACCAACTGATGCTTGATCCACAGTTCTTCTGCCTCCACTTGCTTGCTCTCCCTCAGTTGTTTCCACAGGGTCTCAAGCTCATCATTATTCGACCTGGATAGACAAGTAGAGAATACATTCTTATTTACCTGCTTATTTAATGTACACCAATGCCAGACAAACAGCCAGGCATACTCCGATCTGTGAGCAACAGGAAAAGGGATCCCTGGCTACAAATAACTATCAGTTACAGGTTGTGAGTGTGACAACTACGGGGGGAGGGCCCTTGACAACACCACTAGAACTTTGGAAAAAAAAATCCCACCCCGACCATAATAAGGGATTTCCTGTTTCAGCCGTTACAGGCATCACAGGACGCACCAGATTGGGTGAGTGCAGGTACGTTTCATTTTTTTCTTTTATTATAATATAATATTAGCTTTTTGTGGCGTTATCCTTTAATGTCTGCTGATAATACAAATGTTTCCCCTTTGCGATAAGATGATAGCAGGGTTCAGAAACAGCACGTAATAGAAATCATCTCTGTAAAGAGCGAATGATGGAATATTTACATTTAAATAGTCACATTCAATGCATTTTAAAATGTGCAACATAAAATAAAACAAATATTTAAAATTACATACAGGAAAGGAGAATCTACACTGGGCAGTGGGCTATATATTATTATCGGGGAGAGGACAGGTCACTGCCTCCTACAACTTCCACAAAATCATCTCATGAAATACTCTGTGCTGCTGGGGCACCTGCTCATTCCACTATACAACTCTCAGTCTGTGGCTTCCTGCTGCCTCCATTACCCATCCACACATCATGTCACTGCCCCTGTCACATGCAGCCGTCCTCACTAACACATCACTCATCTCCTGATATACTCTGTGCTGTGCTCTAAACATTAACAGGTTCTCTCATACTTGTCACATGCACCTTCACAATTATACCTCACCTCATAACTCCTGTAAACAGCGTCCAAATGACAGACCTATCAAAAACACTGCTATGTGTTTGACTTCCTCGCTCTCTCTGAGCTGCCTCTCTGCACTGTCCCTGGGCAGTGTGGTCACTCACTATGATGTCAAGTGCGTGATGTCACAGTGCGTGATGTCACCAGGGCATGTTGAAAGAGGCAGACCTGATAAAATAAGGACACTGCTGTGGCAGATTATAATTGGGGGTGTTTAGGAGCTGCCCATCCAAGCTCAGTTGTGTAAGAATGACCTTGGAGTGTGGAGCTCAGCCCATGTTCCAATAAACATGGGGATATGTTCTTAATGTGGGCAGCACGGTGGCTTAGTGGTTAGCACTTCTGCCTCACAGTTCTGGGGTCCAATGGGGCAGGGACTGATGTGAATGAGTTCTCTGTACATTGCTGCGGAATCAGTGGCGCTATATAAATAAATGGTGGTGATGATGATGATGAATGTTCATTGTTGAATATATGGAATATATATCATAGGTGAAGGGGTTGCTGTATTTCCTGATGACAATGAAGGTTCAGGAAGGGCCCACAGTACATATGAAATTCAGAGTGAGACACATGGAGTGGGGTGACGTTATCTCCACCCAGAGCCCACAGGGTTTAATCCACCACATTAGAGAACTCTATATGGGCCCATCTCCATAGGGAAAGGACAACTATGGCCTTACCCAATGCAGTTCCTGGTTATGTAGGACAGTCCCCACCAGAGTCATGGCTGCGTAGATAGGGGGCGCAGTTAGTTTTATGATGAGGAAAGCAGAAGGAATGATTATCAATGATTGGGGAGCGGGGATGTCTGACAATAAACATCATTTACAAACTGCAGACTATGTGGGGTGTAATACATTTCCATTTGTCCCCCTTCACATAAGAACACTCCTACACTACGCCATTTATTCCGTGTTTTGGAACTGCCCCAATAAAGGCACTTTTTCAGGTATACAGATTCACCTGTGTATGGTGGAGAGAGAAACATCCAAACTTGTAACACTTTACTACATCCCCCCTTATTAATTTCCACTACTTTTACATCCTTCTAATATCCTGCTCTGTTATCCTTCTATATAATGTCAGACATTGCTGATTTTTCTACCTCGCTTCTAGCAGACCCGGGGGCAGCTTGATGCTGGATTTCATTCCTTCTGGCAGAGGCAGCTTACTGGGGAAAACAGATGCTTATTAATGATAATAATCATGAAAACGTGTTCTCACCATTAATGTAAATGGCCCTGGTTGGGAACTGAACTCATGAGCCCAGTGCTGACCCACCGCGCTGACCCACTATCAGCCATCTCTTAAAGTATCGGATACACTACGGACATTTATTTACCAGAACACATCAGTAATGGGATGGAAATGCTGTACTCCGCCTAGTTTACATTTTTATGAATGTCACATTCACATGCAGATAAGAGTATCTCATAGGTGTTTGGGGGATGTACTGTGTATTAAACTGCATACCATTGATTTAACTTAACAGCTAAAACCATATCTATAATATAATCACACTGACAACAACTTGATTTTGGTAAAAAAACAGGTCCCAGTTTTTTAAATAATAAAAGTATGGTGGTGGCGGGAGCAATCAGCCCGGGCTTACAAGGACGTGCCCCCATAAAGCAGGACGAGGGGTCCCCCACACAAAGGGACCAAGAGCCAGGGTGATTTGAAGGGGTAGTGACATGCGGCCAATCAGCGATACCATCGTGTGAATTAGCCGCTGATTCATCATCATCATCATCTATTTATATAGCGCCATTGATTTCGCAGCACTGTACAGAGAACTCATTCACATCAGTCCCTGCCCCATTGGAGCTTACAGTCTAAATTTCTTAAGACACACACAGAGACTAGGGACAATTTTGATAGCAGCCAATTAAGCTACTAGTATCTTTTTGGAGTATGGGAGGAAACCGGAGCACCCGGAGGAAACCCACGCAAACATGGGGAGAACATACAAACTTCTCACAGATAAGGCCATGGTCAGGAATTGAACTCATGACCCCAGCGCTGTGAGGCAGAAGTGCTAACCACTGAGCCACCGTGCTGCCCACAACTGATTGTAACATCTCCACATTACTTCAGTCTTAGAAGACAATACATTACATTGTCAATTAATTAGGTTTTCTTCTGTTACCAGGTGACCAAACAAACTCCGGTAGCAGCCCCATCACGGTAGTCCCATTGTCTCTTTGGACCTCTGTCTCTCAAGCTGACCGCGTTAGCCTGCATAGCTGTCCAGGAAGATGAGGGGGTCGGGCGAGTGGAGAGTGTCGCAGGCCCCCCTGCAAAACCACAACAAACAGAATCAGGTAATTACCCTTATTGTGTACAATATAGAATATAACACCACTAGACTTGTGTATATTCCTGTACCATTGTTAACTCTCTACCCTTGTTTTCTTTTCCAGGATTAAATGGATAACTCCAAATCAATTTGGTTTAAGATATTTTATTCACTTTTTCTTAGATGCGGAGCCACCACCCAGTGTGAGTGACCAGTCAGAGGAGCAGGAGGAGGAGCTGTCAGAGATCCCGCCCTCCTCACCGCCTGCTGGTCCTGCACATTGTCCATCTGTGCGGTCACTGGAAGCCATAGATAAATGGGACCAGATCACCAAAGAGCTCCTAATAATCATCAATCGCAGCCTTCGGTAGACGAAGCACCAGGAAGGAGAGCCAATCAACACGGAGAAGAAGGGCCTGATGGAGAGCATTTTGAACGCTATAAATGGGGTTGGCCAATCCCTGCAGCCATACTGAATCGGCTGCTCGCCGGGGCTCCAGGACCTGTCCCTGCATCTGACCGCAGCGCGCCTGAGCCTAAGGAAGCAGAGGACTCAGGACCTGGCTCTGCTCCTACAGCCCCCAGAGCTCGGGAGGCACCGAGACAGGTGCGGGGTCCCTGAGGGGATAAGGCACAGATAGCTGAAATAACAGCAACATATTGCAAAAAATATATAAAAAATTATAAACTGCAAAACCTGGATGTGTTTCACTCTCTTAACCATAACCTCCTAATGACATATACAAGCTTACTTAATTTATCTAATAATAAAGACACTGAGACTTATGAAAGTGGCTAAAGAAGGTCACAGTTTATTAATTATTAAATAAATGGTGGTGAAAGTGAACTGTGAGGCAGCTAAATCAAACTGATATTTGGAACCAAGCGTGGATGGCTGACGGCCTACTCCATGTAACCGGGACACATCCTAAACTGCCTGGCCAATGCTAATTCTGATGCAAGAGTGACTAAACCCAATATCGACTACGCAATGGGCGCCCTCAGATGCGGACCAAGGGATCCTTATCAAAAAGGACCGCGTCACGTTCCTCGATGGGGGTAGCAACTGTGGTCAAACAGCAATAATGTGGTGGTCGAGTACTGATGGGAATCCTTCCCTTACCTTGTCCTCCAGACACGAGTCAGGTTCTTTTCTGTTCGGATATCTGGTGGTCAGGAGATAAATACTTCAATGAAAGGGACAAGGATTGGTCAAACAACTTGGGTTTATTGAGAATGCAGTAAGGATAGTTTCGGTAAGACACCGCGCCAATGACCCCTTCAGCTCAATAGTAATGACAAAATAATGCGTCTGATCAGCATAGAGCACAATAGCATTTAACATATAACATACACCTGGTGAGTATAAGGCAGAATAACGATAACATCTTCAAAGCACATTGTCTAATAAGGCACACTGGTAATCACAGTTACTACATTCACGTTAACAATATCTGACTGGTGATGATGCAAAATCTATCAATAATAACCCATCAAGACTCTTACGGTCACTAGAGGGCTATTTATTATTCAGGTGTTTGGGGTACCGTGCTATTCCCTATGGGTCAGGCGCCCCACTTTTAGCATCTACTGCTGAGTTAACTTGAATTGCAGCGGTACCACTAACACTGAATATCACACCTTCAATATTAATAAATCAATTCTTAGGTAAATCACATAACATTAACATCATCTAAAACATTTGGTACACCAATATTATCCCCGGTAACGTTACCATATTTTCCACTGAGTCCTGGGCTGACCTGTACACACAAATTTGGTAGTGTTCCAATGTCCTGCAGAGGTTTCCATCAAGGGTTAAGTATTATAGTAGAAAGCAGGGCTGTTGCTCATTTCAGCCACAAGATGGCGCTGTTCTCTCAACAGTCAATGAATCTCTATCAGCACATGTGCTCTGCAACAGGGCAGGTGTCTAGATATCAGCACACACACAGGATATAGCTGAAACGACCGTATTAATTGTTCCCTGCAGCCTGTGTAAAGGTATGATCTGGGGGAAAAGCTCTCACAATCCTTCCTTGTACAAGAATGCAATGTCAGTTTTGGATAGATTCTCTCATCACTCTTCCCTCTGACACTGGGATGTGTGCAGTACACTGCAGGCTAGGGTTTTACCTTGAGACGGTTCTGCAGTTAGTGGAGACTGTCTTTGGCACCCCGCTGCGTGTCCCCAGCTGTTCTCCTTCCGCTTTGCTGGCAATGTCACAGTTCTGGCAGCAGCTCACTCTTGTCTCTGCTCGGCTGCACGTCCTCGCCCTTGTTCCTTCTACCATGCTGCTCTCTTCTTCTCCTCCTTCCTGCACATCCTCTTCCTGTTACTCCCCCAGCCAATCAGGGCCTTCATCCTCCTCCTGTAATTTGGGGCACAAGTTTTCAGGAGCACAATTAACCCCTTGTATCCCTGCATTTTAAAAGCGTTTATGCACTCCTCTGTGCTGTTCAACAGGGCTTTGGGGTACCACAATAACACTGTAACGATCAGCCACTGCCCACAGTGACTTCCTACCAACTGTGCCTGCTCTGTGGCGTGGGGAAGAACCAGATTAAAACTAGAGATGGTCACTGACCCCCGTGTTTTGGTTTTGGATTCGGTTTTGGATCTGGATTACCGTCGTGTTTTGGTTTTGGTTTTGGTTTTGCAAAACCGCCATTGCGTGTTTTGGTTTTGGTTTTGGTTTTGTTTGGTTTTGTTTTGCTATTTTTTGGGAAAATCCATGTTTTTGGGCCTAAATTAACCCAATTTAGTGCTCCAACTGTTTTAGAGACAAGTAATCTAATTGTTGAGGTAATAAATCATCCAAAAAAACAGTTTAATTCTTCGTTGGTAGGCCTATTCTACACACAAAACAGATTGTCTTCCTCTCCATCTATGCATATTGGCAATGCAGCCATCGTCTTTGAATGTATATTACACCCTACACTTATAGTTAAATATGTAAAGAAATGGAAAAAGCCAGTTTGGTTTCTGTCTCTCAAGGCCCCCCTCCACTTGTATAAAATACCAAAATATTCAGCCATTATAGACTGTACAATATTAATTGACATGGAGAAAGCCAGTTTGGTTTCTGTCTCTCTAGGCCCCCCTCCACTTGTATAAAATACTAAAAAATTCAGCCATTATAGACTGTACAATATTAATTGACATGGAGAAAGACAGTTTGGGGTCACTCTGTCTCTCTAGGCCCCCCTCCACTTGTATAAAATACCAAAAAATTCAGCCATTATAGACTGTACAATATTAATTGACATGGAGAAAGCCAGTTTGGTTTCTGTCTCTCTAGGCCCCCCTCCACTTGTATAAAATACTAAAAAATTCAGCCATTATAGACTGTACAATATTAATTGACATGGAGAAAGACAGTTTGGGGTCACTCTGTCTCTCTAGGCCCCCCTCCACTTGTATAAAATACCAAAAAATTCAGCCATTATAGACTGTACAATATTAATTGACATGGAGAAAGCCAGTTTGGTTTCTGTCTCTCTAGGCCCCCCTCCACTTGTATAAAATACTAAAAAATTCAGCCATTATAGACTGTACAATATTATGAGAAATGGACAAAGCCAGTTTAGGGTCACTCTGTCTATGACACCCTACCCTTAAGGATAAATTGCCCTAACAGCAGCCTTTCAAGATGGTATGTGATATGGAAATGCCACAAGTCCCTTTCCTCTTTGGGGGTAGATTGCACCCTACACTTACATAGAAAGTTTTAAAAAGATGTTATCGGCATCATCTTCAGCTTCATCCTCACCCTCATCAGTGTGTACGTCATCATCACAGACTATCAATTCATCGCCGCTTGAATCCGCCATTAGAGAACAGTCAGTGCTTGGATGTCTTGGATGGTGAAGGCCTTCCTCGTGGAAGATGTAGTTCATTTTTATAAACATCATTTTCTCCACATTTTTGGGAAGTAACCTTCTACGGCGATCACTGACTAAGTTCCCTGCTGTGCTGAACACTCGTTCAGAGTACACACTGGAGGGTGGGCAGCTTAGGTATTGCAAAGCAAGTTTGTACATGGGTTTCCAAATGGCCTGCTTTTCTTCCCAGTAAGGAAAGGGACTGTCTGACATTTCCATATCAACTACCTCTTGAAAGTAATCCTCCACCATCCTTTGCATGTTTATACTCATATTGGATGGAGTTATGGGCAAAGTGACACATTTTTTTGAAAAATCCTTCAAACCAGCCCAGATGTTAAATTGTTCTCGTCTGCCCCCTGTGTCTTCCCTGCTTCTTTTTTGGAAATTTAATTTTTTACGAGCAACAGCTTGAGAAAGTGAAGGAGGACACGTCGTCAAGCCGAGGCCCAGTTCAGCGGCCAACTTGCTGAGCAATAGCTCCTTGCAAAAGTTCACATCTCGCTCATTTACAAGTAAAGACTCAATGTAGGTTTTAAACCTTGGATCAAGCACAGTGGCCAAAACGTACTGATCCGAGTTCAAGATCTTAATAACTCGAGGATCATTGTGAAGCGAATTAAGTACTTGATCGACAAGGCCAACATACTTTGCTGAATTGCTTGCTTTCAGCTCCTCCTTCATTTTCTCAAGCTGCTTTTCCAATAGTCTAATTAAAGGAATGACTTGGCTCAAACTAGCAGAGTCTGCACTGACCTCACATGTCACAACTTCAAATGGTTTCAGCACCTTGCACAGCACTGAAAGGATTCCCCACTGTGCAAGAGTGAAATACATCCCCCCTCCTTTCCCAATGTCATGACTTGTGCAATATGCTTGGATGGCTTTGCGCTGTTCCTCCATCCTCTGAAGCATGTACAGGGTGGAATTCCACCGAGTTACCACCTCTTGCTTAAGTTGGTGGCAGGGCAAGTTAAACTGCTCTTGGAGCTGCTGTAATCTCCTACATGCTGTGGCTGAATGCCTGAAATGGCCTGAAATTTTACGGGCCACCGAAAGCATCTCCTGCACCTCACGGTTATTTCGTAGGAAGCTCTGCACCACCAAGTTGATGGTGTGAGCAAAACAGGGAATATGTTGGAAATCACCCAGCTGTAATGCTCGCACTATATTGTTGGCGTTATCTGAAATGACATACCCTGGGGAGAGTCCGAGTGGTATAAGCCATGCATCAATCACATCTCTCAGTTTGCGTAACAAATTGTCAGCCGTATGCCTGTTAGTGAAGCCGGTGATACAAAGAGTGGCCTGCCTGTGACAAATGTTACGTAGTGGTGTACATGCTGCTGCTGTTCCTGCTGGTGAAGGTGAATGACCAACCCAGTGGGCTGTCACAGTCATATAGTCTTTGGTTTGGCCACTTCCACTTGTCCACATATCTGTGGTTAAGTGAACAGTGGGCAGAATGGCATTTTTCAGCGCAATCTCTACATTTTTACACACTTTTTGGTATAGTTGTGGAATAGCTTTACGGGAGAAATGGTGTCGCGATGGAATTCTGTAACGCGGACACAAAACCTCAATTAACTGTGAAAAACCAGCTGCGTTTATTGTGGAGATTGGACGCAGATCTAACACTAACATTGCAGCCATGGCGTCTGTGATTCGCTTGGCGACTGGGTGACTGCTGTCATATTTGCTTCCCCTCGCAAATGATTGTTTCACAGTTAATTGCTGAAATGTAGGACTGCTCATTTTATTCACCTGCCTCTGGGATGACGATTCACCCCCAGCAGCAGCAACAGCAGCAGCAGGACTAACGCTTTCTTCAGAGGAATCAATAATAGTGCCGGAGTCATCCAGCCTTAAGTGGGATGCCGGGCTAACTCCGAGCGCTACTGAGGATATTGATGAGGATGGTGTGGTGGGTGTATTTTGTAGCCGTCGGTATGTCGGTGAGCGGAGGGTCTTAGCTGATGAGGGAGTGCTTGTATTCTTTTGGGAAGAACTTTCAGCTTTTCCCAACACTTTGCCATGAACTCTCGTTAAATGGCGTAACATAGACGAGGTTCCAAGATGGTTAAGGTCCCTCCCTCGACTGACTGTGGCTTCACATACACTACAAATGGCTATACAATTGTTGTCTGGATTTGGGTAGAAATAATTCCACACATAAGAAGTGGATTTTTTTGTTTTATGCCCAGGCATGACAATGGCCTTTTTCTTGTCACGTGCCAGAACTGCTGCCACTGGTGCAGGACTTACACAAACAACCTCATCCTCATCAACATCCTCATTAGCGCCCTCGTCGCCTACACAAATCTCCCCCTCATCCTCTTCTAATTCCAAAGTGGCATCCTCAATTTGGGTATCACCGGCTACACTCGGGCTATTAAGGCACACATCAGCAGAATGCTCACGATTAGACATCCCACTGTTGGATGGACTCTCCACAGGGATTGTTGTCATTTGTGAATCAGAGCAAATATTCTCCTGTAATGCCTCACTGGTATCTTGCAGCTCAGCTTTGACGCGTAACAGTAGTTGTGCACCAATTGTAGCCTGGGTAACTTTTTGGGATCTGCCACTAATAGCCAAAGGTGAAGGCCTCATTCTCTCTTTGCCACTGCGTGTGTAGAATGGCATGCTTGCAATTTTTTTTTTATCGTCACTTAACTTTTGCTCAGTTACACTTCTTTTTCGCTTCAATACAGTAAATTTTTTTTTGGTTTTTGTTTTTTGCACTAATTTGAAAACACTCTGTTGTTTGACATCGCCTTGGCCAGATGACGTACTGGGAACACTAACATCAGGACTGGTGACAGAACCTGGTTGCTCATTTAGATCATATGTGGACTGCTTTGAATCCATTCTGAGCGCAAACCACTGGGGAGTGCTAAAAATTATTGAGTAGATACTGCTGACAGATATGACTTTTGACAGCCAGAAATATTAATGCACAATTAGGGAGGACACCCCAAAAACACTGAGGAGTGCTAAAAATTATTGAGTAGATACTGCTGACAGATATGACTTTTGACAGCCAGAAATATTAATGCACAATTAGGGAGGACACCCCAAAAACACTGAGGAGTGCTAAAAATTATTGAGTAGATACTGCTGACAGATATGACTTTTGACAGCCAGAAATATTAATGCACAATTAGGGAGGACACCCCAAAAACACTGAGGAGTGCTAAAAATTATTGAGTAGATACTGCTGACAGATATGACTTTTGACAGCCAGAAATATTAATGCACAATTAGGGAGGACACCCCAAAAACACTGAGGAGTGCTAAAAATTATTGAGTAGATACTGCTGACAGATATGACTTTTGACAGCCAGAAATATTAATGCACAATTAGGGAGGACACCCCAAAAACACTGAGGAGTGCTAAAAATTATTGAGTAGATACTGCTGACAGATATGACTTTTGACAGCCAGAAATATTAATGCACAATTAGGGAGGACACCCCAAAAACACTGAGGAGTGCTAAAAATTATTGAGTAGATACTGCTGACAGATATGACTTTTGACAGCCAGAAATATTAATGCACAATTAGGGAGGACACCCCAAAAACACTGAGGAGTGCTAAAAATTATTGAGTAGATACTGCTGACAGATATGACTTTTGACAGCCAGAAATATTAATGCACAATTAGGGAGGACACCCCAAAAAACACTGAGGTGTGCTACAAATTATTTAGTAGATACTGCTGACAGATATGACTTTTGACAGCCAGAAATATTAATGCACAATTATGGGGGACACCCCAAAAGCGCTGGGGAGTGCCAAATATGAAGAAAAAATAATAAACCTCTATCCTCCTCTCTGCACTAGCGATTTTGGTTAGAGCAATTGCAAGAACAATATGGTATTCTCTGTCCCTGCTCTAATTAGCCTATGACTACACCCTGCTCTCTCCCTCTGTCAAATGGCGATGGATTGCTGTGGAGGCGTGTATTTATAAAGTTGAAGTATCGCGAGAACCGAGTCCCGAGATCCGACGACGTCACAATGACGTTCGGCCTCGATTTGGATTCGGAATGGGCGGGAGAGTACCGAGCTGCTCAGCTCGGTACTCGGATACCCAAAGTTCGGGTGGGTTCGGTTCTCGGAGAACCGGACCCGCCCATCTCTAATTAAAACTCATACGCCACGGAAGCAGGGTGGTCCATAAAGGGCATGGCTGGGTGGGATCTTGAGCAGTGAATGAGAAAGGGCATGTGACATGCTAGGACTTATATAGACAGATCTCCAGGCACTCCCCTTCCTTCCTCATTGGTCGGCCTGGGATGTGGCATCTTACTTGCAGGTAAGGTTAACCTCACTTACTGCCACATATATATGCGTCTAAGTGCTTTCATCCATATGAGACTCTATTGTTATTATTGACATTCTGTGTTTCTTTCTCCATTAATCCTACATAGATGACAACAGAGTACAGGTTGTTCATATTCATGATGGGCAACATGTTCAGATGAGTAGATAAAATATATTCTGCATAGTGAAACGTGTGTTGAGTCCATTGTGAAATTTTTTTTGTTAAAGAATCTGCTATAAACACATCGCAGCCACATTCTCCTGCAGCGTGTATACATCATGGACTAAAAGTATCATTCCAAATTTCAATGGTTTAGGCCATCAATTCCTATATATCTGTGTGCAAGGATAGAATTGGACAATGTGCATTATTTTTAGTTTGTTTAGTTGAGCTTTAGTTTTATATATTTAGATTATACTTACAGCTGAAGTGTTGCTGAATCACATAATAATCGTCCGTTTCTGCAAGAATCTCCTATATGTCAGGAGACAGAACATTTCTTTTTTTTAAAAAAAAGTAGTAATAAAAATGATATTGATAAAAAAGAACATAGAAAATATTTAGCATAATATATAAATCATATCCAGCCAGGGTACCACTGACACAGGCGGGATGGATACCATCTACATGTCGGAGCAGAAATCGACATTCGGCAGATCAGGCAATGTTTTTCCAGTCTTCAAATGTCCAGTTTTGGTGAGCCTGTGCTGCTGTAGTCCATAGTTTCCTGCCCTTATAATGAGGTTCCCATTAAACAACGTAAATGAAAATCTTAAAACACAAAAAGGTGTCACATGTAAAATAGACAGTCCCAACATCTCCTGACTTTATGATTTATTTAAGGCTAAAACGAGTAATATTTTAGAGAGATAACGAAAGTTATATCTAATAAAAGGGATATTTGTAAAGTGTTAGGAGTAGGGACGTGACAGTACACTTTTGCACGGCGCTCGCCCTTCTAGTTTGCGGAGGTGTCTTCAAAGACCGTAAAACAGACATGCAAATTGCACTTTGTAGAGCACTGAACAGGCCATATAATCGGACAAGTGCAAAACCAAAGTGGTATTTGGTGTGCTCCGGCACACAATGTGACTGAGGTCCAGTGTGTGTAAGAGATGGGTACACTGTGGAATATGAGTTTCTATTAGATGGCATGAAATGAATGTAACTAATTAGGAGCGTCTGCATAGCAGAACAGCAATCAGTACAGACTTCATGTATATTGGTGTCATTTATCTGCAACTGCTGATAATCTGATTATCCTTTAATCCATACTTGCCAACTCTCCCAAATGTCCGGGAGACTCTCAAAATTTGGGTCGGTCTCACGGACTACCGGGAGAGCAAGTCTCCTGCATCCCGCAACTGCCTAGCATAAATGGCGCGTTTTGCTGTGAATCGCGTCATTTTAACCCCAGCATTTCCGTCGCAGGGGCGGGGCCAAAATGACGTGTTTGGCCCCCTCCCGTCCTCTAGTCACACCCCTCTCCTGGACTACACTTGCTGAAAGTAGGCAAGTATGCTGTAATCTGTGATGTAAGTGCATTACAACATTGATGTTTTGTTAAACTGCATTATTACAGGTGTAATACGCAGCTTACTGTGTTTTCCCCTCTAAGATCCACATTATTTTCTGGGTAGAAAATATACTGAAAAGTTAATGTCCTCTGAATATTTTTATAAATACTCCCATCCTCTCGCTGGTCAATTTCTTGCCCATTTGTTTTCCAATTCTTGGTCCCTGTCCTGATATAATGACATTTATTAAAGATTGGGGGGTACATAGGGGGAGGCAAACTGGGGCAGCTGTCACAGGCAGCAATATTTAGGGGGCAATAGAACAAAAACTATTATTATTTTCAAAATGCCAACTTTCTTGGTGCAGATATAAAATATAAATGGTATTTACTTTGGTAGCTCTAATAATCTAATAATGCTTAAAATGAAAATATTTGTCTTTTATAATGTACACAAATCATATATAAATGTTTATGGTAGACGTCTTCCTTAACATTAATGAATTAATTTAATACAGGGAACCGCAGTTGGGGGCAGACTATTCTGTAGCAGGTGAAATGGGTGTCGGATGGTTTGTGAAAATGTGAGTTAGATAAATATACTATATTTTAGTTTCCAGCCATCACCTCTTGATTTACAATGGGCAAATTGGAGGTTCGGTGGCACAAATGCAGCTCTGGAACCACAGTGGTTTTTGCAGCCGCAGTCTCAATTAATGTTATAGGTTTGCAGGGCAGAACGGTCACATTTATAGAGGAAATGACATCTGCACACAACGGGGAGGCGTTTGGTGGAGTCAGGGCACAAGAACAACTTTACTGTATATTGCCTACGTGTGCTCGCCCATTCCCCACCCTGTTCACTCCCCTAAATCGGTGGCTGTAGTAAGTGTCTTTGCACTCAGAGGTGACTTGGACGTGGCTGCGTTCTATTGCGTACCGTCCGGATCTGGGCAAGCACAGGGTATTTTCTGCTGACGATAGCACCCATGACTCAAACCTAAGGTGTGCATTGAATGAGGCTCCTGATTGGACCTGAATCACAGCTATCAATTTAGATGCTTCATTTTTATCCACATTACTGACCATAGGAGATGGAATACCCTGGACAACTGCATTCCTCTGTACTGAAAACAGTCTTCCTTCCCAAGCTTCACTTCCAGAACCCAAGTCCCCTGGAATCTGCCATAATCCACAGACTAGACTAGCTTTAGAGAGTCGCAGACATATGCTCACATTGAAACAGTGTAATAGTCACAAACAGTCTGGGGTATCTGCAGTATGCATGACCAGTATCCTTGAAGAAGAGGGGCAAGTGTGGCATTTGGAGGAGGGATTTGAAATGTAAATGGTGTCGTAAAATGATCACAAGGGAAAACACATGATTTTCATTTTTCCTATTTTGCCATCTCTTTTTGGCTATTAAAAGTATTTACCACTTTGAGATTTTTACACATTTTACTTTCTAACATCATAGAATCATAATGGATTTATCCCAGAATCCCTCCCACTGATAAAAACATAACAGTCCACAATGCCGAAACAAAATAGCTAAACATTTTTCTTAAGTAATTACAAATATAAAACAGACAACGATTGCTTGTTCATTTTGCCCAAGTAAACCCTGCTGTAATTAGTTGTCTTCAGAGGTCACATAAGTAATTGGATCCCACCTGTGTACAATTAGTGTTTCACATAATCTGAAAATAAACACACGTGTCTGTGAGAGGTCCTACAGTTGGTCAAAGCTTCATCATGAAGTTCAAAGAAAATTCAAATATAACATGTTAATGATCAGCACTCGTCAGAAGAAGGTTATAATGAGATTTCCAAACTGTTTACCATCCCCCAGAGCACTATCACATCCATCATAAAGAAATTAAGATAATGTGGCACAACTGTGAATTTGTCTAGAACAAAACTGAATATCCCTCCGAGAAGGGTACTTGTCAGGGTACCCACCAAGAGGAGCCTGGCAGCTCTGTCAGTTTAGCTTTCCATTGCAGAGATGATAGAAACTATCCATAGGACAACAGTAGCCTGGCTACATGAAATCTTACCTAGAATTTGTCTGAAAGCATGGGGAAGATCTTTATACCAAGTGGAGAAAGATTATCTGTCCTGATGAGACCAAGATTGAACGTTTGGCTTCAATGCTAGGCAGAAATCTAACGCAGCACGTGATTCCAAAAGAATGATCCCTACATTGAATCATGCTGGTGGTATAATGTTATGGAATTTTTCCTCTGCATCAAGAACTGGAAAACTTGATAAAATCGAGGGCAAAATGAGTGGACTAAGATGTAGCCAAATCTTGCAGGAAAACCTGCTGCAGTCAACAGCAGGTCAGTGAGCCAAAGCGTACAGCAAATGCCACATTGGAGTGGCTTAAATACCGAGCAAATCATTGTTCCAGAGTATCCCGGTCAAAGCTAAGTAACATTCCGAATCTGTGGAATGGTTTGAAAATTTCCCACCAAGGGTCCTCTTGTAACCGAAAATGGCAAAGCAGAATTGGCGAAAATTGCAGTTTCTTGGTGTGCAAAGCAGGTAGAAGATTGCCCAAATATACTCACGGCTTTAATTCCTGCTAAATGAGTTTCTACCAAGTATAAAAATAAGGGTGTGAATATATATGTAACCAGTCATTTTTTTGCAATTATTTAAACTAAAGCTTTAGAGATGTATTTTATATTTGTCAAATGTCTTTAGATCGGTGTTAAGAATTACCATATAAATTAATTTAGATTATATAATATAAGAGAAGAAAATAAAATAAAATGGGAAGAGTGGGGGAGGGGGTGAACACTTTTATATAACACTGTATATAACAGACACACATGGATGGTATATATGGATCCTGATTAGTATAATTTACAAACAACATTATAAAATAAATATACAATTTTCACTCTGCATCTTTTGAACAATGTTTCATGATTTGGGGGGATTTCGATCATCTGTAATAACTCCCCAATGAAGAGCAATTACCGGCACAGACTTGCTAAAGCTCCTAGCAATAAAACGAGTTCGAAATGTTCTTGTTCCACCTCAACTCTCATAGCGCATCGATTTCTGGCCGCAGGAAACGTATAAATGATGTGACAGTAAAAGCTACTTAAATAGAGAAGGTTGGTTCTCCCAGGTTTTGTAAGTTACTCAGTATTGTTTAATCGGAAACATATGAAAAAGGGTCGACGCTTGATGTTCCCCTTTGGAAAGTAGCATGGATGAAAGAAAACACCTCTTGTCTGGTCAACCACGTTATTAAGTACAGTCTATCGTTATACAGCGATCTACATTACAATGAAAGCACTGGCTAAACATACACTAGGACGTCTTGATGAAGTTTGATTTCACTTGATTGCCCTTTTGTGCATATAATTTACATATAAAACTGTTCTCTCTGTACTGTTAGCCATTATGATATCATGGGAAAATTGTTGAAGGGATGACAGGAAAAACCGCTCCGCACAAGATAGTACCCTACCTCACTAATGAGTATATATTGTTATGTGAGGGGGTGCTAAGGTCATATATATGAACATATAATCCAAAAAGAAAGGGAAAAAAAGGGTAATGACCTAAACAAGCACTCCAGTTACATACAAATAATCAATTAATACATATTGTTTTTATTGGTATGCATTAAAAATGGTACATATAGATACACCACACAGATAAAAAAGCGAAATATAAAAAGAATGTAGTGTTGAAAAGTATAGAATTAAAAATGAATGGACCCTGGGATGGAGCCGATCAGAATCCGTATAACATTCCCAAAGGGAAAGTCACTGATATAGGATCTCTTGTGGGAGTATACACAACACAAATAGAGTGGTAAACGATGTGCACATTCTGCATGGTAACAGTGTGTCACTTGTATAGCACTTGATATTTTGTGTTGTGTTTAGTGTGAACTATAGATGGCAGTATTGCCTAATTTGTTCCTCAATTGATCCAATAATGAGTTATCCTTCAGAGTGCCGTGCACCTTAATACATACTAGAGATTCTTTAAACACGAGCCCTGTGTAGTATATCAAGGAATTGGCAAGTATATAGTAGCTTGTGTTCTCATACATATGCGCCTACTTAGGCTATGACTCTAGTTGTTATGTGGAGGGACAGAAGATGCCGGAGCCGGTGCCCGTGAAGAGGGCGAAGATGTCCGGCAGCGCTGTGCCCCTGGAGGGGCTGAAGAGGTCCCCGATGGTGCCCAGCAGGAAGAAAGAAGAGAAGAAGAACTTACCCGTCCATCGATCCAGCGGCGGTGAGTATAACTTCTTTCTTGCAGGTCCTGTGCGCGGGGGAAGGATGAGCCAATCAGGGCTCATCTTTCCCCGCTGGCCAATCAGCGGCCGGATGCGCGAGCCAATCGCGGCTCGCGCCCGGCCATTCAAAAGATTGGCGCCGACGCGAGCCAATCAGCGCTCGCGCCGGCTGATGACGTCACGCCGGCGACTATATAAGTCGCCGGGTGGCGCCATTTTGGCAGAAGTCCGTCGGCGGAGAAGAGAGAGGACGTCTCTGCAAGACGTCCAGCAAGAAGACCAGCGGCAGCGGCGGCAGGGGGCCCTTGTAAGGGCCGTGAGCTACCCTGCCGCCAGAAGACTTCAAGCAAGCCGCCGGAGCGGAGATCGTCGGCGGGGAGCCCTTGTAAGGGCTGAGAGCGCCCCCGCCAAGCAGCCCTCAACAGCGCCGAAGAGGAGAAGAGGCGCCGCCGGCTGGAGGGTCTGGAAGACCCGGAGAAGAAAGGAAGAAGACGGCGTGGCAAGTTGAGTATCCTGCGCAGAGCAGGTAAGTATACTCAACGTTAAATTCGGGCACTAGGCCCGTGGGCACAGTCGGGCACAAGGCCCGTGGCACGTGAATTAGGGGCATAAGGCCCAGGGACCTGGGCACTAGGCCCCAACGAGTTTAGTGGGCCAGTAGGCCATTAGTATCTATATAAAGGGGACAAGCCCCTGTTAGTTAGTGAGGGGGACTCAGAGCCCCAGGTGTACAAGGGCACAAGGCCCTTAGGTAGTTAGTGGCCTAGAGGCCATAGGAAGGCCAGAGGGCCTGGTTAGAGGCTGGTAGCCTGTAGGCTATTAAGGGCACAAGGCCCTCAGTTAGTTAGGGAGGCCACAGGCCTCAGGCAGGGGCTAGGACCCCCTAGGTAGTAGGGCATAAGGCCCTAGTGAGTGGGCTCAGAACCCTGAGGTAGAGAGGGGGCTGAGGCCCAGGAAACAGAGCAGAAGGCTCTGTGTGTAGCTGGGCAGAGACCCATGGTGTGTAGGGCATAAGGCCCTGGTGGTGTGTGGTAGAGGCGTGGGAGCCTCGTGAGAGTAGGCGCGGTCCTGTGTGAGGTGAGCACACGTGGTTAGGAGGTACGGTCGAGCGTAGGCTCCGGTGGTGCTGTAGCAACCTGCTGGTTGGCTAATAGCGGTGTGTTCGGGTAAGTAGCGGGCAAGGTACTGTATACTGTATCTATTTATTCTGTCTGTGTGGCGAGTGTAGTTTACATTACAGTATTTTGGTGTGCTATATAGCTGTGTCCAGGGGCAAGACGTCAGGCCCCCATTAAAGGTAGGCTCTTGTTTCCTGTGGTTTTCCTGTGCTAACCCGTGCTGTGGGGGACAAGTGTAAGTACCAGCATACACATAGTCAGGGGAGAACACACGTAGTTTTCCTGTCCCTTAGGTCCCCGGGGTCACACTGGTACCCAGAGGGGGGTGGCTGAGTGAGTTGGTGGCAGTGCAGCACACCTTGAGGCAGTTCCAGGGGCGGCCGTGGTTCTGATCAAGGGTCCTCAAGGCCGGTTCCGTGCAGGTGGACCTGTGGTTCCGGACGTAGGGACACGTGTGAGATACCCGAGTACAGGCAGTCGGGCGGTTCAGTTCGATCGGCTGTTCCGTGCGGCAGTCGGCCCGCGGGTTAGTGTGCTGTTCTACTGAGCCTCAGCCGGGCTTAAAGAACCCGTACTTAGGGCCTGTGTGTGACTCCATAGCAAGAAGGCAGCTCCTTGGTACGACCTGGGTGAGGGGGTTAGGAACCGCCCTCCGGTTTAGGCTGTGAACACCGGCTGGTGTTCCCCGTAGCGTGTAAGTGAGCAGTTCCGTTAGTGCACCACACCTAGTTAGTTATAGTGTTTGACTTAGTTGCGTTGCCGACCATTAGAACGTTGTTAGGGTCGGGTCGCCGTTGTAGTCAGTCCAGTTTTGTGGGTGCCATCTTAGTCTCACGGAGAGCGTAGAGGGAGGCTGTGTGTTCTTGTCATCCGCAGGAGTCGGGAAGGTGCAGGAGAAACGGATCGGAAGTGGGAGTGTCCCGGTGAGTATCACGCTCGATTCCCCCTTTCGGTTAGGCCCTCACCGGCAGGTGTGTGAGGTACTTGAGGCGGGATTAGTCCTCGGATTAGTCTTGGCCTTCAGTGCCTGTAGTCCCCCGCGTCTTGGCAAGAACAAAGTGAGGAGGCGGCAAGGAGCTTGGACTGACCGTGTCCTTGTTCTTTGCCGTAGTCTCGGACAGCCCTTACCTGGTAGGCACGGCCGTAATCTCTGTCTTTATCTCAGAGGGACGTGATTGGAGGTGACTGCGGCTGCGGATCTGCTGGGATTGGATCGCAGCTGGGAAATCGGAAGCGGACTGGAGGTGACCATCGTTTTCAAGGTGAGTTCTTTTGTGTTGCGTCTGTCCCTGTCTTTCCCCGCAGGGGGCGTTACAGTTACTCAGTGACTCGTGTATAACGGATGATCTCTATAGTACTGGTCTTCTAAAGGGCCACTTTTGTGTATTTATTCCTGTATTGACATAGGTTGCTGTCACCAAATTCATACATCAAGAGTCATCTAGATATTTGTTAGAAACTGACATAATGGTTGAGGTAAGTATAGTAGAATTACATAAAATGAAAAAAACCAAAATAAATATAAACTAGTGAGTAGCATGATTGAATGTCACAATCATATGTGTATATTCATTTCTATCAAAATTATATCCACTGTGAAAAAATGTGAGTATCGATTATGGAAAAAAATGTTAAAACAAACTACGTGTTAGTTGTTATTTTATATTTATTTCCTATATTATATATCTTTCTTAAATTATTTATTTGTATTTTTTAATTTTTTTAAATTTCTATACTTTTTTTATATATATCTTTTCTCTCATCTCCTATATTTTTTGCTTTTTGGAATTGTTATTCATTTATTTATTTCTCACTTCTTATTTTTTTTTTATATTGTTTATTTTCTGTTGTTTATCATTTATTATTTTTCATATTTTATTTTCTGTTTTTTATTTTTTTATTATATTATTTTTTTATTATTATTTTATATTTTTGTATTTTTTTATATTTTTCCATTTATTTATTTTCTTACTTTTTTATATTCTTTATTCTTTTAGATTTTTATAGATTTTTATTCTCCATTTATTTTCCCATATATTATTTTTATGTTACTAATTTATGATTATTAGTGTATTTGATATATCCATCTAATAGAATTAATCAAATGTAAAGTGTGAATATAGATATCTCAGATGTGCATGTGAACCTGAATATCTAATAATTATGTATAAAGCCTTGTGTGTAATATAATAAGGCAAATGTGCAAAAAAATGGGAAACAGTTATATTAGATACTATGACCCACTAAAGTGTATAAATATATCCAAGTTGATTAAGGACCAATACTATTGGTCAGGTGAAAAAAAGGGAATAAATAAATACAAAAACAAATATAAAGAGTGAGAATATATATATATATATATATATATATATATATATATATATATATATATATATGTATATTAGGGTCTGTGCTAGAGTAAGTAGGTTTCTATGATGGAATTAGTCGTCAAATTCAATTGACCATGGGTACATTACCAATGTACTATCGCAAATTGCCCTCAGGTGATTCATATATATCACAAAGAGTCCAATAGTGAGTATATGGCAGAGATATTCAATATGGGATATATAAAGAAGAATAATAATAAACAAATGAAAAAGCAAACAGAAAAACAAAAATAACAAAATTATTAGTATTAGAACGAATATAAACCGGACCTAAATTGTGATAGATCGTTGATACAACAAATATCATGAACTTGAAATAGGCCATTAGGATATTATGACTTGTTCTCATTATTCGGTAAGTATGTTATTGTTATTGTAATCAAAAAGTATGTTCTCAAGATGAAATTCAGTATCCATTATGAAATGAATATGTTACCTCATAAGATTCAGATGCATTAGTAGTGGCATTGCTTGCTCCTACAGAAAACTAGCATAACTAGTATTCTCATTTAGGCCAAATGGCATTATAGAATTCAATAGGAAAATCCATCGGCTTTCCCTCTGTAAGAGCTGTTTGATAACATCACCCCCTCTGATACCCATCTTAATTTGTTCGATCCCAAAAGCTTTCATGTCATGGGGATTTCCTCCATGTTTATGGAGGAAGTGGCGTGCCACTGATGTCAGTTGTTTAAATGTATCTTTATCTGTGGGTGCATTCCTGATTGAACCAATGTGTTCTAATAGTCTGTTTTTTAACATTCTGCTAGTCGTGCCTACGTAGATCAAATTACAAGGACATGTAAGAACGTATATCATACATTTGGTAGTGCAGTTAATAAACTGTTCAATTTGATGTTTATTCCCATATCTGTCAGAAATGTCTCTGGTTCTTTCCATATAAGAGCATGCCTTACACTGACCACATTTATGGGATCCTTTAACTGATAGAATTAGGGTACCCATCGAAAAGTGACTTCTCACCAATTTGTCACCTAGATTAGGTGATCTACGCCAGCTAAAATCAGGTCTTGGCCCCAAATTTTTAGACAAATCCATATCTGATAGGAGAATAGGCCAATGTTATGGTACAATGTTTTATATCTCCTTCCATTCATGGCAAAAGTTGCCTACAATTCTAATTTTCTTGTCATTCTTGGGTTTGATCTTACCATACATCAATTTACTCCTATCTTTAATATTAGCCTGATTAAAGGCTCTTTTAATGAGTCTCTTACTGTAGCTTCGTTGCACAAGTCTCATACTTAATTCTACAGATCTTTGCTTAAAATCAGAGGGGTTGGAGCAATTGCGTTTTAGTCTCAAAAATTCTCCCTTGGGTATGTTGTTTATTACAGGTGGGAAATGGGAACTTTCACTATGTAATATACTGTTGGTCGCTGTTTTCTTGCGGAATAGGTCGGTAACAATTCTACCATCTGGCATTTTCCTGATAGTCAGGTCTAAGAAATTGACATGCTTCTGGTGCATTTCATATGTTAGATGTAAGTTGTTTGGGTTGTTGTTAAGAGTTTCTACGAACTCTACAAACATTTCTTGCTTGCCATTCCACATAATAAGTATGTCGTCGATATAGCGCATCCAAACAGTTATATTATCAGTATATCTGTTCAGTTGGTCACAGAAAACTGTCTCCCTCTCCCACCTGCCCAAGTAGAGATTGGCAAAAGTGGGGGCACAAGCCGCCCCCATTGCCGTCCCTTGTACCTGTAGGTAAAATCTGTTGTGAAAAACAAAAAAGTTTCTCTTCAGTATAAATTCAAGGAGTTCGATCAAAAAGAGGCTAAATGTGGGGTTGTCATTGGCCTGTAAGAAGAACTTGACAGCATCAATACCCACTTAATGTTGGATGCTGGTATAAAGTGACTCTACATCCATTGTGATGAGCCAAACATCTTGTTCCAAGGTGATACCATCTAAAAGCTTAAGGATGTCTGTAGTGTCTCTTACGTAAGAGGGTAAGGAAGTGACATAATCACGCAAATGTAAATCAATGAAAATGCTTGCTTGTTCGGTCAAGCCTCCTATACCCGAAAGAATTGGTCTTCCGGGTGGTTTAATGCCATTTTTATGAATTTTAGGCAATAAGTATATTGTTGGTATTTTAGGATTGTCAATGCTTAAAAATTCAAATTCTGATTTCAAAATCACTCCACTTAGAAAAGCTCTTTTGATCATTCGATCATATATAGATTTGAAATCATTCAGAGGATTAGAAAAGAGTAATTTGTAGCATTGTTTATCTCCTAGTTGTTTCTGCATTTCTTCCTTATACAAAGTAATAGGCCAAATCACTACATTCCCACCCTTATCAGATGGTTTGATAACAACATCTTGCCAAGATTGAATCTCTTGAATGGCTCGTCTTTCATCTCTTCTCAAATTGTCCCATTTTCTATTTCTATTCTTCATGGATTTGAGTTTTAAGGTATCTAGATCGCGTGATACCATATTCTCAAAAACTTTTATTTGTGGACTAATATTGTCATGGGGACAAAAAGTGGATCTTTTTTTACATGTAGGTCTAGAGGTTTGGCTAGATGTAATTTCCCTGCCAGTTTGTTCCTCTAAGAGATATTCTAAAGCAGACAAAGCTGTGTTATCTTCCTCCTCCAGATTCACATCCCTTGTTGGTATTACCGGATTTATACTAGTATCCACTTCTTCTGAAATAGATATTGGGATACTGAAAAATCTATCAGTATCTTCTCTGGTACCCACGGAGGCATTTGCACTGGTTTCTTGCAAATTAATAGGCTCATTTTTACTAAAGAATTTATTCAAACGTAGTTTCCTTGTGAAGAGGTGGAGGTCTTTTTCCCATCTAAAGCGATCAAAATTGTTCACTGGTGAGAACGTTAGACCATAACTTAATAATCTTATATGTGACTCATTTAAAATTCTATCTGACAAGTTGATTATCCGTAGGGAATCATTTATTTGCCCCTGTATTTTCTGTTGTATTGATAATTGTCCTTCCAGGGAGTTCGTGAGCGGTCGCGTAGATTTCTTGTGTCCCCTCCTAATACGTTTGTTCCACCGGTTTCCTCCCCTAGAGGTCTCTGAGTTTCCCCTAAAAAAGTATTCTTGTTGGTATTTCTCCTGGTTCTAGATTGAGTTCTCCTCCTATTGAAAGGGTTATCATTATCATTATCTGAAGATTCTAATTCTGATGATTCAGGACTAATGGATATATTTCGTCCTGTTTTGGCAGTGGGATAATGTTTCCATTTAAAGATGCGACCATTCGCATAATTTCTTTGATCGCGATTAAATTTGGATTTTTTTCCTTTCAATAAGGTTATCCTCAAGTCGATTCAAATCCTGTTTGTATCTTTCATATGTCTTCTGAAATAAGTCTGTTGTTTCATATTCTTTCAATTTAAGACTAAGTTGTTCAATATCTCGTGAATATGATTCTAATAGAAGATTGTCATGCTTTAAAATAATTTGCATTAATTCCTTAGAGCATTTAAGAAGAGCCATTTCCCATTCTGACTTTAATTCCTTAGTGGCTAACTCATATGTCGGGAATATCTTAGGTCTCAAGCCACGTGGAGTGATCATTTCTTTTATATAATTTTCAGTGGTGGTTATATTCCACCATGTTTTACTTTGTTTATGCATTAGTGTTTTTAATTGGTTTAGATCTTCCAACCAGGGATCGTTATTAGAGCTGGTGTTAGCTATATCTTGATCAGAGAAAATGGATCCCAAATTGTCTTTCCACTTATCACACCTTTTGCTGAGATCTGCTCTTAAGTTAAACATTGCTATTATTAAGTTATACAGGTAAAGGTGGATTACTCGTAACTTGAGAACAAGAATTGGGAAGATACTTTAAAGAGGTGGATCACCTGTAAGGTAGGGGTATAACAACAGATGAAGCAATAGGTTAAAGCCTAATTCGTATATCAACCCAAAAGTTGGTCAGTGGCTATTTGCTGTCTTTATAGGTGATCAGTGTTGTCAGATAGAGAGTGAGGTATCTTATATCGTATGAGGATTGGTCGCCCAAAGTATTACAGTATACCCATGTATAGGTTTCTTGTATAATAATACAAGTGGTATATCAAAAAATTATTAGTCAAGGATTAAGTATAACAGACTAAGGGCTAGATTTACTAAGCTGCGGGTTTGAAAAAGTGGGGATGTTGCCTATAGCAACCAATCAGATTCTAGCTGTCATTTTGTAGAAAGTACTAAATAAATGAAAGCTAGAATCTGATTGGTTGCTATAGGCAACATCCCCACTTTTTCAAACCCGCAGCTTAGTAAATCTAGCCCTAAGTCTTTATTCACTATATAAGTTATCACATCTGTGCAGGAGCTAGAGTCTGAGTATAGACACTCAGTAGAACATATGATATCATGGGAAAAATGGGAAGGGATGACAGGAAAAACCGCTCCGCACAAGATAGTACCCTACCTCACTAATGAGTATATATTGTTATGTGAGTGCCTGTTAGCCATTATGCAATGTGTTATTTTGTTATTATAATTATAACCGGGCTTGTTCATCAAAGGGTTTTCAGCTGACAGGAGTTGAACCCAGTGCGGTTTTCTGCTGCTGCAGCCCATGCATTTCCAGGCTCTACGCGCTGTGCAGTCAGACATGCCCCTCTGCCTACCACCGCTATAACACATTGGTTATTTGAGTTACTGACGCCTCCCTGTCAGCTTGAACCATTGCGCACCGTTCTCTGTAAACTCCAGAGGGGATCAGCACTTTCTGAGATGATCAAACCACCCGGTCTGGCATCAACAATCATTCCACGATCAAATTCACTTGGATCACTTTTCTTCCCCATTTTGGTGTTTGGTCTGAACAACAACTGAACCTTTTCAGCCTGTCTGCATGCTTTTATGATTGTGTTGCTGCCACATGATTGGCTGATTAGATATTTGCATTAACGAGCAGGTACACAGGTGCTTCTTGGCCTTTTGGCTAAGAGTAGGTGTACATGCCCATGGATGCAGTGGGGCTTAAAGACACCCCCCTGTAGGCGATGGGCCGTCACCTGGTCCTCTGGCCAAGAGGCCGGCTGCCTGGAGCCCGAGTTGCTACATGCCCAAAAATGCATTGTGGAGAGAGAGGCACCTGTGCACAGAGTAAGGCCCTCTGCACCTTTAATTTTCAGGCAGCACCATTTTTTTTGCCCTAGCCTGTTGGCCGAGTGCAAGCATCATTTTTATATTTCCGTCCAAAAGGCTGGGGCCTTATAGCACTTATTTATTTATTACACTTGGTACCAAGCACTTTTTTGATTATGTGTCTTTGTTTTTGCCACATTTGGTACGGTTTGGGTATAGGATCTTATGGGCGACCCTCTTTCCCCAAGTCATCTGAGGCTCCCTCCTTTTGGAGGGAGCCTTTTATGTCGGTGATATAAAGGAGCTTCAGCAAAGGAGGGACTGAAGATCTCCCTTTTTTTCCCTCTCTGGGGCCTTTTGTGATTCTGAGTCATGTACCTCGGAAATAAAAAAAAAAAATAATTAAAAAAAGAGTAGGGTGGTATTGGTTCACATTATGAGAAGGGGTCTCCATGCTCATTGCCCCCCCCCCCCATTTGCTCTAGTGGGAGCCTGCTTCTAGCTGTAGCGCTGGTTAATGATTGGGGAGAGGAACTTCTTTAAAGGAATGTATATCTATATATTTAATTAGACATTGTAACAATAAATGACAGTATGAAAGAAACAGTACTAGACTCTGGTTCAAAAGGTTTAATGCAAACTCCTGAAGATGGTATGGATCTTCTGTGCGAGCTCCTGCAGATGGTATGGATCTTCTGTGCGAGCTCCTGCAGATGGTATGGATCTCCTGTGTGAGCTCCTGCAGATGGTATGGATCTCCTGTGCGAGCTCCTGCAGATGGTATGGATCTCCTGTGTGAGCTCCTGCAGATGGTATGGATCTCCTGTGCGAGCTCCTAAAGATGGTATGGATCTCCTGTGCGAGCTCCTGCAGATGGTATGGATCTCCTGTGCGAGCTCCTGCAGATGGTATGGATCTCCTGTGCGAGCTCCTGCAGATGGTATGGATCTCCTGTGCGAGCTCCTGCAGATGGTATGGATCTCCTATGCTGGTGCAGATGTTTTAGAGGGAGGTGCAGAAAGTATAGGGTGCTGGGTCTTCTACCTGGTTGGTCTGACTCACAGGTCCAGTTCTTACCTTAGTCATCTGATACGGTGTAGATGTCCTGCTGCACGGAAGCAGTGACCAACAGGAGAGGTCGTCACTCTCTGTAGAGATCCATACGTCCCAGCTGGAGCTGGAACGAATGGGTCTCTACAGAGAGCGACAACCTTTCCTGTTGGTCACTGCCTCCTTGCAGCAGGACATCTACACCGTATGGACTGGGGGACAAGGAGTAGACCAACCAGGTAGAGGAGCCTGCACCCTTTCTGCTGATGGGACAAGCTATTATATGGGAACTGGGCCCTCAACCTTGATAGCAAGGTAGGGCCTCAGGATAAGCTCCATAGTCTCCATCATCCCTCTTGTGCAGCTCCTGCAGTTGGTGGTAACGGGCGCGTATGTCTGCAGGAGCACATAGAAGAGCAGGAGCAGAATGCCAGACAGGAGCAGCAGCTTGCAGGACCAGCGCATGAGATTGCATATGATGTTAAATAGCAATCTGAAAGAGAAACTATGTTATAGCGATGAACAGTTGCAATCATTTTGAAATAATAATAGGAGAATAATTTACCTCAGTCCTGCAATGCTGCTCCTTTTCTGCTCTTTACGTTTTACAACACTTTTCATCTGCAGTTGCCGCTCCTAAAGGAAAATCAGTGGTGGGATTATGAGGAGTACGACACAAGATCAGCCACTGAAGTTAGGGAAGTCAGAGTTGGCCGGCCATGCTACGATATTGACCATTTGGTCCCATATTGCAGCAAGTTGCCCCAAAATGAACAGCACATTATTTGCTAATAATCCAATTGAAATCAACTAGTTAAATATCCTGCATGGTTAGGTGTGTCTGGTCATCACCCAACTGTACTAACAGACCCTAGTGTAAGCCAGAGGTAAACTGGCTGCTTGGCCAGAGTGCCTGGATCTTGGCCACAATTTTGTTGATGGTGGTCTTGCTGCAATGTACGCCCAGCTTAGAGAGCTTACAGCCTGTAGGGAAAAGAAAGAGAAGTCTTCCTCATGGTAATGACTGTAACCACCAGGTATCATGCTAATCACTGCCATTGCTGGCCTCCTGCTCCACGTCAATGCACTATACTAGTGAGAGCTCTGGTGTGGTGCAGGAGACCTGGTGAGGTAGGGTCAGAGCACGTATGTTATTAGCACACTGAGCGTCTTAGCTATCTGTCCCTCTCCTGGGATGGGAACCTTTCTTTCTGATAGAAGATGTTTAGTAGTAACAAAAGATGACCTGTGACAGAGGTGGCAGGTACAAATGTCTTACTGCTGACAGTAAATATGATCTTACTTTATATAACATAGAGGAAGGGGCTGATGACATGGACTCACCAGTTCAGCCTTCACAATCTCTGCAGGATCTTCCGCAGCCTCCTCCACAGGTTTCATCCTGAAGAACCAGAAAATATTATTATTTAAACTTATGTCTTCTATTCACAAGAGTTACTGATACAGTCCATGGTCATAGTTCCTATCTGGAGGTTTCTCTTATACGATTTTTTTAATGTAGGATGAGCAACAATTTAACAGTATATAATAGATATTTCTGGAGTTATTAGAAAATTACAGACAGAGCCTGAATGCAATTAATAGAACAGTATAGACAGAGCCTGTCTGGAGTCACCAGTACAGGACTTAAAGACTTCCTGATATTTCTATTGCAGTATGGACAGCACTGATTATATACACAAATGTTCCTCTTTAGAACCGTATAGAATGTATGTGTACATGGAATAAACCATATAGATACTAACAGAGAAGGTGCTTCTGGCTGCGGCTGCCACTCCCGCAGGTTTCTGTTGATAATCTAGGGAAAGAGACACAGAGTGAAATAAATTATACACAACAAATCTTTAGGACAAGTTCCATGGGACTCGGATAAGCCGGCCACAGTCTGTCCCCGCAGGTTATTACCAGGTTACTATACATTTTACAGCAGAATGAGAGAAAATAATTTAATGGAAAAATTAACAAATTGGTCTTAATAAAAAAAAATATATTTTGATTTGGTCTAGAAATTTGTCTTGAAGAGTTCATTTAGCAGCAACTTATATAGAACATGAAACAAGAACCCACTCTGATATTATGCAGGATTACAACCATAGAAATATCACTCAGGTCAGACATCCAGTATGATCTCTATATCTGATATATCAGATACTGGAACGTGGACCTATTGTGGGACAACCAATCCAGACTATGAAAAACGTTTCGCCGCTGATTACACAAAAACTTTAAGCGACAAGTCCCTGTCTGTGCTGTGACGCCCCGTCCTCCTTTATGCTTTATAATTTTTGCTGGTTTTCAGCAACTTGTTGTCACTGACTAATCCTAGTTTCCCCATTGGCCAAACTTAACTAAACGTATCCCGTGTTTTAGGTGGGTAATCACTGTCACCACCAAGCTCCATCACCAGCCTACCAGGAGCCGCTTACACTTCTCTGTGGGGTGTAGCTGCTGCAGCACCTCTTTGCTGGTTGCTAAAACCTTCTGACCATTTACTTTGGATTGGTACTGCCGGGAAGATGAACGCAGGTAGACAGGAGATGGAATAAATGGTAAGTTGTTGGTCCCAGGACACAGCTGGATTTTATAGATGGAGCAGAATATCTCTCACCCAGACTGACATTATTTTGTCCCTGATGTCTAGCACCATCTACACTGGGCCCCCCAGATCCCTACTGGACCACTGGGTGAGTGGAATCCATAAGTGGTATACACAGAGGTGGATGTGGGGGTGTATATGGGGTATCGCCATATTGCCACTTCTCCTACTGTTTGTACATAAATACATTACACATTTACATGTCTGTACACTTTACACTGGGCACACATGTAATAAACACAATAAAATATTTCCGGCAGCAAAGCACCTGCTCCTCCATCCCGCCCGGCTATCAGTTACTACATACATGAGTCCATGTTATTTACTGGTCACACAGCTGTGTCATGTTCTCTCTGCGCCTATGAACTGAGTGCCGTGTAAAATGTACCCTCAGCTCTGAAGTGACGGCACCACGGGTACTGTAAGCAAAGCCACCACCTGAGCGCCACCTCTTTATAGTAACTGTTATACTGTACCTCCTGCTCGGTGGCCAGCAGCCGCAGCCTGGTGAGCCTACTCTTCAGGAGATCATTTACCCTCATGTAGCTGCTGAGCTGCAATAGAGAGAGAATTACATTTAGATCTCAGTATATGAATACGTAGTGCACACCATATTGTATATTTGTGTAACACATTGTGTAGTGCCCTCTCCTCGCACAAAGGGGCTTATTTGCAGGGTACGGTTATGTTACTGCGCCGCTGTGTCCAAGTTTCTAGGAATCTTTCATTTGTAGATCTTATCTTACATTACAGTAATAAAGTGTGTGGACAAAGCTTCAGTTTTGGTCTTATGGGACACTTGCGAGGAGAGAGTGCACCACGGCTGTGACTATCATCACATTGGAATATTAAGTGATATAATGATGGACTGACCAGGCTTGATAGCAGCTCCTCCCGTGCCTCCTGTTCAGGGGATAATGCAGGTATAAGGTCAGTTTTAGAGTGAGAGAGAGAAATAAGAGAGAGAGAGAGAGAGTGACAGAGGGTGAGAGAGAGAGAGAGAGACAGAGAGGGAGAGAGAGACAGATAAATGTATGTCACACTTTCTGTACTTTTATTTTTCAGTACAGACAGTGGGCATCACATTATTAATCCCGTCTATAATGTGAATAGTAGGAAACTGAATCTGTACCGTGAGTCAGTTTCCAGCCATTCGCATGGTGAGGGATATTAACCTTTTAGTGTCCCACTGCCACGCGGATGTCGGAGCAGGAACTGATGTGAACGTACACATGAAGATATAGCGTGGGATCATGCACAATGACATGTCACACACATGGTTCATAGTATCACAATGGCCATATTCCAATCATACCTCCCAGATGTCCTGATTTCGGCGGGACAGTCACGAATTGACGCCACTGTGCCGCCATTCCACCAGTCGGCACGTTTATCCCCAGACAAGTTGGGAGGTACGCAGCAATTTTAGGAGTTTGTTAGAGGAGGGGAATTGGAGACAGCCTAATGCTTCAGAAGCGCTTAGCACGGCCCCAGAGACCGTCACACGCCCCTCAGCCTGGCATGACCACTCCGTGTTGTGATTACCGCTGTACGTGTATGTTTGTATGTATACAAATGGTTATAGATAGTTGTCATACCAACTGCTGCTTGATCCACAGTTCTTCTGCCTCCACTTGCTTGCTCTCCCCCAGTTGTTTCCACAGGGTCTCAAGCTCATCATTATTCGACCTGGATAGACAAGTAGAGAATACATTCTTATTTACCTGCTTATTTAATGTACACCAATGCCAGACAAACAGCCAGGCATACTCCGATCTGTGAGCAACAGGAAAAGGGATCCCTGGCTACAAATAACTATCAGTTACAGGTTGTGAGTGTGACAACTACGGGGGGAGGGCCCTTGACAACACCACTAGAACTTTGGAAAAAAAAATCCCACCCCGACCATAATAAGGGATTTCCTGTTTCAGCCGTTACAGGCATCACAGGACGCACCAGATTGGGTGAGTGCAGGTACGTTTCATTTTTTTCTTTTATTATAATATAATATTAGCTTTTTGTGGCGTTATCCTTTAATGTCTGCTGATAATACAAATGTTTCCCCTTTGCGATAAGATGATAGCAGGGTTCAGAAACAGCACGTAATAGAAATCATCTCTGTAAAGAGCGAATGTTTACATTTAAATAGTCACATTCAATGCATTTTAAAATGTGCAACATAAAATAAAACAAATATTTAAAATTACATACAGGAAAGGAGAATCTACACTGGGCAGTGGGCTATATATTATTATCGGGGAGAGGACAGGTCACTGCCTCCTACAACTTCCACAAAATCATCTCATGAAATACTCTGTGCTGCTGGGGCACCTGCTCATTCCACTATATAACTCTCAGTCTGTGGCTTCCTGCTGCCTCCATTCCCATCTACACATCATGTCACTGCCCTTGTCACATGCAGCCCTGTCCTCACTAACACATCACTCATCTCCTGATATACTCTGTGCTGCTGGGGCACCTGCTCATTCCACTATACAACTCTCAGTCTGTGGCTTCCTGCTGCCTCCATTACCCATCCACACATCATGTCACTGCCCCTGTCACATGCAGCCGTCCTCACTAACACATCACTCATCTCCTGATATACTCTGTGCTGTGCTCTAAACATTAGCAGGTTCTCTCATACTTGTCACATGCACCTTCACAATCATACCTCACCTCATAACTCCTGTAAACAGCGTCCAAATGACAGACCTATCAAAAACACTACTATGTGTTTGACTTCCTCGCTCTCTCTGAGCTGCCTCTCTGCACTGTCCCTGGGCAGTGTGGTCACTCACTATGATGTCAAGTGCGTGATGTCACAGTGCGTGATGTCACCAGGGCATGTTGAAAGAGGCAGACCTGATAAAATAAGGACACTGCTGTGGCAGATTATAATGGGGGGTGTTTAGGAGCTGCCCATCCAAGCTCAGTTGTGTAAGAATGACCTTGGAGTGTGGAGCTCAGCCCATGTTCCAATAAACATGGGGATATGTTCTTAATGTGGGCAGCACGGTGGCTTAGTGGTTAGCACTTCTGCCTCACAGTTCTGGGGTCCAATGGGGCAGGGACTGATGTGAATGAGTTCTCTGTACATTGCTGCGGAATCAGTGACGCTATATAAATAAATGGTGATGATGATGATGAATGTTCATTGTTGAATATATGGAATATATATCATAGGTGAAGGGGTTGCTGTATTTCCTGATGACAATGAAGGTTCAGGAAGGGCCCACAGTACATATGAAATTCAGAGTGAGACACATGGAGTGGGGTGACGTTATCTCCACCCAGAGCCCACAGGGTTTAATCCACCACATTAGAGAACTCTATATGGGCCCATCTCCATAGGGAAAGGACAACTATGGCCTTGCCCAATGCAGTTCCTGGTTATGTAGGACAGTCCCCACCAGAGTCATGGCTGGGTAGATAGGGTGGGTCAGTAAGTTTTATGATGAGGAAAGCAGAAGGAATGATTATCAATGATTGGGGAGCGGGGATGTCTGACAATAAACATCATTTACAAACTGCAGACTATGTGGGGTGTAATACATTTCCATTTGTCCCCCTTCACATAAGAACACTCCTACACTACGCCATTTATTCCGGGTTTTGGAACTGCCCCAATAAAGGCACTTTTTCAGGTATACAGATTCACCTGTGTATGGTGGAGAGAGAAACATCCAAACTTGTAACACTTTACTACATCCCCCCTTATTAATTTCCACTACTTTTACATCCTTCTAATATCCTGCTCTGTTATCCTTCTATATAATGTCAGACATTGCTGATTTTTCTACCTCGCTTCTAGCAGACCCGGGGGCAGCTTGATGCTGGATTTCATTCCTTCTGGCAGAGGCAGCTTACTGGGGAAAACAGATGCTTATTAATGATAATAATCATGAAAACGTGTTCTCACCATTAATGTAAATGGCCCTGGTTGGGAACTGAACTCATGAGCCCAGTGCTGACCCACCGCGCTGACCCGCTATCAGCCATCTCTTAAAGTATCGGATACACTACGGACATTTATTTACCAGAACACATCAGTAATGGGATGGAAATGCTGTACTCCGCCTAGTTTACATTTTTATGAATGTCACATTCACATGCAGATAAGAGTATCTCATAGGTGTTTGGGGGATGTACTGTGTATTAAACTGCATACCATTGATTTAACTTAACAGCTAAAACCTTATCTATAATATAATCACACTGACAACAACTTGATTTTGGTAAAAAAACAGGTCCCAGTTTTTTAAATAATAAAAGTATGGTGGCGGCGGGAGCAATCAGCCCGGGCTTACAAGGACGTGCCCCCATAAAGCAGGACGAGGGGTCCCCCACACAAAGGGACCAAGAGCCAGGGTGATTTGAAGGGGTAGTGACATGCGGCCAATCAGCGATACCATCGTGTGAATTAGCCGCTGATTCATCATCATCATCATCATCATCTATTTATATAGCGCCATTGATTCCGCAGCGCTGTACAGAGAACTCATTCACATCAGTCCCTGCCCCATTGGAGCTTACAGTCTAAATTTCTTAAGACACACACAGAGACTAGGGACAATTTTGATAGCAGCCAATTAACCTACTAGTATCTTTTTGGAGTATGGGAGGAAACCGGAGCACCCGGAGGAAACCCACGCAAACATGGGGAGAACATACAAACTTCTCACAGATAAGGCCATGGTCAGGAATTGAACTCATGACCCCAGCGCTGTGAGGCAGAAGTGCTAACCACTGAGCCACCGTGCTGCCCATAACTGATTGTAACATCTCCACATTACTTCAGTCTTAGAAGACAATACATTACATTGTCAATTAATTAGGTTTTCTTCTGTTACCAGGTGACCAAACAAACTCTGGTAGCAGCCCCATCACGGTAGTCCCATTGTCTCTTTGGACCTCTGTCTCTCAAGCTGACCGCGTTAGCCTGCATAGCTGTCCAGGAAGATGAGGGGGTCGGGCGAGTGGAGAGTGTCGCAGGCCCCCCTGCAAAACCACAACAAACAGAATCAGGTAATTACCCTTATTGTGTACAATATAGAATATAACACCACTAGACTTGTGTATATTCCTGTACCATTGTTCACTCTCTACCCTTGTTTTCTTTTCCAGGATTAAATGGATAACTCCAAATCAATTTGGTTTAAGATATTTTATTCACTTTTTCTTAGATGCGGAGCCACCACCCAGTGTGAGTGACCAGTCAGAGGAGCAGGAGGAGGAGCTGTGAGAGACCCCGCCCTCCTCACCGCCTGCTGGTCCTGCACATTGTCCATCTGTGCGGTCACTGGAAGCCATAGATAAATCGGACCGGACCACCAAAGAGCTCCTAATAACCATCAATCGCAGCCTTCGGTAGACGAAGCACCAGGAAGGAGAGCCAATCAACACGGAGAAGAAGGGCCTGATGGAGAGCATTTTGAACGCTATAAATGGCGTTGGCCAATCCCTGCAGCCATACTGAATCGGCTGCTCGCCGTGGCTCCAGGACCTGTCCCTGCATCTGACCGCAGCGAGCCTGAGCCTAAGGAAGCAGAGGACTCAGGACCTGGCTCTGCTCCTACAGCCCCCAGAGCTCGGGAGGCACCGAGACAGGTGCGGGGTCCCTGAGGGGATAAGGCACAGATAGCTGAAATAACAGCAACATATTGCAAAAAATATATAAAAAATTATAAACTGCAAAACCTGGATGTGTTTCACTCTCTTAACCATAACCTCCTAATGACATATACAAGCTTACTTAATTTATCTAATAATAAAGACACTGAGACTTATGAAAGTGGCTAAAGAAGGTCACAGTTTATTAATTATTAAATAAATGGTGGTGAAAGTGAACTGTGAGGCAGCTAAATCAAACTGATATTTGGAACCAAGCGTGGATGGCTGACGGCCTACTCCATGTAACCGGGACACATCCTAAACTGCCTGGCCAACGCTAATTCTGATGCAAGAGTGACTAAACCCAATATCGACTACGCAATGGGCGCCCTCAGATGCGGACCAAGGGATCCTCATCAAAAAGGACCGCGTCACGTTCCTCGATGGGGGTAGCAACTGTGGTCAAACAGCAATAATGTGGTGGTCGAGTACTGATGGGAATCCTTCCCTTACCTTGTCCTCCAGACACGAGTCAGGTTCTTTTCTGTTCGGATATCTGGTGGTCAGGAGATAAATACTTCAATGAAAGGGACAAGGATTGGTCAAACAACTTGGGTTTATTGAGAATGCAGTAAGGATAGTTTCGGTAAGACACCGCGCCAATGACCCCTTCAGCTCAATAGTAATGACAAAATAATGCGTCTGATCAGCATAGAGCACAATAGCATTTAACATATAACATACACCTGGTGAGTATAAGGCAGAATAACGATAACATCTTCAAAGCACATTGTCTAATAAGGCACACTGGTAATCACAGTTACTACATTCACGTTAACAATATCTGACTGGTGATGATGCAATAACCATCAATAATAACCCATCAAGACTCTTACAGTCACTAGAGGGCTATTTATTATTCAGGTGTTTGGGGTACCGTGCTATTCCCTATGGGTCAGGCGCCCCACTTTTAGCATCTACTGCTGAGTTAACTTGAATTGCAGCGGTACCACTAACACTGAATATCACACCTTCAATATTAATAAATCAATTCTTAGGTAAATCACATAACATTAACATCATCTAAAACATTTGGTACACCAATATTATCCCCGGTAACGTTACCATATTTTCCACTGAGTCCTGGGCTGACCTGTACACACAAATTTGGTAGTGTTCCAATGTCCTGCAGAGGTTTCCATCAAGGGTTAAGTATTATAGTAGAAAGCAGGGCTGTTGCTCATTTCAGCCACAAGATGGCGCTGTTCTCTCAACAGTCAATGAATCTCTATCAGCACATGTGCTCTGCAACAGGGCAGGTGTCTAGATATCAGCACACACACAGGATATAGCTGAAACGACCGTCTTAATTGTTCCCTGCAGCCTGTGTAAAGGTATGATCTAGGGGAAAAGCTCTCACAATCCTTCCTTGTACAAGAATGCAATGTCAGTTTTGGATAGATTCTCTCATCACTCTTCCCTCTGACACTGGGATGTGTGCAGTACACTGCAGGCTAGGGTTTTTACCTTGAGACGGTTCTGCAGTTAGTGGAGACTGTCTTTGGCACCCCGCTGCGTGTCCCCAGCTGTTCTCCTTCCGCTTTGCTGGCAATGTCACAGTTCTGGCAGCAGCTCACTCTTGTCTCTGCTCGGCTGCACGTCCTCGCCCTTGTTCCTTCTACCATGCTGTTCTCTTCTTCTCCTCCTTCCTGCACATCCTCTTCCTGTTACTCCCCCAGCCAATCAGGGCCTTCATCCTCCTCCTGTAATTTGGGGCACAAGTTTTCAGGAGCACAATTAACCCCTTGTATCCCTGCATTTTAAAAGCGTTTATGCACTCCTCTGTGCTGTTCAACAGGGCTTTGGGGTACCACAATAACACTGTAACGATCAGCCACTGCCCACAGTGACTTCCTACCAACTGTGCCTGCTCTGTGGCGTGGGGAAGAACCAGATTAAAACTCATATGCCACGGAAGCAGGGTGGTCCATAAAGGGCATGGCTGGGTGGGATCTTGAGCAGTGAATGAGAAAGGGCATGTGACATGCTAGGACTTATATAGACAGATCTCCAGGCACTCCCCTTCCTTCCTCATTGGTCGGCCTGGGATGTAGCATCTTACTTGCAGGTAAGGTTAACCTCACTTACTGCCACATATATATGCGTCTAAGTGCTTTCGTCCATATGAGAGTACAGGTTGTTCATAGTCATGATGGGCAACATGTTCAGATGAGTAGATAAAATATATTCTGCATAGTGAAACGTGTGTTGAGTCCATTGTGAAATATTTTTTGTTAAAGAATCTGCTATAAACACATCGCAGCCACATTCTCCTGCAGCGTGTATACATCATGGACTAAAAGTATCATTCCAAATTTCAATGGTTTAGGCCATCAATTCCTATATATCTGTGGGCAAGGATAGAATTGGACAATGTGTATTATTTTTAGTTTGTTTAGTTGAGCTTTAGTTTTATATATTTAGATTATACTTACAGCTGAAGTATTGCTGAATCACATAATAATCGTCCGTTTCTGCAAGAAGCTCTTATATGTCAGGAGACAGAACATTTCTTTTTTTTAAAAAAAAGTAGTAATAAAAATGATATTAATAAAAAAGAACATAGAAAATATTTAGCATAATATATAAATCATATCCAGCCAGGGTACCACTGACACAGGCGGGATGGATACCATCTACATGTCGGAGCAGAAATCGACATTCGGCAGATCAGGCAATGTTTTTCCAGTCTTCAAATGTCCAGTTTTGGTGAGCCTGTGCCGCTGTAGTACATAGTTTCCTGCCCTTAAAATGAGGTTCCCAATAAACAACGTAAATGAAAATCTTAAAACACAAAAAGGTGTCACATGTAAAATAGACAGTCCCAACATCTCCTGACTTTATGATTTATTTAAGGCTAAAACGAGTAATATTTTAGAGAGATAACAAAAGTTATATTTAATAAAAGGGATATTTGTAAAGTGTTAGGAGTAGGGACGTGACAGTACACTTTTGCACGGCGCTCGCCCTTCTAGTTTGCGGAGGTGTCTTCAAAGACCGTAAAACAGACATGCAAATTGCACTTTGTAGAGCGCTGTACAGGCCATATAATCGGACAAGTGCAAAACCAAAGTGGTATTTAGTGTGCTCCGGCACACAATGTGACTGAGGTCCAGTGTGTGTAAGAGATGGGTACACTGTGGAATATGAGTTTTTATTAGATGGCATGAAATGAATGTAACTAATTAGGAGCGTCTGCATAGCAGAACAGCAATCAGTACAGACTTCATGTATATTGGTGTCATTTATCTGCAACTGCTGATAATCTGATTATCCTTCAATCCATACTTGCCAACTCTCCCGGAATGTCCGGGAGACTCTCAAAATTTTCGATTCGCGTTGAATCGCATCATTTTAACCCCGGAATTTCCGTCGCAGGGGCGGGGCCAAAGTGACGTGTTTGGTCCAATCCAGCCCTCTTGTCACACCCCTCTCCCGGACTACACTTGCCGAAAGTAGGCGAGTATGCTGTAATCTGTGATGTAATTGCATTACAACATTGATGTTTTGCTAAACTGCATTATTACAGGTGTAATACGCAGCTTACTGTGTTTTCCCCTCCAAGATCCACATTATTTTCTGGGTAGAAAATATACTGAAAAGTTAATGTCCTCTGAATATTTTTATAAATACTCCCATCCTCTCGCTGGTCAATTTCTTGCCCATTTGTTTTCCAATTCTTGGTCCCTGTCCTGATATAATGACATTTATTAAAGATTGGGGGGTACATAGGGGGAGGCAAACTGGGGCAGCTGTCGCAGGCAGCAATATTTAGGGGGCAATAGAACAAAAATTATTATTATTTTCAAAATGCCAACTTTCTTGGTGCAGATATAAAATATAAATGGTATTTACTTTGGTAGCTCTAATAATCTAATAATGCTTAAAATGAAAATATTTGTCTTTTATAAAGTACACAAATCATATACAAATGTTTATGGTAGACGTCTTCCTTAACATTAATGAATTAATTTAACACAGGGAACCGCAGTTGGGAGCAGACTATTCTGTAGCAGGTGAAATGGGTGTCGGATGGTTTGTGAAAATGTGAGTTAGATAAATATACTATATTTTAGTTTCCAGCCATCACCTCTTGATTTACGATGGGCAAATTAGAGGTTCAGTGGCAGAAATGCAGCTCTGGAACCGCAGTGGTTTTTGCAGCTGCAGTCTCAGTTAATGTTATAGGTTTGCAGGACGGTCACAGTTATAGAGGAAATGACATCTGCACACAACGGGGAGGCGTTTGGTGGAGTCAGGGCGTTCGGTTCCTGGCGCGTCACAGAGTAGGTACAACGATGCACCTCATTTTGCAGAGCAGCGCATGAACGAGATTTGAAATGATTGTAATGAGGTGCGTCCCTTGCCAGGTGCGGCCTTTCCCACTCTGCAAAATAATTTTAATTTTACACCAGCTCAGAACTGGGAGTACTCAGCCGTACGCACTAGTATTCGGAACTTAAGCTATCCCCCCAGTTGGAGCAAGAAATACATCAGTAAACCAGCGTTCTTCTGTGTGCACCTGAGTTTGTCTTGGACATGACTGTACGAGAACACCCTTACTGTATATTGCCTTCGTGTGCTCGCCCATTCCCCACCCTGCTCACTCCCCTAAATCAGTGGCTGTAGTAAGTGTCTTTGCACTCAGAGGTGACTTGGATGTGGCTGCGTTCTATTGCGTACCGTCCGGGTCTGGGCAAGCACAGGGTATTTTCTGATGACGATAGCACCCATTTGCGGGATACGTTCCTTAATGACTCAAACCTAAGGTGTGCATTGAATGAGGCACCTTATTGGACCTGAATCACAGCTATCAATTTAGATGCTTCATTTTTATCCACATTACTGACCATAGGAGATGGAATACCCTGGACAACTGCATTCCTCTGTACTGAAAACAGTCTTCCTTCCCAAGCTTCACTTCCAGAACCCAAGTCCCCTGGAATCTGCCATAATCCACAGACTAGACTAGCTTTAGAGAGTCGCAGACATATGCTCACATTGAAACAGTGTAATAGTCACAAACAGTATGGGGTATCTGCAGTATGCATGACCAGTATCCTTGAAGAAGAGGGGCAAGTGTGGCATTTGGAGGGGGGATTTGAAATGTAAATGGTGTCGTAAAATGATCACAAGGGAAAACACATGATTTTCATTTTTCCTATTTTGCCATCTCTTTTTGGCTATTAAAAGTATTTACCACTTTGAGATTTTTACACATTTTACTTTCTAACATCATAGAATCATAATGGATTTATCCCAGAATCCCTACCACTGATAAAAACATAACAGTCCACAATGCCAAAACAAAATAGCTAAACATTTTTCTTAAGTAATTACAAATATAAAACAGACAACGATTGCTTGTTCATTTTGCCCAAGTAAACCCTGCTGTAATTAGTTGTCTTCAGAGGTCACATAAGTAATTGGATCCCTCCTGTGTACAATTAGTGTTTCACATAATCTGAAAATAAACACACGTGTCTGTGAGAGGTCCTACAGTTGGTCAAAGCTTCATCATGAAGTTCAAAGAAAATTCAAATAGAACATGTTAATGATCAGCACTGGTCAGAAGAAGGTTATAATGAGATTTCCAAACTGTTTACCATCCCGCAGAGCACTATCACATCCATCATAAAGAAATTAAGATAATGTGGCACAACTGTGAATTTGTCTAGAACAAAACTGAATATCCCTCCGAGAAGGGTACTTGTCAGGGTACCCACCAAGAGGAGCCTGGCAGCTCTGTCAGTTTAGCTTTCCATTGCAGAGTTGATAGAAACTATCCATAGGACAACAGTAGCCCGGCTACATGAAATCTTACCTAGAATTTGTCTGAAAGCATGGGGAAGATCTTTATACCAAGTGGAGAAAGATTATCTGTCCTGATGAGACCAAGATTGAACGTTTGACTTCAATGCTAGGCAGAAATCTAACGCAGCACGTGATTCCAAAAGAACGATCCCTACATTGAATCATGCTGGTGGTATAATGTTATGGGATTTTTCCTCTGCATCAAGGACTGGAAAACTTGATAAAATCTAGGGCAAAATGAGTCGAGTAAGATGTAGCCAAATATTGCAGGAAAACCTGCTGCAGTCAACAGCAGGTCAGTGAGCCGAAGCGTACAGCAAATGCCACATTGGAGTGGCTTAAATACCGAGCAAATCATTGTTCCAGAGTATCCCGGTCAAAGCTAAGTCACATTCCCAATCTGTGGAATGGTTTTGTCACAAATCGGGATCTTAGCCGCACTTACCTCATCCGCCGCTGTCATATCACGGCTACCTGGGTCCCTTCTGGCCGTCTGCAGCATTCCCATCCTCCACACCTCCGTTTGTAAACAAACACATACTGTTTGTTCTGCTGCATGGGGGCGGCCATCTTGGATACAGTCAGGTGATCATTCCAGACCAACCAGATTCTGCAGCTGTGATCACATGAACTGATCAGCCAATAGTTGTTTGGGACACCCTATTTAAACCTGCTGCTGTGATCTGTTCATTGCCAGAACAACACACTTCTCTCCAGAGGATAGTTCTTGGCGCCAGTGTTCCTGTCTGCATTCCTAAGTGCAGTGTTCCTGACTGCATTACAAGTGCAGTAATCCTGTCTGCACTCCTAAGTGCAGTGTTCCTGACTGCATTACAAGTGCAGTGTTCCTGTCTACATTTCCAGACTGCTAATTCCCCTGCTATATTCTACAATCAGCAAGAACATGAGCAAGAAGTTCATCCAGGCTGCTAAGTTCTGTTTCACTCCTGCTTCAGCTAATCCCAAGGGTCCCGAATCGGATCAAGAAATTCAGACGACCGTGACAGGTTTGAAAATTTCCCACCAAGGGTCCTCTTGTAACCGAAAATGGCAAAGCAGAATTGGCGAAAAATGCAGTTTCTTGGTGTGCAAAGCAGGTAGAAGATTGCCCAAATATACTCACGGCTTTAATTCCTGCTAAATGAGTTTCTACCAAGTATAAAAATAAGGGTGTGAATATATATGCAACCAGTCATTTTTTTGCATTTATTTAAACTAAAGCTTTAGAGATGTATTTTATATTTGTCAAATGTATTTAGATCGGTGTTAAGAATTACCATATAAATTCATTTTGATTACATAATATAAGAGAAGAAAATAAAATAAAATGGGAAGAGTGGGGGAGGGGGTGAACACTTTTATATAACACTGTATATAACAGACACACATGGATGGTATATATGGATCCTGATTAGTATAATTTACAAACAACATTATAAAATAAATATACAATTTTCACTCTGCATCTTTTGAACAATGTTTCATGATTTGGGGGGATTTCGATCATCTGTAATAACTCCCCAATGAAGAGCAATTTCCGGCACAGACTTGCTAAAGCTCCTAGCAATAAAACGAATTCGAAATGTTCTTGTTCCACCTCAACTCTCATAGTGCATCGATTTCTGGCCGCAGGAAATGTATAAATGATGTGACAGTAAAAGCTACTTAAATAGAGAAGGTTGGTTCTCCCAGGTTTTGTAAGGTACTCAGTATTGTTTAATCGGAAACATATGAAAAAGGGTCGACGCTTGATGTTCCCCTTTGGAAAGTAGCATGGATGAAAGAAAACACCTCTTGTCTGGTCAACCACGTCATTAAGTACAGTCCATCGTTATACAGCGATCTACATTACAATGAAAGCACTGGCTAAACATACACTAGGATGAAGTTTGATTTCACTTGATTGCCCTTTTGTGCATATAATTTACATATAAAACTGTTCTCTCTGTACTGTTAGCCATTATGATATCATGGGAAAAATGGGGAAGGGATGACAGGAAAAACCGCTCCACACAAGATAGTACCCTACCTCACTAATGAGTATATATTGTTATGTGAGGGCAGGGCCGGATTTACCGCTAGGCAACCTAGGCACCTGCCTAGGGCCTAGCGGCTCTCGGGGGGCACAGCTGGGGGGGACAGGAGTAATTTTTAAAAAAATGAAAAAAAAATAAAAAAAATTCGGCCCCTCCCCCGACTCGCGGCACCCTCCCCCCCCGCGACTCGTGCGGGGGGGGGGGTGCCGCGAGTCGGGGGAGGGGGGGGGATGCCGCGAATCGGGTCCCGACAGCCTCTTCTTCTCTCAGTGTCTCAGTGATAGAGAGAGGAGGAGAGGCTGCCGGGACCCGACGAGCGATCACGTGACTCTTTCTTTCTTTTTTTTTTTTTTTTTTTTCTTTACATCTGGACTGACGGAGGAGGAGCAGCGCGCAATAGAAAGGTAAGTAAAACACAGAAGTGGTGATGGTGAAGGGGCACAGAAGTGGTGATGGTGAAGGGGCACAGAGGTAGTGAAGGGGCACAGAAGTGGTGATGGTGATTGGCACAGAAGTGGTGATGGTGAAGGGCACAGAGATGGTGATTGGCACAGAAGTGGTGATGGTGATTGGCACAGAAGTGGTGATGGTGATTGGCACAGAAGTGGTGATGGTGGTTGACACAGAAGTGGTGATGGTGATTGGCACAGAAGTGGTGATGGGCACAGAGGTGGTGATGGTGAAGAGGCACAGAGGTGGTGATGGGCACAGAGGTGGTGATGGTGAAGGGCACAGAGGTGGTGATGGTGATTGGCACAGAAGTGGTGATGGTGAAGAGGCACAGAGGTGGTGAAGGGGCACAGAAGTGGTGATGGTGATTGGCACAGAAGTGGTGATGGTGAAGGGCACAGAGGTGGTAATGGGCACAGAGGTGGTGATGGTGATTGGCACATTGGTGGTGGTGGTGATTGGCACAGAGGTGGGGATGGTGATGGGCACAGAGGTGAGGGGGAAAGGGCACATGTGATATTGTGAAGGGGCAAAAGTGACAATGAAGGGGCACAGTGTGATGATAGAGGGACAAAAGTGACAAGAGCACATACTTGGATTTATGCGTATTATTTTTGCAAACAACTTAAGTAAGTATTTCTACCCTGACTTCAATATTTATTATGTTGTTTTGACCCAACTACTTAAAAAAACGGGACTGCTTGGTAATTATTTAGGGGTGCCTTTTTCTGCAGCAGGGTGGCCTTGCTCTTTACACATGTTAGGTACGCCCCCAAAGATGCAAGCCACGCCCTCACCTCCTTTGGCGGCGTGCGCGGCGGCACATGCTTTCATATCTACGTAACTATAGGGGTATATGGTAGGCTGCAAAAATATAGTGCTATGGATTGTTTCAGGGAGGGGGCCCAAAAACAGTATCCTGCCTAGGGCCCTATGAGGTCTAAATCCGGCTCTGTGTGAGGGGGTGCTAAGGTCATATATATGAACATATAATCCAAAGAGAAAGGGAAAAAAAGGGTAATGACCTAAACAAGCACTCCAGGTACATACAAATAATCAATTAATACATATTGTTTTTATTGGTATGCATTAAAAATGGTACATATAGATACACCACACAGATAAAAAAGCGAAATATAAAAAGAATGTAGTGTTGAAAAGTATAGAATTAAAAATGAATGGACCCTGGGATGGAGCCGATCAGAATCCGTATAACATTTCCAAAGGGAAAGTCACTGATATAGGATCTCTTGTGGGAGTATACACAACACAAATAGAGTGGTAAACGATGTGCACATTCTGCATGGTAACAGTGTGTCACTTGTATAACACTTGATATTTTGTGTTGTGTTTAGTGTGAACTATAGATGGCAGTATTGCCTAATTTGTTCCTCAATTGATCCGTGCACCTTAATACATACTAGAGATTCTTAAAACACGAGCCCTATGTAGTATATCAAGGAATTGGCAAGTATATAGTAGCTTGTGTTCTCATACATATGCGCCTACTTAGGCTATGACTCTAGATGTTACTCAGTGACTCGTGTATAACGGATGATCTCTATAGTACTGGTCTTCTCACAAAAGCGCTAGATCGCTAATAATATTTCCCCATATAGTCTTTCAATAGTATGTTATAGTGGGATAACGAATATCTTGGCGAATATCTAGACGCTAACATGTGTTATTTGAAGGAGTCTCATTATCAGTTTGTAGGTTTACACTAGCGGCAGAACGCTGCGGTCGGCTCCGCCCACTTCCGGGTCTGACGTCACTCTACGTGACGTTACCCCGACGTACGTTTCGCTATTGCTTAATCATGGAATTACTGGGCTACTGACTATGGATTGCTTTTATACTACTGAGAGCCAATCAATTGCGTTTCTGGATTACATCACGTCCCAAAGCAAGTCTATTGTAATGATACCTAATGGTATGTATTGGAATTCTATTCAAGACAGTTAGATCAGTTTGAGGCGTCCTTGTATCTGATTATGAATTATGTACAGCATATATGTGGTGGTTTATATTATGATTAAATTAGGTTGTGCTTTAATTATTTCACAATAAAGGGCCACTTTTGTGTATTTATTCCTGTATTGACATAGGTTGCTGTCACCCAATTCATATATCAAGAGTCATCTAGATATTTGTTAGAAACTGACATAATGGTTGAGGTAAGTATAGTAGAATTACATAAAATGAAAAAAACCAAAATAAATATAAACTAGTGAGTAGCATGATTGAATGTCACAATCATATGTGTATATTCATTTCTATCAAAATTATATCCACTGTGAAAAAATGTGAGTATCGATTATGGAAAAAAATGTTAAAACAAACTACGTGTTAGTTGTTATTTTATATTTATTTCCTATATTATATATCTTTCTTAAATTATTTATTTGTATTTTTTAATTTTTTTAAATTTTTATACTTTTTTATATATATCTTTTCTCTCATCTCCTATATTTTTTGCTTTTTGGAATTGTTATTCATTTATTTATTTCTCACTTCTTATTTTTTATTTTTATTTTTAATTTATATTGTTTATTTTCTGTTTATCATTTATTATTTTTCATATTTTATTTTCTGTTTTTTATTTTTTTATTATATTATTTTTTTATTATTATTTTATATTTTTGTATTTTTTTATATTTTTCCATTTATTTATTTTCTTACTTTTTTATATTCTTTATTCTTTTAGATTTTTATAGATTTTTATTTTCCATTTTTTTTTCCATATATTATTTTTATGTTACTAATTTGTGAATATTAGTGTATTTGATATATCCATCTAATAGAATTAATCAAATGTAAAGTGTGAATATAGATATCTCAGATGTGCATGTGAACCTTTCTAATAATTATGTATAAAGCCTTGTGTGTAATATAATAAGGCAAATGTGCAAAAAATGGGAAACAGTTATATTAGATACTATGACCCACTAAAGTGTATAAATATATCCAAGTTGATTAAGGACCAATACTATTGGTCAGGTGAAAAAAAGGGAATAAATAAATTCAAAAACAAATATAAAGAGTGAGAATATATATATATATATATATGTATATTAGGGTCTGTGCTAGAGTAAGTAGGTTTCTATGATGGAATTAGTCGTCAAATTCAATTGACCATGGGTACATTACCAATGTACAATCGCAAATTACCCTCAGGTGATTCGTATATATCACAAAGAGTCCAATAGTGAGTATATGGCAGAGATATTCAATATGGGATATATAAAGAATAATAATAAACAAATGAAAAAGCAAACAGAAAAACAAAAATTACAAAATTATTAGTATCAGAACGAATATAAACCGGACCTAAATTGTGATAGATCGTTGATACAACAAATATCATGAACTTGAAATAGGCCATTAGGATATTATGACTTGTTCTCATTATTCGGTAAGTATGTTATTGTTATTGTAATCAAAAAGTATGTTCTCAAGATGAAATTCAGTATCCATTATGAAATGAATATGTTACCTCATAAGATTCAGATGCATTAGTAGTGGCATTGCTTGTTCCTACAGAAAACTAGCATAACTAGTATTCTCATTTAGGCCAAATGGCATTATAGAATTCAATAAGAAAATCCATCGGCTCTCCCTCTGTAGGAGCTGTTTGATAACATCACCCCCTCTGATACCCATCTTAATTTGTTCGATCCCAAAAGCTTTCATGTCATGGGGATTTCCTCCATGTTTATGGAGGAAGTGGCGTGCCACTGATGTCAGTTGTTTAAATGTATCTTTATCTGTGGGTGCATTCCTGATTGAACCAATGTGTTCTAATAGTCTGTTTTTTAACATTCTGCTAGTCGTGCCTACGTAGATCAAATTACAAGGACATGTAAGAACGTATATCACACATTTGGTAGTGCAGTTAATAAACTGTTAATTTGATGTTTATTCCCATATCTGTCAGAAATGTCTCTGGTTCTTTCCATATAAGAGCATGTCTTACAATGACCACATTTATGGGATCCTTTAAGTGATAGAATTAGGGTACCCATCGAAAAGTGACTTCTCACCAATTTGTCACCTAGATTAGGTGATCTACGCCAGCTAAAATCAGGTCTTGGCCCCAAATTTTTAGAAAAATCCATATCTGATAGGAGAATAGGACAATGTTGTTGTACAATGTTTTATATCTCCTTCCATTCATGGCAAAAGTTGCCTACAATTCTAATTTTCTTGTCATTCTTGGATTTGATCTTACCATACATCAATTTACTCCTATCTTTAATATTAACCTGATTAAAGGCTCTTTTAATGAGTCTCTTACTTTAGCTTCGTTGCACAAGTCTCATACTTAATTCTACAGATTTTTGCTTAAAATCAGAGGGTTTGGAGCAATTGCGTTTTAGTCTCAAAAATTCTCCCTTGGGTATGTTGTTTATTACAGGTGGGAAATGGGAACTTTCGCTATGTAATATACTGTTGGTCGCTGTTTTCTTGCGGAATAGGTCGGTAACAATTCTACCATCTGGCATTTTCCAGATAGTCGGGTCTAAGAAATTGACATGCTTCTGGTGCATTTCATATGTTAGATGTAAGTTGTTTAGGTTGTTGTTAAGAGTTTCTACGAACTCTACAAACATTTCTTGCTTGCCATTCCACATAATAAGTATGTCGCCGATATAGCGCATCCAAACAGTTATATTATCAGTATATCTGTTCAGTTGGTCACAGAAAACTGTCTCCCTCTCCCACCTGCCCAAGTAGAGATTGGCAAAAGTGGGGGCACAAGCCGCCCCCATTGCCGTCCCTTGTACCTGTAGGTAAAATCTGTTGTGAAAAACGAAAAAGTTTCTCTTCAGTATAAATTCAAGGAGTTCGATCAAAAAGAGGCTGAATGTGGGGTTGTCATTGGCCTGTAAGAAGAATTTGACAGCATCAATACCCACTTCATGTTGGATGCTGGTATAAAGTGACTCTACATCCATTGTGATGAGCCAAACATCTTGTTTCAAGGTGATACCATCTAAAAGCTTAAGGATGTCTGTAGTGTCTCTTACGTAAGAGGGTAAGGAAGTGACATAATCACGCAAATGTAAATCAATGAAAATGCTTGCTTGTTTGGTCAAGCCTCCTATACCCGAAAGAATTGGTCTTCCGGGTGGTTTAATGGCATTTTTATGAATTTTAGGCAATAAGTATATTGTTGGTATTTTAGGATTGTCAATGCTTAAAAATTCAAATTCTGATTTCAAAATCACTCCACTTACAAAAGCTCTTTTGATCATTCGATCATATATAGATTTGAAATCATTCAGAGGATTAGAAAAGAGTATTTTGTAGCATTGTTTATCTCCTAGTTGTTTCTGCATTTCTTCCTTATACAAAGTAATAGGCCAAATCACTACATTCCCACCCTTATCAGATGGTTTGATAACAACATTTTGCCAAGATTGAATCTCTTGAATGGCTCGTCTTTCATCTCTTCTCAAATTGTCCCATTTTCTATTTCTATTCTTCATGGATTTGAGTTTTAAGGTATCTAGATCGCGTGATACCATATTCTCAAAAACTTTTATTTGTGGACTAATATTGTCATGGGGACAAAAAGTGGATCTTTTTTTACATGTAGGTCTAGAGGTTTGGCTAGATGTAATTTCCCTGCCAGTTTGTTCCTCTAAGAGATATTCTAAAGCAGACAAAGCTGTGTTATCTTCCTCCTCCAGATTCACATCCCTTGTTGGTATTACCGGATTTATACTAGTATCCACTTCTTCTGAAATAGATATTGGGATACTGAAAAATCTATCAGTATCTTCTCTGGTACCCACGGAGGCATTTGCACTGGTTTCTTGCAAATTAATAGGCTCATTTTTACTAAAGAATTTATTCAAACGTAGTTTCCTTTTGAAGAGGTGGAGGTCTTTTTCCCATCTAAAGCGATCAAAATTGTTCACTGGTGAGAACGTTAGACCATAACTTAATAATCTTATATGTGACTCATTTAAAATTCTATCTGACAAGTTGATTATCCGTAGGGAATCATTTATTTGCCCCTGTATTTTCTGTTGTATTGATAATTGCCCTTCCAGGGAGTTCGTGAGCGGTCGCGTAGATTTCTTGTGTCCCCTCCTAATACATTTGTTCCACCGGTGTCCTCCCCTAGAGGTCTCTGAGTTTCCCCTAAAAAAGTATTCTTGTTGGTATTTCTCCTGGTTCTAGATTGAGTTCTACTCCTATTGAAAGGGTTATCATTATCATTATCTGAAGATTCTAATTCTGATGATTCAGGACTAATGGATATATTTCGTCCTGTTTTGGCAGTGGGATAATATTTCCATTTAAAGATGCGACCATTCGCATAATCTCTTTGATCGCGATTAAATTTGGATTTTTTCCTTTCAATAAGGTTATTTTCAAGTCGATCCAAATCCTGTTTCTATCTTTCATACGTCTTCTGAAATAAGTCTGTTGTTTCATATTCTTTCAATTTGAGACTAAGTTGTTCAATATCTCGTGAATATGATTCTAATAGAAGATTGTCATGCTTTAAAATAATTTGCATTAATTCCTTAGAGCATTTAAGAAGAGCCATTTCCCATTCTGACTTTAATTCCTTAGTGGCTAACTCATATGTCGGGAATATCTTAGGTCTCAAGCCACGTGGAGTGATCATTTCTTTTATATAATTTTCAGTGGTGGTTATATTCCACCATGTTTTACTTTGTTTATGCATTAGTGTTTTTAATTGGTTTAGATCTTCCAACCAGGGATCGTTATTAGAGCTGGTGTTAGCTATATCTTGATCAGAGAAAATGGATCCCAAATTGTCTTTCCACTTATCACACCTTTTGCTGAGATCTGCTCTTAAGTTAAACATTGCTATTATTAAGTTATACAGGTAAAGGTGGATTACTCGTAACTTGAGAACAAGAATTGGGAAGATACTTTAAAGAGGTGGATCACCTGTAAGGTAGGGGTATAACAACAGATGAAGCAGTAGGTTAAAGCCTAATTCGTATATCAACCCAAAAGTTGGTCAGTGGCTATTTGCTGTCTTTATAGGTGATCAGTGTTGTCAGATAGAGAGTGAGGTATCTTATATCGTATGAGGATTGGTCGCCCAAAGTATTACAGTATACCCATGTATAGGTTTCTTGTATAATAATACAAGTGGTATATCAAAAAATTATTAGTCAAGGATTAAGTATAACAGACTAAGGGCTAGATTTACTAAGCTGCGGGTTTGAAAAAGTGGGGATGTTGCCTATAGCAACCAATCAGATTCTAGCTGTCATTTTGTAGAAAGTACTAAATAAATGAAAGCTAGAATCTGATTGGTTGCTATAGGCAACATCCCCACTTTTTCAAACCCGCAGCTTAGTAAATCTAGCCCTAAGTCTTTATTCACTATATAAGTTATCACATCTGTGCAGGAGCTAGAGTCTGAGTATAGACACTCAGTAGAACATATGATATCATGGGAAAAATGGGAAGGGATGACAGGAAAAACCGCTCCGCACAAGATAGTACCCTACCTCACTAATGAGTATATATTGTTATGTGAGTGCCTGTTAGCCATTATGCAATGTGTTATTTTGTTATTATAATTATAACCGGGCTTGTTCATCAAAGGGTTTTCAGCTGACAGGAGTTGAACCCAGTGCGGTTTTCTGCTGCTGCAGCCCATGCATTTCCAGGCTCTACGTGCTTTGCAGTCAGACATGCCCCTCTGCCTACCACCGCTATAACACATTGGTTATTTGAGTTACTGACGCCTCCCTGTCAGCTTGAACCATTGCGCACCGTTCTCTGTAAACTCCAGAGGGGATCAGCACTTTCTGAGATGATCAAACCACCCGGTCTGGCATCAACAATCATTCCACGATCAAATTCACTTGGATCACTTTTCTTCCCCATTTTGGTGTTTGGTCTGAACAACAACTGAACCTTTTCAGCCTGTCTGCATGCTTTTATGATTGTGTTGCTGCCACATGATTGGCTGATTAGATATTTGCATTAACGAGCAGGTACACAGGTGCTTCTTGGCCTTTTGGCTAAGAGTAGGTGTACATGCCCATGGATGCAGTGGGGCTTAAAGACACCCCCTGTAGGCGATGGGCCGTCACCTGGTCCTCTGGCCAAGAGGCCGGCTGCCTGGAGCCCGAGTTGCTACATGCCCAAAAATGCATTGTGGAGAGAGAGGCACCTGTGCACAGAGTAAGGCCCTCTGCACCTTTAATTTTCAGGCAGCACCATTTTTTTTGCCCTAGCCTGTTGGCCGAGTGCAAGCATCATTTTTATATTTCCGTCCAAAAGGCTGGGGCCTTATGGCACTTATTTATTTATTTATTTATTTATTTATTTATTACACTTGGTACCAAGCACCTTTTTGATTATGTGTCTTTGTTTTTGCCACATTTGGTAGGGGTTTGGGTATAGGATCTTATGGGCGACCCTCTTTCCCCAAGTCATCTGAGGCTCCCTCCTTTTGGAGGGAGCCTTTTATGTCGGTGATATAAAGGAGCTTCAGCAAAGGAGGGACTGAAGATCTCCCTTTTTTTCCCTCTCTGGGGCCTTTTGTGATTCTGAGTCATGTACCTCGGAAATAAAAAAAAATAATAATTAAAAAAAGAGTAGGGTGGTATTGGTTCACATTATGAGAAGGGGTCTCCATGCTCATTGCCCCCCCCCCCCCATTTGCTCTAGTGGGAGCCTGCTTCTAGCTGTAGCGCTGGTTAATGATTGGGGAGAGGAACTTCTTTAAAGGAATGTATATCTATATATTTAATTAGACATTGTAACAATAAATGACAGTATGAAAGAAACAGTACTAGACTCTGGTTCAAAAGGTTTAATGCAAACTCCTGCAGATGGTATGGATCTTCTGTGCGAGCTCCTGCAGATGGTATGGATCTCCTGTGTGAGCTCCTGCAGATGGTATGGATCTCCTGTGTGAGCTCCTGCAGATGGTATGGATCTCCTGTGCGAGCTCCTGCAGATGGTATGGATCTCCTGTGCGAGCTCCTGCAGATGGTATGGATCTCCTGTGCGAGCTCCTGCAGATGGTATGGATCTCCTGTGCGAGCTCCTGCAGATGGTATGGATCTCCTGTGCGAGCTCCTGCAGATGGTATGGATCTCCTGTGCGAGCTCCTGCAGATGGTATGGATCTCCTGTGCGAGCTTCTGCAGATGGTATGGATCTCCTGTGCGAGCTCCTGCAGATGGTATGGATCTCCTGTGCGAGCTCCTGCAGATGGTATGGATCTCCTATGCTGGTGCAGATGTTTTAGAGGGAGGTGCAGAAAGTATAGGGTGCTGGGTCTTCTACCTGGTTGGTCTGACTCACAGGTCCAGTTCTTACCTTAGTCATCTGATACGGTGTAGATGTCCTGCTGCACGGAAGCAGTGACCAACAGGAGAGGTCGTCACTCTCTGTAGAGATCCATACGTCCCAGCTGGAGCTGGAACGAATGGGTCTCTACAGAGAGCGACAACCTTTCCTGTTGGTCACTGCCTCCTTGCAGCAGGACATCTACACCGTATGGACTGGGGGACAAGGAGTAGACCAACCAGGTAGAGGAGCCTGCACCCTTTCTGCTGATGGGACAAGCTATTATATGGGAACTGGGCCCTCAACCTTGATAGCAAGGTAGGGCCTCAGGATAAGCTCCATAGTCTCCATCATCCCTCTTGTGCAGCTCCTGCAGTTGGTGGTAACGGGCGCGTATGTCTGCAGGAGCACATAGAAGAGCAGGAGCAGAATGCCAGACAGGAGCAGCAGCTTGCAGGACCAGCGCATGAGATTGCATATGATGTTAAATAGCAATCTGAAAGAGAAACTATGTTATAGCGATGAACAGTTGCAATCATTTTGAAATAATAATAGGAGAATAATTTACCTCAGTCCTGCAATGCTGCTCCTTTTCTGCTCTTTACGTTTTACAACACTTTTCATCTGCAGTTGCCGCTCCTAAAGGAAAATCAGTGGTGGGATTATGAGGAGTACGACACAAGATCAGCCACTGAAGTTAGGGAAGTCAGAGTTGGCCGGCCATGCTACGATATTGACCATTTGGTCCCATATTGCAGCAAGTTGCCCCAAAATGAACAGCACATTATTTGCTAATAATCCAATTGAAATCAACTAGTTAAATATCCTGCATGGTTAGGTGTGTCTGGTCATCACCCAACTGTACTAACAGACCCTAGTGTAAGCCAGAGGTAAACTGGCTGCTTGGCCAGAGTGCCTGGATCTTGGCCACAATTTTGTTGATGGTGGTCTTGCTGCAATGTACGCCCAGCTTAGAGAGCTTACAGCCTGTAGGGAAAAGAAAGAGAAGTCCTTCCTCATGGTAATGACTGTAACCACCAGGTATCATGCTAATCACTGCCATTGCTGGCCTCCTGCTCCACGTCAATGCACTATACTAGTGAGAGCTCTGGTGTGGTGCAGGAGACCTGGTGAGGTAGGGTCAGAGCACGTATGTTATTAGCACACTGAGCGTCTTAGCTATCTGTCCCTCTCCTGGGATGGGAACCTTTCTTTCTGATAGAAGATGTTTAGTAGTAACAAAAGATGACCTGTAACAGAGGTGGCAGGTACAAATGTCTTACTGCTGACAGTAAATATGATCTTACTTTATATAACATAGAGGAAGGGGCTGATGACATGGACTCACCAGTTCAGCCTTCACCATCTCTGCGGGATCTTCCGCAGCCTCCTCCACAGGTTTCATCCTGAAGAACCAGAAAATATTATTATTTAAACTTATGTCTTCTATTCACAAGAGTTACTGATACAGTCCATGGTCATAGTTCCTATCTGGAGGTTTCTCTTATACGATTTTTTTAATGTAGGATGAGCAACAATTTAACAGTATATAATAGATATTTCTGGAGTTATTAGAAAATTACAGACAGAGCCTGAATGCAATTAATAGAACAGTATGGACAGAGCCTGTCTGGAGTCACCAGTACAGGACTTAAAGACTTCCTGATATTTCTATTGCAGTATGGACAGCACTGATTATATACACAAATGTTCCTCTTTAGAACCGTATAGAATGTATGTGTACATGGAATAAACCATATAGATACTAACAGAGAAGGTGCTTCTGGCTGCGGCTGCCACTCCCGCAGGTTTCTGTTGATAATCTAGGGAAAGAGACACAGAGTGAAATAAATTATACACAACAAATCTTTAGGACAAGTTCCATGGGACTCGGATAAGTCGGCCACAGTCTGTCCCCGCAGGTTTTTACCAGGTTACTATACATTTTACAGCAGAATGAGAGAAAATAATTTAATGGAAAAATTAACAAATTGGTCTTAATAAAAAAAAATATATTTTGATTTGGTCTAGAAATTTGTCTTGAAGAGTTCATTTAGCAGCAACTTATATAGAACATGAAACAAGAACCCACTCTGATATTATGCAGGATTACAACCATAGAAATATCACTCTGGTCAGACATCCAGTATGATCTCTATATCTGATATATCAGATACTGGAACGTGGACCTATTGTGGGACAACCAATCCAGACTATGAAAAACGTTTCGCCGCTGATTACACAAAAACTTTAAGCGACAAGTCCCTGTCTGTGCTGTGACGCCCCGTCCTCCTTTATGCTTTATAATTTTTGCTGGTTTTCAGCAACTTGTTGTCACTGACTAATCCTAGTTTCCCCATTGGCCAAACTTAACTAAACGTATCCCGTGTTTTAGGTGGGTAATCACTGTCACCACCAAGCTCCATCACCAGCCTACCAGGAGCCGCTTACACTTCTCTGTGGGGTGTAGCTGCTGCAGCACCTCTTTGCTGGTTGCTAAAACCTTCTGACCATTTACTTTGGATTGGTACTGCCGGGTAGATGAACGCAGGTAGACAGGAGATGGAATAAATGGTAAGTTGTTGGTCCCAGGACACAGCTGGATTTTATAGATGGAGCAGAATATCTCTCACCCAGACTGACATTATTTTGTCCCTGATGTCTAGCACCATCTACACTGGGCCCCCCAGATCCCTACTGGACCACTGGGTGAGTGGAATCCATAAGTGGTATACACAGAGGTGGATGTGGGGGTGTATATGGGGGTATCGCCATATCGCCACTTCTCCTACTGTTTGTACATAAATACATTACACATTTACATGTCTGTACACTTTACACTGGGCACACATGTAATAAACACAATAAAATATTTCCGGCAGCAAAGCACCTGCTCCTCAATCCCGCCCGGCTATCAGTTACTACATACATGAGTCCATGTTATTTACTGGTCACACAGCTGTGTCATGTTCTCTCTGCGCCTATGAACTGAGTGCCGTGTAAAATGTACCCTCAGCTCTGAAGTGACGGCACTACGGGTACTGTAAGCAAAGCCACCACCTGAGCGCCACCTCTTTATAGTAACTGTTATACTGTACCTCCTGCTCGGTGGCCAGCAGCCGCAGCCTGGTGAGCCTACTCTTCAGGAGATCATTTACCCTCATGTAGCTGCTGAGCTGCAATAGAGAGAGAATTACATTTAGATCTCAGTATATGAATACGTAGTGCACACCATATTGTATATTTGTGTAACACATTGTGTAGTGCCCTCTCCTCGCACAAAGGGGCTTATTTGCAGGGTACGGTTATGTTACTGCGCCGCTGTGTCCAAGTTTCTAGGAATCTTTCATTTGTAGATCTTATCTTACATTACAGTAATAAAGTGTGTGGACAAAGCTTCAGTTTTGGTCTTATGGGACACTTGCGAGGAGAGAGTGCACCACGGCTGTGACTATCATCACATTGGAATATTAAGTGATATAATGATGGACTGACCAGGCTTGATAGCAGCTCCTCCCGTGCCTCCAGTATATCACATTTTCTTTCCTGTTCAGGGGATAATGCAGGTATAAGGTCAGTTTTAGAGTGAGAGAGAGAAATAAGAGAGAGAGAGTGACAGAGGGTGAGAGAGAGAGAGAGAGACAGAGAGGGAGAGAGAGACAGATAAATGTATGTCACACTTTCTGTACTTTTATTTTTCAGTACAGACAGTGGGCATCACATTATTAATCCCGTCTATAATGTGAATAGTAGGAAACTGAATCTGTACCGTGAGTCAGTTTCCAGCCATTCGCATGGTGAGGGATATTAACCTTTTAGTGTCCCACTGCCACGCGGATGTCGGAGCAGGAACTGATGTGAACGTACACATGAAGATATAGCGTGGGATCATGCACAATGACATGTCACACACATGGTTCATAGTATCACAATGGCCATATTCCAATCATACCTCCCAGATGTCCTGATTTCGGCGGGACAGTCACGAATTGACGCCACTGTGCCGCCATTCCACCAGTCGGCACGTTTATCCCCAGACAAGTTGGGAGGTACGCAGCAATTTTAGGAGTTTGTTAGAGGAGGGGAATTGGAGACAGCCTAATGCTTCAGAAGCGCTTAGCACGGCCCCAGAGACCGTCACACGCCCCTCAGCCTGGCATGACCACTCCGTGTTGTGATTACTGCTGTACGTGTATGTTTGTATGTATACAAATGGTTATAGATAGTTGTCATACCAACTGCTGCTTGATCCACAGTTCTTCTGCCTCCACTTGCTTGCTCTCCCTCAGTTGTTTCCACAGGGTCTCAAGCTCATCATTATTCGACCTGGATAGACAAGTAGAGAATACATTCTTATTTACCTGCTTATTTAATGTACACCAATGCCAGACAAACAGCCAGGCATACTCCGATCTGTGAGCAACAGGAAAAGGGATCCCTGGCTACAAATAACTATCAGTTACAGGTTGTGAGTGTGACAACTACGGGGGGAGGGCCCTTGACAACACCACTAGAACTTTGGAAAAAAAAATCCCACCCCGACCATAATAAGGGATTTCCTGTTTCAGCCGTTACAGGCATCACAGGACGCACCAGATTGGGTGAGTGCAGGTACGTTTCATTTTTTTCTTTTATTATAATATAATATTAGCTTTTTGTGGCGTTATCCTTTAATGTCTGCTGATAATACAAATGTTTCCCCTTTGCGATAAGATGATAGCAGGGTTCAGAAACAGCACGTAATAGAAATCATCTCTGTAAAGAGCGAATGATGGAATATTTACATTTAAATAGTCACATTCAATGCATTTTAAAATGTGCAACATAAAATAAAACAAATATTTAAAATTACATACAGGAAAGGAAAATCTACACTGGGCAGTGGGCTATATATTATTATCGGGGAGAGGACAGGTCACTGCCTCCTACAACTTCCACAAAATCATCTCATGAAATACTCTGTGCTGCTGGGGCACCTGCTCATTCCACTATATAACTCTCAGTCTGTCGCTTCCTGCTGCCTCCATTCCCATCTACACATCATGTCACTGCCCTTGTCACATGCAGCCCTGTCCTCACTAACACATCACTCATCTCCTGATATACTCTGTGCTGCTGGGGCACCTGCTCATTCCACTATACAACTCTCAGTCTGTGGCTTCCTGCTGCCTCCATTACCCATCCACACATCATGTCACTGCCCCTGTCACATGCAGCCGTCCTCACTAACACATCACTCATCTCCTGATATACTCTGTGCTGTGCTCTAAACATTAACAGGTTCTCTCATACTTATCACATGCACCTTCACAATTATACCTCACCTCATAACTCCTGTAAACAGCGTCCAAATGACAGACCTATCAAAAACACTGCTATGTGTTTGACTTCCTCGCTCTCTCTGAGCTGCCTCTCTGCACTGTCCCTGGGCAGTGTGGTCACTCACTATGATGTCAAGTGCGTGATGTCACAGTGCGTGATGTCACCAGGGCATGTTGAAAGAGGCAGACCTGATAAAATAAGGACACTGCTGTGGCAGATTATAATGGGGGGTGTTTAGGAGCTGCCCATCCAAGCTCAGTTGTGTAAGAATGACCTTGGAGTGTGGAGCTCAGCCCATGTTCCAATAAACATGGGGATATGTTCTTAATGTGGGCAGCACGGTGGCTTAGTGGTTAGCACTTCTGCCTCACAGTTCTGGGGTCCAATGGGGCAGGGACTGATGTGAATGAGTTCTCTGTACATTGCTGCGGAATCAGTGGCGCTATATAAATAAATGGTGATGATGATGATGAATGTTCATTGTTGAATATATGGAATATATATCATAGGTGAAGGGGTTGCTGTATTTCCTGATGACAATGAAGGTTCAGGAAGGGCCCACAGTACATATGAAATTCAGAGTGAGACACATGGAGTGGGGTGACGTTATCTCCACCCAGAGCCCACAGGGTTTAATCCACCACATTAGAGAACTCTATATGGGCCCATCTCCATAGGGAAAGGACAACTATGGCCTTACCCAATGCAGTTCCTGGTTATGTAGGACAGTCCCCACCAGAGTCATGGCTGGGTAGATAGGGTGGGTCAGTAAGTTTTATGATGAGGAAAGCAGAAGGAATGATTATCAATGATTGGGGAGCGGGGATGTCTGACAATAAACATCATTTACAAACTGCAGACTATGTGGGGTGTAATACATTTCCATTTGTCCCCCTTCACATAAGAACACTCCTACACTACGCCATTTATTCCGGGTTTTGGAACTGCCCCAATAAAGGCACTTTTTCAGGTATACAGATTCACCTGTGTATGGTGGAGAGAAAAACATCCAAACTTGTAACACTTTACTACATCCCCCCTTATTAATTTCCACTACTTTTACATCCTTCTAATATCCTGCTCTGTTATCCTTCTATATAATGTCAGACATTGCTGATTTTTCTACCTCGCTTCTAGCAGACCCGAGGGCAGCTTGATGCTGGATTTCATTCCTTCTGGCAGAGGCAGCTTACTGGGGAAAACAGATGCTTATTAATGATAATAATCATGAAAACGTGTTCTCACCATTAATGTAAATGGCCCTGGTTGGGAACTGAACTCATGAGCCCAGTGCTGACCCACCGCGCTGACCCGCTATCAGCCATCTCTTAAAGTATCGGATACACTACGGACATTTATTTACCAGAACACATCAGTAATGGGATGGAAATGCTGTACTCCGCCTAGTTTACATTTTTATGAATGTCACATTCACATGCAGATAAGAGTATCTCATAGGTGTTTGGGGGATGTACTGTGTATTAAACTGCATACCATTGATTTAACTTAACAGCTAAAACCTTATCTATAATATAATCACACTGACAACAACTTGATTTTGGTAAAAAAACAGGTCCCAGTTTTTTAAATAATAAAAGTATGGTGGCGGCGGGAGCAATCAGCCCGGGCTTACAAGGACGTGCCCCCATAAAGCAGGACGAGGGGTCCCCCACACAAAGGGACCAAGAGCCAGGGTGATTTGAAGGGGTAGTGACATGCGGCCAATCAGCGATACCATCGTGTGAATTAGCCGCTGATTCATCATCATCATCATCATCATCTATTTATATAGCGCCATTGATTCCGCAGCGCTGTACAGAGAACTCATTCACATCAGTCCCTGCCCCATTGGAGCTTACAGTCTAAATTTCTTAAGACACACACAGAGACTAGGGACAATTTTGATAGCAGCCAATTAACCTACTAGTATCTTTTTGGAGTATGGGAGGAAACCGGAGCACCCGGAGGAAACCCACGCAAACATGGGGAGAACATACAAACTTCATACAGATAAGGCCATGGTCAGGAATTGAACTCATGACCCCAGCGCTGTGAGGCAGAAGTGCTAACCACTGAGCCACCGTGCTGCCCACAACTGATTGTAACATCTCCACATTACTTCAGTCTTAGAAGACAATACATTACATTGTCAATTAATTAGGTTTTCTTCTGTTACCAGGTGACCAAACAAACTCTGGTAGCAGCCCCATCACGGTAGTCCCATTGTCTCTTTGGACCTCTGTCTCTCAAGCTGACCGCGCTAGCCTGCATAGCTGTCCAGGAAGATGAGGGGGTCGGGCGAGTGGAGAGTGTCGCAGGCCCCCCTGCAAAACCACAACAAACAGAATCAGGTAATTACCCTTATTGTGTACAATATAGAATATAACACCACTAGACTTGTGTATATTCCTGTACCATTGTTCACTCTCTACCCTTGTTTTCTTTTCCAGGATTAAATGGATAACTCCAAATCAATTTGGTTTAAGATATTTTATTCACTTTTTCTTAGATGCGGAGCCACCACCCAGTGTGAGTGACCAGTCAGAGGAGCAGGAGGAGGAGCTGTGAGAGATCCCGCCCTCCTCACCGCCTGCTGGTCCTGCACATTGTCCATCTGTGCGGTCACTGGAAGCCATAGATAAATGGGACCAGATCACCAAAGAGCTCCTAATAATCATCATTCGCAGCCTTCGGTAGACGAAGCACCAGGAAGGAGTGCCAATTAACACGGAGAAGAAGGGCCTGATGGAGAGCATTTTGAACGCTATAAATGGGGTTGGCCAATCCCTGCAGCCATACTGAATCGGCTGCTCGCCGTGGTTCCCCACATGTGACCCCAGTGAGCCTGAGCCTAAGGAAGCAGAGGACTCAGGACCTGGCTCTGCTCCTACAGCCCCCAGAGCTCGGGAGGCACCGAGACAGGTGCGGGGTCCCTGAGGGGATAAGGCACAGATAGCTGAAATAACAGCAACATATTGCAAAAAATATATAAAAAATTATAAACTGCAAAACCTGGATGTGTTTCACTCTCTTAACCATAACCTCCTAATGACATATACAAGCTTACTTAACTTATCTAATAATATAGACACTGAGACATATGAAAGTGGCTAAAGAAGGTCCCAGTTTATTAATTTTTAAATAAATGGTGGTGAAAGTGAACTGTGAGGCAGCTAAATCAAACTGATATTTGGAACCAAGCGTGGATGGCTGACGGCCTACTCCATGTAACCGGGACACATCCTAAACTGCCTGGCCAGCGCTAATTCTGACGCAAGAGTGACTAAACCCAATATCGACTACGCAATGGGCGCCCTCAGATGTGGACCAAGGGATCCTCATCAAAAAGGACCGCGTCACGTTCCTCGATGGGGGTAGCAACTGTGGTCAAACAGCAATAATGTGGTGGTCGAGTACTGATGGGAATCCTTCCCTTACCTTGTCCTCCAGACACGAGTCAGGTTCTTTTCTATTCGGATATCTGGTGGTCAGGAGATAAATACTTCAATGAAAGGGACAAGGATTGGTCAAACAACTTGGGTTTATTGAGAATGCAGTAAGGATAGTTTCGGTAAGACACCGCGCCAATGACCCCTTCAGCTCAATAGTAATGACAAAATAATGCGTCTGATCAGCATAGAGCACAATAGCATTTAACATATAACATACACCTGGTGAGTATAAGGCAGAATAACGATAACATCTTCAAAGCACATTGTCTAATAAGGCACACTGGTAATCACAGTTACTACATTCACGTTAACAATATCTGACTGGTGATGATGCAAAATCTATCAATAATAACCCATCAAGACTCTTACGGTCACTAGAGGGCTATTTATTATTCAGGTGTTTGGGGTACCGTGCTATTCCCTATGGGTCAGGCGCCCCACTTTTAGCATCTACTGCTGAGTTAACTTGAATTGCAGCGGTACCACTAACACTGAATATCACACCTTCAATATTAATAAATCAATTCTTAGGTAAATCACATAACATTAACATCATCTAAAACATTTGGTGCACCAATATTATCCCCGGTAACGTTACCATATTTTCCACTGAGTCCTGGGCTGACCTGTACACACAAATTTGGTAGTGTTCCAATGTCCTGCAGAGGTTTCCATCAAGGGTTAAGTATTATAGTAGAAAGCAGGGCTGTTGCTCATTTCAGCCACAAGATGGCGCTGTTCTCTCAACAGTCAATGAATCTCTATCAGCACATGTGCTCTGCAACAGGGCAGGTGTCCAGATATCAGCACACACACAGGATATAGCTGAAACGACCGTCTTAATTGTTCCCTGCAGCCTGTGTAAAGGTATGATCTGGGGGAAAAGCTCTCACAATCCTTCCTTGTACAAGAATGCAATGTCAGTTTTGGATAGATTCTCTCATCACTCTTCCCTCTGACACTGGGGTGTGTGCAGTACACTGCAGGCTAGGGTTTTACCTTGAGACGGTTCTGCAGTTAGTGGAGACTGTCTTTGGCACCCCGCTGCGTGTCCCCAGCTGTTCTCCTTCAGCTTTGCTGGCAATGTCACAGTTCTGGCAGCAGCTCACTCTTGTCTCTGCTCGGCTGCACGTCCTCGCCCTTGTTCCTTCTACCATGCTGCTCTCTTCTTCTCCTCCTTCCTGCACATCCTCTTCCTGTTACTCCCCCAGCCAATCAGGGCCTTCATCCTCCTCCTGTAATTTGGGGCACAAGTTTTCAGGAGCACAATTAACCCCTTGTATCCCTGCATTTTAAAAGCGTTTATGCACTCCTCTGTGCTGTTCAACAGGGCTTTGGGGTACCACAATAACACTGTAACGATCAGCCACTGCCCACAGTGACTTCCTACCAACTGTGCCTGCTCTGTGGCGTGGGGAAGAACCAGATTAAAACTCATACGCCACGGAAGCAGGGTGGTCCATAAAGGGCATGGCTGGGTGGGATCTTGAGCAGTGAATGAGAAAGGGCATGTGACATGCTAGGACTTATATAGACAGATCTCCAGGCACTCCCCTTCCTTCCTCATTGGTCGGCCTGGGATGTAGCATCTTACTTGCAGGTAAGGTTAACCTCACTTACTGCCACATATATATGCGTCTAAGTGCTTTCATCCATATGAGACTCTATTGTTATTATTGACATTCTGTGTTTCTTTCTCCATTAATCCTACATAGATGACAACAGAGTACAGGTTGTTCATATTCATGATGGGCAACATGTTCAGATGAGTAGATAAAATATATTCTGCATAGTGAAACGTGTGTTGAGTCCATTGTGAATTTTTTTTGCTAAAGAATCTGCTATAAACACATCGCAGCCACATTCTCCTGCAGCGTGTATACATCATGGACTAAAAGTATCATTCCAAATTTCAATGGTTTCGGCCATCAATTCCTATATATCTGTGTGCAAGGATAGAATTGGACAATGTGCATTATTTTTAGTTTGTTTAGTTGAGCTTTAGTTTTATATATTTAGATTATACTTACAGCTGAAGTATTGCTGAATCACATAATAATCGTCCGTTTCTGCAAGAAGCTCCTATATGTCAGGAGACAGAACATTTCTTTTTTTTAAAAAAAAGTAGTAATAAAAATGATATTAATAAAAAATAACATAGAAAACATTTAGCATAATATATAAATCATATCCAGCCAGGGTACCACTGACACATGCGGGATGGATACCATCTACATGTCGGAGCAGAAATCGACATTCGGCAGATCAGGCAATTTTTTTCCAGTCTTCAAATGTCCAGTTTTGGTGAGCCTGTGCCGCTGTAGTCCATAGTTTCCTGCCCTTATAATGAGGTTCCCATTAAACAACGTAAATGAAAATCTTAAAACACACAAAGGTGTCACATGTAAAATAGACAGTCCCAACATCTCCTGACTTTATGATTTATTTAAGGCTAAAACGAGTAATATTTTAGAGAGATAATGAAAGTTATATTTAATAAAAGGGATATTTGTAAAGTGTTAGGAGTAGGGACGTGACAGTACACTTTTGCACGGCGCTCGCCTTTCTAGTTTGCGGAGGTGTCTTCAAAGACCGTAAAACAGACATGCAAATTGCACCTTGTAGAGCGCTGAACAGGCCATCTAATCGGACAAGTGCAAAACCAAAGTGGTATTTGGTGTGCTCCGGCACACAATGTGACTGAGGTCCAGTGTGTGTAAGAGATGGGTACACTGTGGAATATGAGTTTCTATTAGATGGCATGAAATGAATGTAACTAATTAGGAGCGTCTGCATAGCAGAACAGCAATCAGTACAGACTTTATGTATATTGGTGTCATTTATCTGCAACTGCTGATAATCTGATTATCCTTTAATCCATACTTGCCAACTCTCCCAGAATGTCCGGGAGACTCTAAAAATTTGGGTCGGTCTCACGGACTCCCGGGAGAGCAAGTCTCCTGCATCCCGCAACTGCCTAGCATAAATGGCGCGTTTTGCTGTGAATCGCGTCATTTTAACCCCAGCATTTCCGTCGCAGGGGCGGGGCCAAAATGACGTGTTTGGCCCCCTCCCGTCCTCTAGTCACACCCCTCTCCTGGACTACACTTGCTGAAAGTAGGCAAGTATGCTTTAATCTGTGATGTAAGTGCATTACAACATTGATGTTTTGTTAAACTGCATTATTACAGGTGTAATACGCAGCTTACTGTGTTTTCGCCTCCGAGATCCGCATCATTTTCTGGGTAGAAAATATACTGAAAAGTTAATGTCCTCTGAATATTTTTATAAATACTCCCATCCTCTCGCTGGTCAATTTCATGCCCATTTCTTTTCCAATTCTTGATCCCTGTCCTGATATAATGACATTTATTAAAGATTGGGGGTACATAGGGGGAGGCAAACTGGGGCAGCTGTCGCAGGCAGCAATATTTAGGGGGCAATAGAACAAAAATTATTATTATTTTCAAAATGCCAACTTTCTTGGTGCAGATATAAAATATAAATGGTATTTACTTTGGTAGCTTTAATAGTCTAATAACGCTTAAAATGAAAATATTTGTCTTTTATAATGTACACAAATCATATACAAATGTTTATGGTAGATGTCTTTCTTAACATTAATGAATTAATTTAACACAGGGAACCGCAGTTGGGAGCAGACTATTCTGTAGCAGGTGAAATGGGTGTCGGATGGTTTGTGAAAATGTGAGTTAGTTAAATATACTATATTTTAGTTTCCAGACATCACCTCTTGATTTACAATGGGCAAATTGGAGGTTCGGCAGCACAAATGCAGCTCTGGAACCGCAGTGGTTTTTGCAGCTGCAGTCTCAGTTAATGTTATAGGTTTGCAGGACGGTCACATTTATAGAGGAAATGACATCTGCACACAACGGGGAGACGTTTGGTGGAGTCAGGGCGTTCGGTTCCTGGCGCGTCACAGAGTAGGTACAACGATGCACCTCATTTTGCAGAGCAGCGCATGAACGAGATTTGAAATGATTGTAATGAGGTGTGTCCCTTGCCAGGTGCGGCCTTTCCCACTCTGCAAAATAATTTTAATTTTACACCAGCTCAGAACTGGGAGTACTCAGCCATCCGCACTAGTATTTGGAACTTAAACTAGCCCCCTAGTTGGAGCAAGAGATACAGCAGAAAACCAGCGTACTTCTGTGTGCACCTGAGTTTGTCTTGGACATGACTGTACGAGAACACCCTTACTATATATTGCCTACGTGTGCTCGCCCATTCCCCACCCTGTTCACTACCCTAAATCAGTGGCTGTAGTAAGTGTCTTTGCACTCAGAGGTGACTTGGACGTGGCTGCGTTCTATTGCGTACCGTCCGGGTCTGGGCAAGCGCAGTATATTTTGTGCTGATGATAGCACCCATTTGCGGGATACGTTCCTTAATGACTCAAACCTAAGGTGTGCATTGAATGAGGCACCTGATTGGACCTGAATCACAGCTATCAATTTAGGTGCTTCATTTTTATCCACATTACTGACCATAGGAGATGGAATACCCTGGACAACTGCATTCCTCTGTACTGAAAACAGTTTTCCTTCCCAAGCTTCACTTCCAGAACCCAAGTCCCCTGACATCTGCCATAATCCACAGACTAGACTAACTTTAGAGAGTCGCAGACATATGCTCACATTGAAACAGTGTAATTGTCACAACAGTCTGGGGTATCTGCAGTATGCATGACCAGTATCCTTGAAGAAGAGGGGCAAGTGCAGCATTTGGAGGGGGGATTTGAAATGTAAATGGTGTCGTAAAATGATCACAAGGGAAAACACAAGATTTTTTTTTCCCTATTTTTGCCATCTCTTTTTGGCTATAAAAAAGTATTTACCACTTTGGGAATTTGACATATTTTACTTTCTTACATCATAAAATCATAATGGATTCATCCCAGAATCCCTCCCACTGATCAAAACATAGTAGTCCACAATGCCAAAACAAAATAACTAAACCTGTTTCTTAAGTAATTACAAATATAAAACAGACAACGATTGCTTGAACATTTTGCCCAAGTAAATCCTGCTGTAATCAGTTGTCTTCAGAGGTCACATAAGTAAGTGGATCCCACCTGTGTACAATTAGTGTTTCAAGTAATCTGAAAATAAACACACCTGTCTGTGAGAGGTCCTACAGTTTGTTAAAGCTTCATCGTCAAGATCAGAGACAATTCAAGCAGAACATGTTAATGAGAAGCACTGGCCAGAAGAAGGTTATAAAGAGATTTCGAAACTGTTTACCATCCCCCAGAGCACTATCACATCCATCATAAAGAAAGTGAGAGAATGTGGCACAACTGTGAACTTGTCTAGAACAAAAACTGAATATCCCTCCGAGAAGGGTACTTGTCAGGGTACCCACCAAGAGGAGCCTGGCAGCTCTGTCAGTTTAGTCTTCTATTGCAGTGTTGATAGAAACTATCCATAGGACAAGAGTAGCCTAGTTACATGAAATCTTGCCTAAAATGTGTCTGAAAGCATGGGGAAGATCTTTATACCAAGTGGAGAAAGATTATCTGTCCTGATGAGACCAAGATTGAAGGTTTGGCCTCAATGCTAGGCAGAAATCTAACACAGCGCGTGATTCCAAAAGCACGATCCCTACATTGAATCATGCTGGTGGTATAATGTTATACTTCCTCTGCATCAAGGACCGGAAAACTTGTTAATATCGAGGGATATTGAGAAATTTTGAGGGGAAGCCTGCTGCAGTCAACAGGATAATAGTTCATTCCTATGGGAAACAAATGTAAAAGAATCAAGTCTAAACCAATGTGGCTAAATAAAAAGGAATGGGAAGAAATGGAAAGGAAGAGGCGGGCATTTAAATTGTTTAAGTCTGAAGGGACTGAGGAGTCCTTCTGTATCTACAAGGAATGTAATAAAACATGCAGAAAGGAAATGAGATTGGCTAAACTAGAAAAGTGAAAACAAGTTGCAAAAGAACGTAAGACAAACCCGAAACTGGTTTCAAGTATATAAATAGCAAATGGATTAAAAGAGACAATATAGGACCCCTAAGAAGTGAGATGGGTGGATTGATTAATGATAGTAAGGAAAAAGCAGAGGTATTAAAAACTTTCTTTTCTTCAGTATTTATTAGAAAGAAACAAATGGTAGGAATAATACATAAAAATGGAAATGCAGCCGTACCATTAATTAATACTTGGCTGACAAAGGAAGAAGTCCAAAGACGACTGAAAAATATTAAGATAAATAAAACTCCAGGTCCAGATGGCATACACCCAAGGGTGCTTAGGGAGCTAAAGTCAGAATTAGCTAGACCACTATTCTTAATTTGCATAAATTCAGTTTCAGCTAGAGATGGGCGGGCTCGGTTTCCCGAAAACCAAGCCCACCCGAACTTAGGGGATCCGAGTACCAAGCCGAGTTGGCTCGATACTTTCGCGCCTTTTCGGATTCCAAAACGAGGCAAAAAAATAAAACGTTGATACGATGGCAGATCTTGTTAGTATCATATATTTATTAAAACATTAAAATCAAATTGTATATGTTACACAACAACTTCATCAAAACATGACATATCATAAATTTATAAATATTCAATATGAAATGTCTCTTTATAGATTGTATAAAGTGCCTGGCCAGTACACTTAAAAAATAACAATTTAAAAACCTAATAAAACACATGTGTTGTAAATAAAAAACTATTATCCGCTGTTGAACAAACTGGAGTATTGTATAAAGGAGCCATCTCACCCACTAGATGTAGTCTTCTGAATAGAAGATGGATTGTCTCATGAAAGATTTTTTCCAGTGTCCTATTGTTAGGATGAAGATGCTATATATCATTTTCTTCGCAATATTCACAATATGGGATATTTCAAAAACAACCTCTTCTAGGATTTCTCTATGTGTACTTAGGCCACTATATGTTCCATGATCCATGATAGCCAAAAAAGGAGATGTTTACCAAAATGTGTATATGGAATAAATTCCTATTGACAAAAGTGATTCAAGGGGTTAAATATCATCCATCAATTAATTCACTGAGCTTGCAGAGGTAACACTCTAGTTAACATCACAGATATATCGTGATGAAAACGTCCACTTGCTAGATATAAACGTGGAACATTAGAAGTCCGGGTATCACTGCAGAAAGGAATATTATCCAGTGTATACACGCTCATCAGCACTGTGAGAGAGTTTTATTTTATCTTCTGGATGCCAAATTTCCAGATAATGATAGGTTATTGAGAACGATGTACCGTATTTCCCCTTGTATATGACGCTCCACTGTATAAGACGCATCTGTATAAATCATGTTTATAGTCTTTTGCAGAGTAATTGGTGACTGCAAATAACATTATCCTCAATTTTTTCACAGAGTAATTGTGCAGCGAGTACAGAGAGGAGAGACGGAGTTCTAACCCTATTGCTAATTCTGCCTCACCCTTCGCGATGACCTGATGTCCAATCAGGACATTGACCGTGTGGGTTCAAATAATCATTCAATAGTTATGTTTTTTCTAATATACTTGATAGTTTTTTTTCATGTGGACTGATTCATGGAAATTCTGCCATTACTATTTAATTGAGGGAAAAGGGTACCTGTTACCTGTATATGTGTAAGTATTCTGTTGTTACTATTTTGTGGGAGATTTGAAAAAAGCAAAACATTGGTTTCCTACAGTGGCGCCTGTATAATTGGTGGTATTGCTGTAGTATGGGGTGGAGAGGTGGTGGCAATGTTGTAGTGTGTTCGGGGCTTAGTATTGCTAATAAGTAGGAAAGGGTATTGCTGTAATGTGGGGGTGATGCCGGTTGCTGTAATGTGGGGGGGGGGTGATGCTGTAATATGGGGGTGATGCCGGTTGCTGTAATGTGGGGGGGGGGGGGGTGATGCTGTAATGTGGGGGGTGATGGTGGATGCTGTAATGTGGGGGGGGGGTGATGCTGTAATGTGGGGGGTGATGGTGGATGCTGTAATGTGGGGGGGGGGTGATGCTGGTTGCTGTAATGTGGGGGTGATGGTGGATGCTGTAATGTGGGAAAGGGGGGGTAATGCTGGTTGCTGTAATGTGGGGGGGGGGGTGATGCTGTAATGTGGGGGGTGATGGTGAATGCTGTAATGTGGGAAAGGGGGGGTAATGCTGGTTGCTGTAATGTAGGGGGGTATTGATGTAGCATGAGTGTGTGTGTGGGGGGGGTTATTTATTGCTGTAATTTGGGTACTAATAATGTATTGTCATGGTATTTATTGATGTAATTGGGATGCTAACAATGTAATGTTGAGGGTCATTAGGAGAAATAAATACCCCCCCCCCACACACACACATTCATACTACATCATGTTGTACTGCACAAACAGCGAGCACTGCGCCAGCATCAGTGTGTAACAATATAGTGCATGGAGCCCACAACACGTGGGCCTGTGAGCTTTAAATGCCAGGGCTGATTTTTAGTCCCAGTCCGGCCCTGTTAGGGAGACACTAAATGTTGTAGCCTAAGAATACTGCTGGGCTTCAGTTTGTCTCTGTGAAGCTTTAGAAGTAAATTGCCCGGTAATTAAAGGCTTACGAGACTCCCACACAACGGTTGGATCTGAAATGAACCAGCATTAGTCTGTAGAGCTGCCTCGATGTCACAGCAGTTGTATCAGTTAGTGGTGACTCATTAACGTTCAAATAGGATTGGTTGGGGGGTTTAGAACGCAGATCGAAAAGGAGAATCACTGACGTGTGGTCTGATCAGAAGACAATACCTATATCACCTTTTTATCATATAAAGTCCCCTTCAAAATAATACACCATCACTCGGGGTCTATATTATGTATCAGACACAACATTAGAACCATTGACAAGTGAAGTGAATAACATTGATTATCTGGTTACAATGGCACCTGTCAAGAGGTGGGATATATTAGGCAGCAAGTGAACAGTCAGTTCTTGAAGTTGATGTTTTGGAAGCAGGAAAAATGGACAAACCGGTCAGAGTACCCGTGCTGACCCCTGTCCATAGCCAAAAGCGCCTACAATGGGCACGTGATCTCCAGAACTGGACCATGGAGCAATGGAAGAAGGTGGCCTGGTCTGACCAATCACGTTTTCTTTTACATCATGTTGACGGCTGGGTGCGCGTGCGTCGTTTACCTGGGAAAAAGAGGACACCAGGATGCACTATGGGAAGGAGACAAGCTGGCGGAGGCCGTGTGATGCGCTGGGCAATGTTCTGCTGGGAAACCTTGGGTCCTGGCATTCATGTGGATGTTACTTTGACACGTACCATCCAGTAGCAGACTGGCCAAGGCGTCAGCTTACCTGTGGGCCCCTGATGAAGTGGGCTCCTTTAAACATTAGACAATGTTAAAAATGTTAACGACCTTTTAGCAGCTTGAAAATATAATAGAAGTTCCAACATTTTTACTGTTTACTGCTTATAGTTGTGGGTGGGTCCCCTTATAGTTGTGGGTGGGTCCCCTTATAGTTGTGGGTGGGCCCCCTTATAGTTGTGGGTGGGTCCCCTGATAGTTGTGGGTGGGCCCCCTTATAGTTGTGGGTGGGCCCCCATATAGTTGTGGGTGGGCCCCCTTATAGTTGTGGGTGGGCCCCCATATAGTTGTGGGTGGGTCCTCTTCGTCTCCTGTGCAACCAATATTTTTAAACCTACTCCACCACTGTGCCCACCTACCTGATCATTGTTGCAGACCAAGTACATCCCTTCATGGCAGCGGTATACCCTGATGGCAGTGACCTCTTTCAGCAGGATAATGAGCCCTGCCACACTGCAAACATTGTTCCAGATTGGTTTGAGGAACATGACAGAGAGTTCAAGGTGCTGACTGGGCCTCTAAATTCCCCAGATCTCAGTCCGATCGATCATCCGTGGGATGTACTGGAAAAACAAGTCCGAGCCATGGAGGCCCCACCTCGCAGCTTACAGGACTTAAAGGATCTGCTGCTAACGTCTTGGTGCCAGATACCACAGGACACCTTCAGAGGTCTGGTGGAGTCCATGCCTCAATGGGTCACAGCTGTTTTGGCAGCACAAAGGGGACCTACATAATGTTAGGCAGGTGGTACTAATATTGTGGCTGATTGGTGTATATGTTACATAAATAAAAAAGTGTATATCTCAAACAGAATCATCATCATCATTTATTTATATAGCGCCACTAATTCTGCAGCGCTGTACAGAGAAGAGAACTCATTCCCTGCCCCATTGGAGCTTACAGTCTAAATTCCCTAAGATACACACACAGACAGACTAGGGTCAATTTTGTTGGCAGCCAATTAACCTACCAGTATGTTTTTGAAGTGTGGGAGGAAACCGGAGCACCCGGAGGAAACCCACGCAAACACGGGGAGAATATACAAACTCCACACCATGGTCGGGAATTGAACTCATGACCCCAGTGCTGTAAGGCAGGAGTGCTAACCACTATGCCGCTGTGCTGCCCAGAATGACCACCCTACCTTTACAAGTAGCCATTAGGATGTAGGGTACCAAACATTAAAATGTCTAATTGGAAACACCATATGCTCTTATATTTGGGACGGGACAAACCGGATGATAACATTCCCAAAATGACTATTCCCACTTCAAATGCTACTTACCCCCAATGAGCAGAACTGATTAATAGTTCAGAATTTGTAACTGGCAAAATAAGTATTACAGAATAAGTTTCACCTGATAGTAGCTCAGCCTTTAACTGCAAAAGAGCCACCTTCACCAACTATTGAATATTTGCCCTAAATAACAGTGTACGTGGTAATGTCTCCCTATTCAACGTTCCTGGAAATAACTTGTCTCCTCTACTTATACATATAATCTAAGGAGTGAACACCACAGTCTTAAGATTGACCAATTGGAGCAAGAAATCCTGCTTCAAGCTGAAGATTTATACACCTAGAATGATTGTTATATTTATTAATCCATTAGCACTAGCAACCAAATAACCTGGCCACACCTAGGAACACGGCCCATTTCTGTTTAAATACCTACTTTATTTACTAGCCATATGGTATCTATTGTTCAATATTTTTTTGCACATTAGGGGGTATATTTACTACACTGTGGGTTTGAAAAAGTGGAGATGTTGCCTATAGCAACCAATCAGATTCTAGTTATCATTTATTTAGTACATTCCACAAAATGACAGCTAGAATCTGATTGGTTGCTATAGGCAACTTCTCCACTTTTTCAAACCCGCAGTTTAGTGAATATACCCCTAAATGTTAACCCATAATTAAATGTTCAGTTATTGCATAGATGATTACATTTATTTTATTGATTGCTATTTACATGTTACTTGCTTTGCTGCAAGAAAAAAAATAATAATAAAAAATTAATTATAATGTAAAGGTCTTTGTAATGTAAAAATGTGTTTTTCTGCGCTTTGCTGTATTGATTTTTTTTTAAATTTTTTTTAACTTTTTATTAGAAACATCTTTTCCCATAGAAAATGCATTACAGAATCTCGAGAGGTTAAACAGAAAAAAATAACACATGTTTACATACAACAGGTTCTCTCGCACTTGGGAGATAAATGTATATTTAGCTATCTAATATTGCAAAGATGTTATTTTAACTTTTCAAGTTTGAAGGGTATAAAAAAGGGGGGGGGGGGTATACAGGGACCAAAGGGAGGGACGGGGGCTGTATTGATTTTTAACCTTTAACATTCGATGATAACACAACAAGGGGACATGAAACAACAATGGATTACAGGGGAAATCTAAGAAAGTTTAAAACCACAAAGCACCAAGCAAATTGAAAGACCTGGGAGGGCCGTGAGGGCCAATGATGACCGTGCACCCCACACAGCAGTCCTTCCGTCACACTATAGCTTGTCCATCTTTAGGCAATCAGTGTCCAGATTATCCCGCTGAGAATGTTGGGGTCTACTGATGTACTTATACCAGTGGCGGTTTATAACAGGGGCGGTTAAAGCTGCCACTCAGGACAGCTTCGGCCCCATCTCCCCTAGGGTCCCAATGCCTGGATGTTTGGAGTAGAGGAGATAACAGGGCAATCTAGCACCCCTATTTTGAAATGCCACGCCTTAATCGTGTGGTAGCCACGGCCCATCCCGTTGGTGCCTGCCCAGATGGGGGGTATGCCAGCCTTTCCTCAGGATAACTGACCAGTGAGAGTATAAGAGTGAGACTCAGCTCTAGATGTATACAGAATATTCCCTTTATTTAATTATCCAGGAAAAGTGGGAGACCTCTGGACTTCCAGGAAGGTTGGCTAATTTCCCGGATCCGTGCTGGCTCTCCCAAACTGCCGGGAGGTACAGCGGTCACTCACATGCTGCAACGCGACGTTCCAGCTCCCCCGGCGCTCTGCCGTTACAGTGCACTGATACCAGGGAACGTCTGAATAATCAGTGGAGAGGAGAGAGGATGATGGGTGCGGTGAGGGGAGAGAGGCAGAGTGAGAGAGAGGGGGAGAGAGAAAGAGAGACAACCGGGGGAGAGTGGCAGAGTGAGAGAGAGGGGGAGAGAGAAAGAGAGACAACCGGGGGAGAGTGGCAGAGTGAGAGAGAGGGGGAGAGAGAAAGAGACAACCGGGGGAGAGTCCCAGAGTGAGAGAGAGGGGGAGAGAGAAAGAGAGACAACCGGGGGAGAGTGGCAGAGTGAGAGAGAGGGGGAGAGAGAAAGAGAGACAACCGGGGGAGAGTGGCAGAGTGAGAGAGAGAGGGGGAGATGGGGGTGAAGGGAGGTGGAGAGAGAATGGGGGTAAGAAATAGAGAGGAGAGATAGAAAAACGGGTAGAGAAGGAGAGTCCTAAACATGCCGCTGGGTGGCGTTAGATATGCTCGATAGAAGGTCACACCCTGGGGTAACTTGCACAATCTCTGAAATTGTTTTTCCAAAGTAGATAAGTATGCGTCACATATAGTTTTCGCTGTAATGAGAAGCTAACTTACATTTTTGACTGGGAGTTAGTGCACCACAATAATATTACACATTTTCATTTAATTTTTATACAAATAATATATATTTTATATATAAAATATAATGGGTGTGGACAAGAGTCAGTAGATATATATTTCAGAATTTAGTTATCAGTTTTGTTGGTTAGCATATATGTAATATTCCATGGTAACATATTGTGGCATTGTATAAATGCAATTTAATAATAATATTACTACCACCGGGTATTATTATTGGGTATTAGTGTAGCGTGATAGTATAATAGTGTAGCATAATAGTGCAATATAATTAGTGTAATAGTGCAGTGTAATATAATAATATAATATAATGGTATGCTAGTGCAGTATAATAGTGTACTATAATAGTGTGGTGTAATAGTGCATATGACAGTGTAGTAGTGTAATATAATAGTGCAGTATAATAGGATAGTATAATAGTATAGCAATATAATAGTACAGTATAATAGTATAGTATAATATAATAGTATAATAATATAGTACAATATATTAGTATAGCAGTATAATATAATAGTGTATTATAATAGTATAGTAGTATAATATAATAGTATAGCAGTATAATATAATACTATAGTATAATAGTATAGTATAATATAATAGTGTAGTATAATATAATAGTACAGTATAATAGTATAAAATAATAGTATAGCAGTATAATATAATAGTATAGTATAAAATAATAGTACAGTATAATAGTATAATATAATATTATAGCAGTATAATATAATAGTATAGTATAATATAATAGTATAGTATAATATAATAGTATAATAATATAGTACAATATATTAGTATAGCAGTATAATGTAATAGTACAGTATAATAGTATAGTATAATATAATAGTATAATAATATAGTACAATATATTAGTATAGCAGTATAATGTAATAGTACAGTATAATAGTATAGTATAATATAATAGTATAATAATATAGTACAATATATTAGTATAGCAGTATAATATAATAGTATAATATAATAGTATAGCAGTATAATATCATAGTGTAGTATAATAGTGTAATATATTAGTATAGCAGTATAATATAATAGTGTATTATAATAGTATAGTAGTATAATATAATAGTATAGCAGTATAATATAATAGTAGAGTATAATAGTATAATATAATAGTACAGTATAATAGTATAATATAATAGTACATTATAATATAATAGTATAGCAGTGTAATATAATAGTATAGTATAATATAATAGTATAATATATAATATAGTAGTATAATATAGTAGTATAATAGTATAATATAATAGTATAGCAGTATAATATAAAAGTGTAGTATAATATAATAGTATAGTATAGCAGTATAATATAATAGTATAATATAATAGTATAATAACTAGAGCTGGGATAGGTGACACTGGCTGCTCGCTGCTCCCCCTGCCGGCCGCTCCTCGTACTGCAGCGCTGTATCCCGGGCAGCGGGTGACGCGGAGGGATACCGGACTACTTCAGATCCCTCCGCCCGGTACATTATTTCCTCCGCTGCCGGGGGCTCCTCCAACACCGGCCCCGTCTGGTGTCCTCCCGGGTCCCGCATCCAGCTCCGACCACACAACGGCTGCGCACTACATGCCCTGTGTGGCGGAGGGTGACAGTTCCGGTTCCGGTGACCCCGACTTCCGGCTTCGGACTAAGAGAAGAAAACAAACCGGTGAGCGGAGGAGCCAGGCCCGGTGTGACCCGGGAGACAGGCCTGGGAGACGGACGGACGGGGCCCTCATCACCCCCTGGGGCCAACCTGGGAAACCGAGATCCTGGACTGGAACCCTGGGAGAGAGACACCTGGGAGCGGGGCCCTCACCTGGGAGCGGGGCCCAGGACTACAAGAGCGGTGTGGGGGTGTCCTGGTGACTGGGCCGGAGATCTGGGGGTGTCCTGGTGACTGGGCCGGAGATCTGGGGGTGTCCTGTTGTCAGGAAGGGGGGTTGTTTTAGGGGGGTCTTGGGGTGTCTGACAGGGGGGTGAGCTAATAGTGGTTACCTCAGGATTATTTTGGGGGTGACCCATCAATAGGAGGAAGCACCTGACAGGAGTAATTTGGGGGTATGCTCCTCACAGGAGGGTCTACAAGCTGTGTAATGTGGGGTGCCCCCCTAGCAGGAGGTATTGAATAGTTCCCCTTTGTTTTGGAGAACTGGGGGTACCCTGGTGATAGTCAGACTGTTCCTGTGACACAAGATCCCCAAGTTCAGTGACCGAAGAACAAAGAGCTTTCAGCGGGCAGACATGAGGGGCCCTCTGTGATAGGGCCCAGGCCCTCAGATCCTGCTGGCACTTGGCCCACATCAATCATCCATCCAACTATTCACTTTATCTGTAACTGGAAGCTGAGGCATTAATGTTGATCCCAGGGATGGCTGCGTACAACGAGTTCATGCCCCCTCCGGAGTGCCCAGTGTTTGAACCCAGCTGGGAGGAATTCTCTGACCCACTGAGCTTCATTGGACGCATTCGACCCATTGCAGAGAGGACTGGAATATGCAAAATCAGACCCCCTAAGGTGAGATTGAGACTAGGCCGTCCACCATTACTAGGGAACACCCATCATATATATAATTTGTTTAGCAGGTGATTCATTTGCATGCAGCTCAGTGATGCCATCATGGCATGCTGCAGCCCGGAGTTAGCTTAAATAAACTAGACAGGCCACTATTGTGCTTTCTGCTCCCTCCGTGTACCCCCTTATTTTTTTGTATTCCGCTGCTTGACATGTTTGTCAAGGATTAAGAAACGGAAATACTTTCAGGAGTTAGCAGTATATATTGGATTTCAACAAGGAACGTTTTCATAAGTCTTTTTTTCAGCATGTAGAAGTTAAATGGCTAATGCGCCTTTTGAAATTTAGTTCAGGAATATGTACTAGGCAAGTCAGGGGGTGTTGGTTTAAAAAAAATATTAGTGCTGCGTTTATTTTCTGTCTGTACTTACGCAACACTTTCCAAAGCTCTTAAAAATACTTCACGTATATGCTGTAATCTGGGGTTGGAAAAATGTATCAAATAGAAGCCAAACACTTTCTAGACATGTAAATATTTGTTGGGCTGTGATTATGCACAATAGCAAGTTTAAATATTTCTAACATTAGCCAATATATCTTTGTGATATGAATTATAATACCAAAATAATCTACGTAATGTACCTGCCTGTGCCCCAGTTTATTGTGCACCAGCTTGTGCCTATTTGCACTTTACAGCGGTCATTAGATCAGGCTGAATTGTCTATTAATCACTAATGTGCTACAGTGGATTATCAGACCTGCGGATCTTCATTGAACTAAATAAATAGATGATAATGACGGGGTCATAGATGGACAGTCAGTGAGCCTCAGCTCTGGGAGGAAATTGCATTTTGTCACAAGTAGAGCTGGTCCTTAAGTCCGGTCCTCAAGGTCGGACTTAGTGTAAGTTTTATATTCGTTTGCAAACACTCCCAAAAATGTTATGTACCTGTCACACCAACTCCATTTTAATATAGACCTTGCTGCTATTATTTATGAATCATCCAGCTTTAAAGGAATCAACACAATTTTTTTTTTATGTGTAATTAAAAAGCTCCTCCCATATATTATTCTTTGTTATAAAAACACTTAAAGCTTTGCGGTTCTTGTGAAATTGGAAGCTTGGTGTTATATTCATTATATATAACTTGAGCTCTCTTTAATTAGCAGAACAGCTCGTTTATGTGATATTCCCACAACATGGAACCAGTCATTTTGGCATCCCGCACTACTGGCCGAATTCTGTGTAGATCAGAACTGGAAACTGCTCTGTAGCCGATAGATGGCTGCACTTTCTGCCAAACCTTTCAAATTATGTATAGGGAGATAAGATTAAATGCATTTTATATTCTTTCCCGTTCAGTGATTCTGCTGTAATTTGTCACTGTTGCTTTATAGCAGAGATCAGTTTTCAAAGGTTATTCCCATCAAAAGCACCCAATTATTATTATTATTTTTATTTTTTTTGCATTTTTTTCAGGATCATAAATACAAGTTTAATTGTTAGACATCAGCCGTAGGGTCGTCTCTGTGTTCGTTGGGTTACTTATTTGTACAAGTTGAAGAAACATGGTTTTTGTCGCCCATCGTCACTATTCTGTATTTGTATATCGTCTGTACCGCTACAAGCATTTCATATTTAGAGTATTTCAGATGAGTAGTGTTAGTATGTTTCACATGTTATTAAATCCTTATAAAAAAAACAAACTAGAAGTTTTAATGCTATATTGAGAAAACACTTGTTTTTAAAAACCTTTTAAAAAGTTTAAAACACAGGGATGCACAAAATCCATGGTTTATAGTTCTGCTGAATTTTGAACAGTTTGTGGGAGATTCTCCAGAACATCCAGGGGGATTCATTTGACCGATATTACGGAATCATCTGCTCATTTTTTTTTTTTTTCATCTTGCGCCCAATAGAGTTGCTCGAAAAAATGAGCAGAGATTTATACTGCAATGGCCGGCAATGTGCGTAGCTGGACATCATGGCAATGGCCGTGTGGCACAGAGCTAGTACTTGAATCTCCCTCTAAGCTGCTTACTAAAATTAAAGGGAGAGTATAAATCTCAACAGGAGTTGAGAAATCATTTAGATGAAGGTTTAGATTTGGGCTTTCTCACAAAGAAAGAATATGATTTTATACACATTAAAAAAACCTGTACACACCATACACTGCCATCTGCCCAAGTTACACAAGGATGTGAATAATCCTTATAGTCAACCCGTAGTCTCTAGATATAGACTCAATCATATCTAATCTGTCTCTACAATAACTGGTAGTGGCCCAGAAAAGCTCTCGCAGGTTAATTTCATCAGTATAGAGTTCATTTAAAATTGTTTCTGACGCAAGGACAATATCACAGATAAATCCAAGGTACGGCGATGGGCACAAATCATGTGCCCAGCTACACCATTTTGTTCGTATCAAAACAGAAAGATAACGAAATCTGGGCTCACAGCTGATATTGGGGGAACATAATTTGTTTGGCATTGTTACATTGACTATGTCTTCTTTACTTTGGACGGACTGAAAGGAAACCTAAACAGGTTTCTCAAATGTATTCGAACACCAAAAATCGATAATTTACTTTGCAAATCGGCAATGGAGAAATCTCTTTGAACTTTGAAATATTCATCAAACAAAAACACCTATTAAACAGGTAGATAGTAGCAACTTGCTACTCATAACCACCACTTTAATTGGATGCAAAGTATACCTGGGGGTCAATTCTAAAAACATTTCAGACAGAGAAAAAAAATCTTGTGGGAAAGGAAAAAAGATAAATTTTGAAAAGCCATTGGCAAAGTAAAGTTTATAGGAAGGATTTAATTTTGAAAAAGCACAAAGAGAAAAATACGAAACGTTACATTTATAAGGTAATAAAGCATCAAATCAGATTTGATACAAACCATAATAAAAACAAAACGCTGTCATGTCCTTATCATCGGTGAAAACGTAAAGGAAATTCTTCCCGAACAGCTAAAAATGATCTAGAGAAAATTTAAATGTATTAACATCAAGATTTCGTGCCAATGATTCCCTTACAAATGGATGCCGTTATTACACAAATGCTTCAATATTCTCTACAAAACCAGTACAAGAAATGACATCTAATTCAAAACGTAAGACCAAATCCCTATATTCCTTATAAAATCAGGGACCAACTTTCAAAATCTAGGATCAACTTGTAACACCGAGCGCCCTATAGTACAATGAACGTATGACAATAAAAATTAAGAATTTCAGAAATATTAGGCTTAACCCACTCGCAGTGTTTCAAACCACGTCATGACTTCACACCGGAACACCCAACAGGTTTATCATTTGTTGGCATTCAGCATATCAGACAGATCTGTAGAGGGTGAGACTGTATTGCAGCCCTATAGAGATCTGAGGCAGGATGTATTTACTAATTGAAGACACTGGCACCAGCGGCACTGAACCTAGGCTTCAATCTGGGTTCGTTCTTATTACATTAACATTTTTAATATCTTTTTAATTCCAAAAAAGTTTTAAGAACACTGACACATTGTATATAATGTAAATCCACATAGAGTCCTCTGTTTCTAAAACATAAAGAGATGTTTTGATCCCATAGCTACGTTTTGTAATAGTTTTAAGCTCAAATCCTAACCGTTGATTTAAACCGCTATGCAAATTGGTGTTTTTATGTATGTTTTCAATAAAGTTTTTAATAAAAAAAAAAGAGGGCCACTTAAATAGTGGATTTCAATCATAACCAATTATTCATGACAAAGTCCACAGAGGCACGAAACGTGTTGGAGAATTTACACACAGGCTCACACTGACCGTCGGACAAAGGAAGAATGCGCACCGGGTATTACTATTCATCTTCTGCGATGAAAAGGACGCCAAGTGTAAGGACAGTACATACAGCAGATTTGGCCGCTACGTACTGTTTCGACATTCTTTTGCACTTGCCAAAATGGGATGTGAGCGCTCTCTCCTTTGTTTAAATTAATGTTTACCTACTGTACACCAGCATAATTACATACTGATATTGAGACTGATACACATTGACATTTATTGCACATTAGGAGATCACTTTTAAATCAGGCTTTAATTATAGATTTATATTTATTAACTGATGCATATACATTTATATTGACATCCAAATAGGAAGAGCAGGTGGTCCTTCCTTTTTTTTTTTTTTTTCTTTAATTTCCAAATCCCAAAACTTTCATTTGAGTGCTCTCCAAACAAACGCGTTTGACAGACTATGAATCTAGAAACCTTAGTTGATTCCTGAGCAGAATCCTGTATTGGGGGCACTCTCAGTAAAACGTGGGCACTCTATTGTGTGACTGATCCTGGTAGTCCTATAACCGTTCTGCCACTAGAGGCACCGTTGAGGTGGAGTGTTTCGTCCCCAGGACAATAAGATAATGTGACGGCTGACAGTGGGTTTATTATCCAGAGATGGTGAAGTAAATCTGTCTGTGCAGATTGTTTTGCTTCTGTTTTACTGAACCTTGATGGAAAAATAAAGAAGAAACAAACTAATAAATGGGGCGTTTGTTCCGCAGTACAGATGACTTCACAACTTGGCTCGTCTGTGCTGCTTATTGTCTGTGTAGCCAATGAAATACAATTCTTTGTATGATGTTCTGGCCAAACTTATATTTATTGCAAACATTGCTGCTGCCCTGTCTCCATAATGTTTTGAGTACATTTGAAATGTGCGTCTGTTCCACTAACACTGGGAATAACACAAGAGATTTTTTTTGACGCCATTAATTACCCTGGTGTGTAGGTGACTGATGTTACGGTGCCACATTGTATATACTCTAGATATTTGTGTAATAGCGAGTGACCTTCTAGAGCCACCAATGCTAAAGCTGGGTACACACTACACTGTTTTCGTCCAATAATCGGCTGAAACAGCCGACATACGACCGCTCGTTCAAAAGTCGGGTCAGTGTGTACAGTTATACCGCTTTCATACTGCCGCCCCGGCAATATCCCGGGTTTTTCAAGCCGGGTTTTTGCCTGGGCTCGGAGCGTCCCAGCTCAGAAACACAATTCATACTGCACCTCGGACCCGGGAATTTCCCGGGTTGCCCTCGTACTGCACAAGTCTGTGCCCTGGCAATTTGTGGGAGTCATCACCAGAGCAGTTTTCATTGGCTGAAAAATGGTGATGTCACCATCCACCATTTCTCCTAAACTCCTTCTCGAATCTTCCACGGGCTCCCACCGATGACATCATCCTCCAGAGACAGGCAGACAGCCAATCAGCTTGTTTTGTTTTCTGTGCAACCCGGGTTGAAAAACCCGGGTTGCACCATTCATAGTGCAGGCAACCTGGGTCCGACCCGGGAATTACCCCTCGATAAATCCTGGGTTGAAGACCCGGGTTTTTAGACCCGGGATTTTTGACTTGTACCATTCATACTGCACCAAGACCCGGGTCGTTTGAGCTCGCCCCGGCAAAAACCCGGGATTTTGGTGCAGTATGAATGGGGTATTACACGATGGTCGAAAGTCTGCCCAAATGGACGATTGTCGCCTCAGCGGTTCTTCAATAGCACTGAAATTACAAGTGGTCATTGACTAATCTCTTATCTATCACTAACGAGCCTGTTGGTGTATTTTAGGATCAGCGATCTCCACTCACATTCTATAAGTATCTCTTTTCCTGCTTGTATAACCTACGTGTGGACATTAAGATGTACTGCTGTGTAACTTTTATATTTAACGCAAGAAGGATGCCCCTTTTATAGTCCGTTTTGCTTTTCAAGACTTCCACTATGGTTTCTAGGGCTAGAAACGAGCTTGCTGGCAGCACAGTGGCTCAGTGGTTAGCACTTCTGCCTCACAGCACAGGGGTCATGAGTTCAATTCCCGACCATGACCTTATCTGTGTGGAGTTTGTATGTTCTCCCCGCGTGTTTGCGTGGGTTTCCTCCGGGTGCTCCGGTTTCCTCCCACACTCCAAAAACATACTGGTAGGTTTGGCTGCTATTAAAAATAAATATATATATATATATAATAAACCCCAATGGGGCAGGGACTGATGTGAGTGAGCTCTCTGTGCAGCGCTGCGGAATTAGTGGCGCTATATAACTAAATAGATAATGATAATGAACTATCGCACTCCATTGTCTTACTAACTGTTTTTTCTCCTATTCTAAACTGTTTTCCATACACACAAAAACAAAAGTCCCTGGGTTACTTAAATATCTTTTTCCCCTGACAGGACTGGCAGCCCCCATTTGCCTGCGATGTGAAAAGCTTCAGTTTTACCCCTCGGGTGCAACGTCTCAATGAACTGGAGGTAAAATATTCTGATGTGATGTTATGGAGGTGATTTGCAGCTTGGTCTGTTCTCTCTATTATGGAAATGTTTGTGTATTACACCAGTGTTTCTCTGCTTTCAAATGAATGTGAATTTTTCTAGAGGGATTTGCATGTTCTCAGCACAGGAAATATGATGTGTTGTACAGCCTGCTACAGTAATACACATTCTTGTCCAAGTGATATCTCATTTAAATTAGATACAAGACAGTAAATGTACCCTAAATCAGGCCTGTCCAACCTGCGGCCCTCCAGATGTTGTGAAACTACAAGTCCCAGCATGCCCTTCCAGCTATCAACAGGTTGTCTACTGGCAAAGCATGCTGGGGCTTGTAGTTTCACAACACCTGGAGGGCCGCAGGTCGGACAGGCCTGCCTTAAATCCTCCTTGTCTGGCATCGAACTGGCTGCTTCTACTTGCACAGTGGGTGATTTTATATATATATATATATATATATATATATATATATATATATATATAATTTCTTCTGAGTTGCGGCTGATGAGTCTCGTACCTTCTGTAGAGCTCCTAAATAATAACTACAGTGTTGCCTTGATCCTCCTCTCTGCAGTACCATCGTCACTTTTACATAACAAAGCCAATATATGTTTTCCCGTTTAATTACATAGGCTATGACCCGCGTGAAGCTGGACTTTTTGGATCAGCTGGCAAAGTTCTGGGAGTTACAAGGATCTACGCTTAGGATTCCAGTGGTGGATCGCAAGCTCTTGGATGTGTACGCTCTGAGCAAGGTATGGAAAAGGCCAGACACAGTTGTGTTACTATGTGCTCTATATACTGTGTGGAAACGTGCATGTGCTTTGTGCAAATATGACAGTGTGCAATGAGCAATTTCTAAATAGTGTTCTGAATTAAAGAGAGCTGTTCTGACACCTCCTTCCATCATATCGCTCTGCGCCTCTTTCCTATTCCAGGTGGTTTCCAGTGAAGGGGGCTTCGAGGTTGTGCGCAAAGAGAAGAAATGGTCGAAGGTGGGCAGCCGCCTGGGGTACATGCCGGGGAAGGGCACAGGGTCACTTTTGAAGACGCACTATGAGCGTATCCTGTACCCCTACGAGCTGTTCCAGTCTGGGATCAGCCTCATGGTGAGATGATTGTCCTGATTTTATTCCCTAATAATTAAACTCTCTAAAACACATTTGGAGCATACGGTGCCTTTCAGTGCAGAGTACTTATAGGAGATGCTTATATTGGTATCGGCTTTATACTTATACTGGTTTATATACATTAACAGTTTTGGATACTATTATCTAGTATCGATACAGTCGTAGTGGAATGTTTCCATAGAGGCACTAAATAAAGTAATTATAATTGAATTATTATTTGAATTTTTTTTTTATATATAGGGTGATGGAATGCTTTATGAATGTGATTAGTTTTCTAGTTATATAGTAGATTAATAAAATTATAAAGCCTGTGATGCTATGTTTTTTAGTACAGGTTTTATATGGAGTGAATGTCCCCCCCCCCACCTTACAGTGTTCTCCCCAAAAAATGTTGCCAGCTGGGTGGCACTAAGAAGCAGCCGGGTGGGGGCAGTGTAATACTTTGCAATAATAATGATAAATATTGGAGGTTATTGCCCACAGCTGCCAGGACTGGTCAGACTGGTGGTCAGTGGTCTAACACACACTGCTGGCTGCAGTGCTCACATAGGGCCTGTTCTAACAGGAGAAACAATGGTTTATTCTATTATAATAGGATTCTGTTGGGCTCCAGGAGCTGGGTGACAAGTAATACCAGCCGGGTGGAGCACCCGGGCAATGGGTACTGGGGAAAACACTGCCGTAACTGCGGGAGCTATTGATTGTTAGTGATAATTGGAAAAGCATTCCAGCACTTGTCTATTTTTTTTCTTTAACACTAAATTTTAAGGAGTACAAAGGAGTCCCTTAGTATAGTTGCAGGATTTTTGGCTTGATCTACTGACATTTCCCATTTAAGCCACCTAGTATTTCCCGCTGCCAACTTAACTTAGCCTGACATGAATGCAGCGATCGGTCAATAAACTGTCTGACATTATTCTCTTCTTGGGACCATTCAGGGCATCCAGAAACCTAATTTGAGAGCGGAGGAGAAGGTGGAGGTAACGGAACCTTGCGAGGACTCCAAAGATTCTACAAGAAGCGAGAAGACGATCGTTCCCATGAAGAGGTCGCGGCGCATAAAGTCTGAGGTGGATTATGTGTTTTCTTTAATTCAATAGTTTTGAAGAGGAATGGTCATTAAAGCTAATATAATATGGTGTGGGCATAGTTTGACTTGGTGTAGGGTAAATAATTCAAGGTTATATCTAAGACTATATATCATTCTTTTCCATTGCGTTCTGCATGTGTAAAGTTATAGTTAGCTGTGTGTTTTCTGAAAAAGGAAACGACAATAGAAAAAATTGTATTTTATGTTATTGCAGGTCTAGTAATATATCAGAGGCATCGCCTTTCATGTGGGGAAGGAAGGGATTTTCTCTATTTTTATTTAACGTGGTTTTAATGATTATTATTATTATTATTATTATTATTATTATTATTAAACTTCAGTTAGAATTAGAAGTTTTTTTATTTTTTTTTGGTTCACTTGTGATTAACCCGCATGATGGCGTCTGACTAAATCTCTGTTGTGTGTTGTGCAGCCGGAGCCGGTGGAGGTCAGTAAAACCGCGGAGGTGAAGAAGCTCCACGTGTTCGGAGGAGCCACAAAGATAATCGGCATTGGCGACAGTGTTAAAGACCGAGCCGGTGAGAACGTGGCAGGGGCATTTGTGCCACTGTCTAATTGTCTCCTCCACACTGCAGATGTCTGTTAGGAGAAGGATTAAAAACTGACGCAAAATGCTGCAATCAGAACACGTCACACTGGTGTACACTCTGTACACCATACATAATGGGTGTATCATAACTGGGATAGACTCACGGGCCAACAGGTAATATAATGTACATGCGTCCTAGTAAAAGTTGGAGTTGGGCTCTTGCCGTGCTGGGTTTAATAAAAATAAAATGTGCATATGATTTTAGGAATGCACATTAATTCACACACACATACTTCACGCTCATATATAAAACTGGTATTTGGGGTGAATATGCGTTTTATACACATGTGAATGGGCCCTTTGTGTTCTACAATTGCAGCAAATTCAGAAGAATTCCGAGAGGTTATCCTGGATGTAGAATTGTTGATCGTGTCTGGTGTGGAACAGTTTATAGACATCTCCCTATAGTTTTACTGTGAGGTAGTGCCCAGACGATGATGCTAAAGATATTTGGCAAACAAAGGGGGGAGGAAAGTTTGGGGATTTCCAGAGATGAGCTGTAACCTAAGCAGATTGGTGTCATGTTGAAGTTCTGTAGGAACAGACATGGTAGTCGCTGGGTGACCTCTGACCCGGGCAGGTACTTGTACTTCACTAAAACCACCAACAATGTAAGCAAAAGGGTGAAGCCAGAGCACAGGCTCCAGCTTAGGTCTCACACACAGTGGCCATTGATGTGACCTCCTGGAGCCGACTGGTTTTGGCTGATTGAGTACTCCAGTGAATTGGGGGAATCCCGGCTGACACACAGAACAGGGAGCAGTTACTCACATTCCGCAGACATCGGTAGCGTTTGTCTTTCTCCCTGTAACTGCTGTTCACCTTGAAGACTTTTAACTCTGCTTTTACATGTTCTCTTGCATTTTTATTTTATTGACTAAGTACATTGCTTTATCTGCCTCTCGGCCTCGTATTTATGTAATCGGGCAGAGTTTAGTTTTTCTAGTGCTTGGTTATGACACTGCTCTACTGAGCGCTCTGTCATTTGAAAGAAAGACAAAAAGAAATGGTTCAGAAATCCTGCTGCTGTAACGACGTGACTGAAAAACACAGTAGGAAGCTAGACCGTAGCAGATTTGGATCAGTAGTCATCTGAAAGAGGCTCTTTATCGAATTGTAACCACGTTGGGGAGGGCATGTCTTAGCGATAGCGGTCTGGGGGTATAGCGTGATATCATTTGAAGCAGGGGCTGTTGGTGTATGGGGTCCAGTGCCCCCTCCTCACTGTGTCAGATGTTCGTCTAGTTAACACTATGAGCAAGCAGAATATGCAGTTCCCAGGGCTCAGCGACGGACCAGTCAGCCTTCGCTACACTCTGGTAGGGATCGCTCCGGTCTGCCAGTACCGAAAATTCAATGGGTGATAAACTGTGGCTCTAGACTCATTACTGGCTGCGTGCGATCTTCTTACACGGTCTCTCGCTGTTTCAGATGAAATGTACAAGAAGAGGAAGAGCTCTAAGCTGGAAGCATTTGGGATGCAGATGAGACAGCGGAAAGGAGCCCTGTCCGTTAATTTCGTAAGTGTGTTTTTGAAGCGCTTTATAAATAAACGACAATAATTCTGTGTGTGATAAAGCCCCTGAATGTCTCCTTCCAGGTTGACCTGTACATTTGCCTGTTCTGTGGCCGCGGTGACTGCGAGGAGAAGCTTCTGCTGTGTGACGGTTGTGACGACAGTTATCACACCTTCTGTCTGATCCCACCTCTCCCAGAGGTGCCTAAGGGGGACTGGAGGTGCCCCAAATGTATCGCTGAGGTGACTATAACTGCTACATCTGTCATGTGAGCGTTCCTCTGTCTGACTTCTACCCATAGTCCTCTGGGTCTTCGGGCAGTACGCGCTTCCAAGACGGTTCGCTATAAAATGATGTTAATAACAACCTACCACTAAGATGTCGATATAATATGAACTCTCCAGCTAATCCTTACATTTATTTCATGTGATCCAGCCATCTATGTAACATGTAGTTCCTATGAAACCGCTACATATAGTTCAGCTTGCACTCTGAATGCTCCCTATTTCTGACTGTTGCCGAGTACACTCCTAATATATCTAATATGATCATAAGGTCACGTTCATTCTGTCATAGTGCATAGAGTGGAAACATTGGGGTTAACCAGCCGTCCTGAGTATGTAGCCTATTAATGTAGTAAGAAGCGGAGATGTCGCTAAGCTGCTTAATTCTTCTGCTGCGTCGCTGCTTCCTAGCCAATCAGTAATCTGCTTTCATGAAAACCAGCCCTTATTCTGTGTGCAGGTGATAGGTGCACTGTTACATGTCCGTACATGTTATGTTTCATTATAAAAGGTTATTGGTTACTAACCCGGTTGTTTTGTGTTTCTGAAGCTGAGGATTACTTTTTTATGTGAGTTTATAATGATCTGTTGGGCTTTTATTAGGTCTATTTTGCATAAGGTAAAAGAAAAGCCTCCTATTGCGTTTGGCTGATCATCTGGTTTGTTTGCAGGCCCCGCCCATTTCTGTCACATGATCATTCTGCAAGATTCCACATTAGAACACAAGACTTAATGCACAGAACTTATGTTTATAAGGTGCTAATGTTGGTGTTCTGTCCCCTGCTCCCGTTAGGAGTGCAGCAAGCCCCGTGAGGCGTTTGGGTTTGAGCAGGCCGTGAGGAAGTACTCCCTGCAAAGCTTCGGAGAGATGGCGGATAGCTTTAAGTCTGACTACTTCAATATGCCTGTGCACGTGAGTTCATACAGATCTCTGCCATGTAAAACCACTGTCTACCTTTTTTTTTATATATCACTGTTTGTACCCCCCCCTGCTTGGGGTAGTGTTATGTGTTCCTGGATTACTGTTTAACGCTGCTGAAGATCCTTATCTCTCTCCCCCTCGGTACTGCAGATGGTGCCCACTGAGCTGGTAGAAAAAGAGTTCTGGCGCCTGGTGAGCTCCATCGAAGAGGACGTGATTGTGGAGTACGGGGCAGACATCTCTTCTAGAGATTTTGGCAGTGGTTTCCCAGTGCTCGATGGCCGGAGAAAGCTGACTGCTGATGAAGAGGTGAGAGGGGGGGAGTGTGTAGTTTCTCCCACAGAGGACCATAACTATGGGGTTAGACTCCCCTGATTGTTCCAGAGACATGCAGCTGTGTCTCCGGGAGGTATGGGGTGGGCACACGGTGACGTTTCCTTCTGTTATGGGGTGGGCACACAGTGACGTTTCCTTCTGGTATGGGGTGAGCACACGGTGACACTTCCTTCTCCCTGCAGGATTACGCTCAATGCGGCTGGAACCTGAATAACATGCCGCTTCTAGAGCAGTCTGTCCTCTCTCACATCAACGTGGACATCTCCGGCATGAAGGTGCCCTGGCTTTATGTGGGCATGTGCTTCTCCTCATTCTGCTGGCACATCGAGGACCACTGGAGCTACTCCATCAACTACCTGCACTGGTACGTCGCTGTATATGGTCTCCCCCCCCCCCCCCCCTTCGGCCCAAAAACAACTCTACAGAGCTAGACTACTCCTTCAAAATAAAATATCTCCACCCTGCCCTACTTCTATATTTAATTGTTGGTCCAGATATCGGGGCAGCAGCTGCAGTTCTGACTCCTGAGCTCTGCTTTATTTTCTATTTTATCCCAGTTTTTCTGCAGTCCCTACACAGCCCAGTCCTCCGTCATCACTCTCTCTTGCTTTTCTCTTATACTCAGGGGGGAGCCCAAGACGTGGTACGGGGTCCCGTCTCACGCAGCCGAGCAGCTGGAGGACGTCATGAGGGAGCTGGCGCCAGAACTGTTTGAGTCCCAGCCGGATCTCCTGCATCAGCTGGTGACCATCATGAACCCCAACGTGCTGATGGAACATAGCGTGCCTGTAAGACCTTCACCTGGTGAATTATATCTGACTGTATAACCTGCACCCCCCTGGGCACTAAATGGTCCTTAGATTGGCTATAGGAAGAAATCCTGACTCGCCGCTTCCGTGTGTGATCTTCATACTGATAGGCTGCAGCGTTCTTTCTGGATAACCGATCTGTGTGTACATTACATGTGCTTCTTGTACAACTGTTTAGTTGCCTTTTACCCCCTCCCTCTGGATGAACAGTGGCCGTTCTTCTGGTGATAAGAGGACAAGTTCCCACCTACGCCTGACTTTCGGGCGTTCAAATACTAGTTTTCCCCATGATAGAATTTTACAAGAAATTATTTCGTAACAACAAAACATGGAGATTGTAGCAGCGCTGTTTATACGCTGCTTTGTTTGCTGTGAGGTATATACAAGTGTCACTTGTCTTATACCGGGCTTAAAATAAGAGACGTTACGATGTTCTGTGAGTCATGATGCTTATTACAGGAAGTACAAAAGGAATATTGACTAAAATTGTCTGTGTCATATGGAGAGTAATTACAGGCCAGACGCACAAATACACCACAGACAATACCCTTGTAGGTGCTAAACAGGTTAAAGAAAGGTGTATGTGTATGTGTGTGTATATATATATATATATATATTTGTATGTATGTATGTGACTGCGGTAGTAATAAGTATAGATAGTCGCATTCCCGTTCACAACAAACCATAAATTATTTCATCTTAAAAATTGATATATACAGATAAATTTAGATTTAAAAACCTTGATAAAAGAAACACAATTGCATGAAATATATGCGTGGTTACATTACAATGTATATGATATTGAAGTAGCAGGACAAACTTGTGTCCTTCTGATGAAAGTGCTGTGCGCACAGAAAGGCGTCAAGGCTGATTCCATAACCTGCCAATATTGGAATACTGGAATTACAACTTCTATTGTGTGTACAAGACCTCTGAATTTGTGTTATCAGTACTTCTCCCAGTTAAAAAAAAACTAAATTAAACCCACTAAACCAACCATTTCCTTAAACCCACCTTTTCCTTAAAGCCCTCCAGTCCCCCACCTAATTGAACTCCTCCCTGTGTCCCCCTACCCCCCTCCCACTCCTGCCCTCTCTCCTGTCCCCCTCTTACCTCCCTCCTTTTCATTCTCCTCTCCCCTCCTCTCCGTCTCAGCCTCTGTTCTCCCCATTCCCTCCTCTTACCATTGCGTCTCTGTACGTCCTACCCTCCCCTTAGATTGTACGCTCCTTCGAGCAGGGCCTCCTCTCCTTCTCCACCACCTTAACTCTGCTCTCCAGCTCCTTGTCTCTTCCGTGAGGTCCTCCTGCCCTTCTACCCCTTTCTCTACCCCGCTGGGGGCTCTCGCCTCTCATCTAGCTGTACATCGAGCTTCTGAGTTACTGTGCTTTTTGTTACTGTACCATGCTGTCTCACCCTGTATCGTGTTTCTGTCTGTCCCTGTACGGCGCTACGGATAGCTAGTGACGCCCTATAAATAAAAATTAATAATAATAATAAATTGTGCAAGAAAATGCTACAATATCATTGTCCTAGCTACTACTACTCGTATTCTATAACGTATACTCCTGTCTAAACCTGCCACGCTCTACACTAAATCTAAGTAAGGGCTGTTTGATGTATGTAATGTGACCAGTGCGTTCTAGGTCTGCGGACAATTGCATCTGTGCAGATCTATATCTGATATTAATCTCTGATTTTTGATCTCGTTCGCAGGTTTACAGGACCAACCAGTGCGCCGGGGAGTTTGTCGTCACCTTCCCCCGTGCGTATCACTCTGGCTTCAACCAAGGGTACAACTTTGCAGAGGCGGTGAACTTTTGCACCGCTGATTGGGTACGTCTGGCTGGATTGCTCCGTCTACTGTAAGCTCGCTTGGAGCCAATTCCTAGATCTATACCTTACATTCAACAAGTATCTATTATAAAATGATAATTTTATGTTGTTTAGTCGCTTTAGTTTTTTTCCGTTTGTTTATATGGCTAAGATTAGAATGTTCTTATATTTTAGAATTACAAAGTGTTGCAGCGTTCATTCTAAAGCCATGTGTCCCATGTTGTTTGCTTATGGCCCTTTAGGGGTGAAATTTAGTAACGCGCATAATAAGATCTTTTAGTCTTTCCGGATTGTGCTGTAGGCCATGCACCATTATAGTTACCCTTCTTTGTACAGTCTGTAATGTATTTATATCCTTCTGGAGATATGGCCTCCAGAACTGAACACAGTATCTAGATGAGGCCGCACCAATGACCTATACAGTGGTATTATTACTTCTTTCTGCCACTGATTCCTCTCCCTATACAACCAAGCATCTGACTTTTTTTGGGTTGAACCAATATTGCGCAAGAAGTGATGACATCACTGCAGGGTGAGGTATTAGTCATATGAACGCATCAATTCGCTATTGGGTTATCCCAGTAAGTAGCCGTGTTCCCCTGTGTAGGCAACAGGTTCACTTTGGCCCATGTGGGTTTGGATTTAGTAGCCAAAGTTTTTGGGCTGCCCTCCCCCCAACTTTATGACGTTTCTGTACTCTGTCAGCTTCCTCTTGGACGGCAGTGTGTGAATCATTACCGCCGGCTAAGGAGGCACTGCGTCTTCTCCCACGAGGAGCTGATCTTCAAGATGGCAGCTGATCCTGAGTGCCTGGACGTTGGATTGGCAGCTGCCGTGTGCAAAGAGATGACCGTAATGATTGAGGAGGAGACCAGGCTGCGGGAGTCCGTCATACAGCTGGTGAGGATGGGCTTTGGTGTTTTTATATCGCACACATTGTACATGTAAATCTGAGCATGTAAGAACTGTTGTTGTCTCTCAGGGGGTTCAGCAGTCAGAAGAGGAGGTCTTCGAACTTGTCCCAGATGACGAGAGACAATGCTGCTCTTGTAGAACCACCTGCTTCCTCTCTGCCCTGACGTGCAACTGCAGCTCCGACAGATTAGTGTGTCTCTATCACCCAGGGGAGCTGTGTGAATGCCCCATGGAGAGCAAGTGTCTCAGGTAAAGACAGATTGTCAAAAGGAAACCAATGGCCATCAGGGGGGGGGGAAGAGAAAATTCTGATCAACTTTTCCCTGTGCAGCCTATCCACTCATTAGGAACCAGTGACATCACTGAGAGTGCAGCCTATCCATTTATTAGGAACCAGTGACATCACTGAGAGTGCAGCCTATCCCTTCACTAGGAACCAGTGACATCACGGAGAGTGCAGCCTATCCAGTCACTAGGAACCAGTGACATTACTGAGAGTGCAGCCTATCCAGTCACTAGGAACCAGTGACATTACTGAGAGTGCAGCCTATCCCTTCACTAGGAACCAGTGACATCACTGAGAGGGCAGCCTATCCCTTCACTAGGAACCAGTGACATCACTGAGAGGGCAGCCTATCCCTTCACTAGGAACCAGTGACATCACTGAGAGGGCAGCCTATCCATTCACTAGGAACCAGTGACATCACTGAGAGGGCAGCCTATCCATTCACTAGGAACCAGTGACATCACTGAGAGGGCAACCTATCCAGTCACTAGGAACCAGTGACATCACTGAGAGGGCAGCCTATCCCTTCACTAGGAACCAGTGACATCACTGAGAGGGCAGCCTATCCATTCACTAGGAACCAGTGACATCACTGAGAGTGCAGTCTATCCCTTTGCTAGGATCTATTTTTGCTATTGGTATGTACAGAACAAAACCATACGGGAGCCCCCAGTCAGTAAATATAGAATTTGTAGAACTAATGGCGCTGCGGTCCCATAACGCCTATTGTCATAAAATGTCTTTTGTCTCAGTCACACAGCCATTTGCCACTGAAAGCTGTAACTTCACCTTCTGTTTTCTGGAACTAGGATCCGATATTCACTTGAAGATTTCCCCACCTTGCTGTACGGAGTGAAGTCGAGGGCACAGTCGTACGATACGTGGGTCAGTCGTGTTACGGAAGCGCTGACTGCCAGCCTCAATCACAAGAAAGGTACGTCCGCGTTTACTCAGAGAGGAGACGTAGTGGTGGGATTAGAATGGGGTTATTGTGCGGAAGCTGCAGTAATAGAAGTGCCTCTCCGCAGAAGTTAGTTTATACAATCCAGTGCACAGGAAAAGACTCTGTTGCCCATAGCAACCAACCAGATTCTAAAGTCACTTTCCGAGTACAGTTTTTATACGATAAAAGTAGTAAAATTCAGCAATGTTAGACAGCACTGACTTTATCCGCTTTGGTGTCTTTGTTCTTGGTAGATATCATTGAGTTGAAGGTGATGCTGGAGGATGCAGAGGACCGGAAATTCCCTGAGAATGAGTTGTATCGGCGGCTCAGGGACGCCGTAAAAGAGGCCGAAACATGCGCCTCCGTCGCTCAGTTGCTGCTCACCAAAAAGCAGAAGCACAAGTGAGATTATTTTATCATTCTGCACCTTGGACAATTATATGTTGGTTCAGTTATCACAGAAGGTCTTGAAGGGTAGGTGGTGGGGGGGATGGTATCAGAGCTCCGTAAGAGAACCATGGTCAGAAAAGCACATGGTTGCTTACATACGCCAACAGGACTTGGTCAGAGGAGAACTTTAGCGCAGACGTTCCGCTCCTCCGACATCCGATGTATAGACCGGACGAGGGACGGGCAGGTGTCACTCAGCTGAGCAAGCACACACTATCCTGGCTGGAAATCCGGGCATTGGGCAGTAAGTGGAGAAATAGGGCTTCTGAAAAGGCGTGCGTGGCCTAGGGATGGGGGGTGGGCTCATTGTTACTAAGCTTGAGAGGGGTAAAAATATTTGTAGTCTGGTCTTCCTTCTTCTGTTTTATGATCAGTCTCTATTGCCCTCCCCTAGGGATTAGCACAATTGTTCTTTTCTATGGTTTTATAAGTAAATGCAGCATTCAAGGTGTCTTGGAGAAACCAATTATTTATTCTTACCTGCAGGACTATTGTTTCTGTGTTATCAGTCGCTGACTAATGCTTACACTTGTTGTTTCTACAGCAAGCTTATTCAGGACCCTGGGAAGACTCGGACTAAACTGACTATGGAGGAGCTTAAAGCCTTTGTTCATCAGCTGTTTAGCCTGCCGTGTATCATCACACAGGCCCGGCAGGTCAAGGTGAGCATGTCCTGTTTGTATGATGCATTATCCATATAAAGGGGAGGTTTGTAGATGGGAAGTGATTGTCCTGTTTTATATGTGGATGTAACAGGGTTTATTTTGCTCTCTTCCATGATGTTGTCATAGTTCACTGTAATGTGATAAGATTCCTTTTCACAACGCTGCAGATCTATCAATGGTTTTAGCAGAGCCATTTGGGGTGTTTCCCGCAGCAGATGTGTTGTGTGTGATTTATGAAGAAGCTGTGATGTCTTTTCTGTGTGTTGTGTAGAATCTGCTGGACGACGTGGAGGAGTTTCACGAGCGTGCTCAGGAAGCGATGTCCGATGAAGTTCCGGACTCCAGCAAGCTTCAGGCGCTCATCGATCTGGGGTCCAACCTGTACGTGGAGCTCCCGGAGCTGCCTCGCTTGAAGCAGGAGTTGCTGCAGGCTCGGTGGTTGGACGAGGTGCGCCAGACTCTTTCTGACCCCCACAAGGTCACCTTGGATGTGATGAAGAAACTGATAGATTCCGGGGTGGGTCTGGCTCCACATCACGCCGTGGAGAAAGCGATGGCGGAACTCCAGGAGCTGCTCACGGTGTCGGAGAGGTGGGAGGAGAAGGCCAAAGCTTGTCTGCTGGTCAGGTAAGTGACACTCAAACACTGTCTTGTTGTACCACGGAGAGGGCAACTATCGTACTGCAGGTGGTAAACAAGCGACAAGCCTATGCTTTATTTTAGACCGTAACATTTCAGGGGAGCTTATGTCACTAGTACTGGGCAACTCCAAATAATGACGTATTAGTGACAATTCAGTGAATTTTTTTTTTATTTTTTTTTTGTTTTTTATATGCGGAACAACTGCTGCAGTATTTGTCAAAGCCAAAGTTATAAACAGTCCCCTCTGACTGTACGGTGGTTCCAAGAGTCTGTTGTTTATTTAATACAAAACTCTTTCAATAAAACACAAGGGGTTTTTCTGGGTTTTTTTTTTTTTAAGGTTGACGTTAATACATTTTCAGGAAGAGCAGTCAAAGAATAGTGTAACTATAAACTTATCGTTTTAAACTTTTTAAGAAAAAAAAACATGGAAAGGGAGGGGGAAATTAAAGATGGAGGGATGGTAAAGAAGGGAAGAGTTGACCTGTGCTCAGGTTAACAGAGATAGATTTAGATAAAATAACTTCTATTTGTGTCAATCTTTAAAGTTAAGCCGACTAAACGGCGGTGAACTCTGCATTTCTGTCTACTGCAGCCAAAGTTGTACCTTCCATAAACATATAGAAGTCTAGTCTATGGAACCAATCCTCCACAGATGGCGGAGTAGTATATTTCCACTTGACTGGAATAACTGCCTTCGCCGCATTGGAAGGATTTCTTATATGAATAAATTGGAGTCTTAATCGTATTTAGAATCCAAAAATCTGGGTCTTCCGCCACCTCCTCACCTAATATCTCCTTGTAGATTTTACTCGCCTCCTTCCAATATAGATGGAGCTTCCGGCATCTCCACCAAACATGCCAGGGGTCTCCTATCGAGCTATCGCAGCGCTAACATAAAACAGGTTTTCAAGAAACAAAAATAATAAAGGTGAAATAATAAAAGGGTATCGGCATCATCTGAGAGATGGTGGAGTTTCAAGTAGTAAACATCAAGGATTAAAACCAAAAAAAAAAAGTGTTATTTAATTTGTGAACAATTTGGGCTAGAATCACCGTGGGGGGTTGGCTTCTCTCTTAGGATTGAGAGCATTTTAATGCAAGCTTGTACCCACCCCTGTTGTCGTCTTGCATCTCTCACGTATACAGAAGTGGAAGTTGCTCAATCAATTTATAGATTCACTGCAGGTGCTTGAAAGGGTGGGGGTATCCTGAACGGTGGAAATACAGAGAAATATCCCCCAGCACACTGCTGTGAGCCAGTAAGAGAGCTGCTGTTCTAGGGGTACATATAATGCAGAAATCTCAGTTACACACATTTGCAAATTCATGGTAAGCCACCCGCCCTGTCAAGGCGCTTCTGCTAGTAGGGTGGTCCTAACGCTAAATAATAAGTCTCTATATACTGGGTGTACCTGTTTTTAAATGAAGAGCTAATTACCAAGAGGTACCCCAGCAGCCTCCTAAAGGCAATAGAGGACCAGCGTTCCCCATCAGCTACTGATACCAACATGCCTCTTAAACAATACAGAAATGGAAGTTGCTCAATCAACTTTCAATTTCTTGCTCCCTTAATCTCAAGCTCTCAATAAGCCTGAAATAAATGGATTTGAAATGTATCTTTTTCTCTATATATTAATAAGCTGTAATGAGTGAAAGAGGCAGATTGTAGTTGGGTAACATTTACTAACCGTATATGCGCAGAGAATTCCCCTAATTGTCCCCCTCACACGTTCGGAGGTACGCGTCCACATTCAGCTTTTGGGAAGTTCCTCAATGGAAATGCTGTTTTTAGGATTACACCTCTAGATGGGAAAGAGCATGTCAGCAGAAGTAGATCCGCCAATATATAGCTGTGCCCACTCACTTTTGGATGACCCCGTTAAAAGGTTTCAATGTTTACATTTTGCTCACAAGCGATTACGGGAACCTCCCACAACTTGCAAACTAAGGCTCATTCGTCCATCAAGCAGAAATAGGTGCATACATCACAAAATGACATATACACTGTGGGCCTGCGTATTGCCGGCTATTGTAAATGGCCCTTCTCTGTATAAGGTATGTGTTTTGGCAGCTTGTGTGATTGTCTCCCCCCTCTGCCACCAGGCCTCAGCATAGTGTGCCCAGTCTAGAAAGCATTCTGGCCGAGGCGAAGAACATCCAGGCTTATCTGCCCAACGTGCTGGCACTGAAGGAGGCTCTGCAGAGAGCCAAGGACTGGACCTCGAAAGTAGAAGCAATTCAGGTAAATACCGCCCCCTAGCTGTGTAATGGTGTAAAGCAGATAGCACAACTTTTAATCACATACACTACATAATAACCATGACCTTTATCACAGAAGCTCCTCATAAATCCAGTAGCACTTGGAGACACACATATTGCAGATGTAAGACTTGATGGTCATTTTGTCCCTGCAGAGTGGCAGTCACTACGCCTACCTGGAGTACCTGGAGAGCTTGCTGAGCAAAGGACGCCCCATTCCCGTGCGTCTCGATGCCCTCCCCCAGCTAGAATCTCAAGTGGCAGCCGCTCGAGCCTGGCGAGAACGTACAGGCAGGACTTTCCTCAAGAAGAACTCAAGCTACACATTACTACAGGTGAGAGAGGTGCTGGTCCTCGGTCTGGTCACCTGACCGGTCTCCGTTTGTCTGCAGCCATTAAGATTTACTCTTCAGGCTTCCTCTGAAGAGTAATTTAACTTCAGACGAACAATGATCCCGCTGTTAATATCAGGAACCTGATGTCTAAAATAGCTTTTGTTCTGTGGGGGAAGAAATTAATTTATGCACGACTGACTTCCCATGTGCTTTTGTTAAAAACGTGAAAGCCGCTAATGACCTCTAATGGCTGACGAAATAATAAATGTACTGCGATCAGATAGGTAACAATATTGATGTTCTGTAGAGCTCTGTCTTCAGCCCCTGGACACATTTGTGAATGTTACAAGTACTTTTTCTCGGCTCTTCTCCTCAATTTCTCTAAGACTGGCTCCCCGGTGACCTCCTCTTGTGTCTTACATAGGTGCTAAGTCCCCGTAGTGATATCGGTATTTACGGGAGTGGTCGGAGTAAGCGGAGGAAAGTTAAAGAGCTGATGGAGGAGAAGGACTTGGACCTGGATTCCATGAGTGAGCTAGAAGAACCCTTGGAGGAGCCGCGAGACACGGCTTCTGTGGTAATGGCTTTTGTAAAGAGACTCTATCTAAAGAGAAACCCTATCTGTGACACATTAATGAATATTTTGCAACATGTGATAATTCTCCTCTCCCCCGGGGCAGGTTGCTGTATTTAAGGATCTGGAGCACAAGGAGGTGGATGCTATGCGGTCGCTGCGAGCTGCTAATCTGGCCAAGATGACCATGGTGGATCGTATCGAGGAGGTTCGGTTCTGCATCTGCCGCAAAGCTGCCAGCGGCTTCATGTTACAATGTGAACTGTGCAAGGACTGGTTCCACAGCACGTGCGTGCCCCTTCCCAAAACCAGCTCCCAGAAAAAGGGCAGCAGCTCGCAATCCAAGGACGTTAAGTTCCTGTGCACGCAGTGCATGCGTTCCCGCCGGCCAAGATTGGAAACTATCCTGTCGCTGCTCGTGTCGCTGCAGAAACTGCCGGTGCGGCTGCCGGAGGGGGAGGCGCTGCAGTGCCTGACGGAACGCGCTATGAGCTGGCAGGACCGAGCGCGGCAAGCGCTGGCCACCGAAGAACTGTCTTGTGCGCTGGCCAAGCTTTCTGTGCTGAGTCAGCGTATGGTGGAGCAGGCGGCGAGGGAGAAGACTGAGAAAATCATTAGCGCGGAGCTGCAGAAAGCCGCGGCCAACCCCGATCTACAGGTGAGCACTAAGGGATGGGTTCTGTCCTGATTATAGGTCACAAGGTCATAATGATGTCTTAATGCAGGCTTGTCGCTCATTTTAGTCGTATATCTCCAAGCCCCTGAGTTCTGCCGTTTGGATCCCATAATTCCCCCCCTCCCCCTGGTAACTAACATATATACTTATGGAGCCTGATCCACAGGCATTTTTAAATAGACGAGCAATCTTTGTGTTCGTAATTGATGGAGGTCCGTTTCGAATTGTGTTGAGACTACTGCATCATCCAATAGGACACAAAGTTTACTCTGTTACCCATTGTTCTCACTTGGATGCTTTTCTGCGGGTTCCACGCTTTATAGCACCTTGGGTTTTACTGATGTCAGACAGTCTCAGCTGACATTGAAGGGTGGTCGATACCAGCTTATAGTATTCTGAATACTGGTCATTACACACGAGTAGGGTCCATATTGTCGGTAACCATTTACCTTACCACTATGGTACTCCCCCCCCCCCCCCCCCCTCTCTAGGGGACGGCTCCGTAAGGACTGAAAACGGGTGCCGTGTGACTCTTGGAAAGAGGTGTGAGCCAGAGGACCAATGAGAAGTCCCAATTGTGGACATTGCAGCTTCTCATTGGTCCTTCTGCTCACACCCCCATATGAAAGCAGTGAATGTTCCTTAGGAGTTTGTGCAGCTGGAATAGGGCAGTTTATATAATAATCCAGTTCAGTGGTCGAGGATGTAGGACAGACGTTCACAGTAGAAATATGGCGATTGCCAAATTCTCAAACTCTAGGGGTATATTTACTAAACTGCAGGTTTTTAAAAAAAAGTGGAGATGTTGCCTATAGCAACCAAACAGATTCTTGTTCTCATTTATTTAGTACATTCTACAAAATGACAGCTAGAATCTGATTGGTTGCTATAGGCAACATCTCCACTTTTTTCTAAACCCGCAGTTTAGTAGATATACCCCTAGATTTGTCTGTTGTGCAGACAATGGGATATATATTATCTGCACCGCAGACTTACTGTAGAGATTACACCCTAATGGCGCTAATGCTTAATATAAATGCTAAACTGATTTGGCAGCAGCTGTCAATGAAGATTGTAGAATCTCCGAAATAGAAAAATATCATAGAAACAAATATGACTGCGCTAGACAATCAGTAAGAAACAATTGCAGTAAATTAAAAGGCTCTAGTCACATACCGTTGTATTTAAAACCGTAGCAGACAAATAAGAATAGTTCACTGCAGTTAAGAATCGGGACATCGTGTTTGACACTTTATAACATCAGTGTCGAGATCGTTGTTTATGTCACTCGGTAGTTGGACACAGTGATACTAACTTTGTTTCTGTTCAGCATCATTCATCACTTATGTCCTTGGAGTAGTTTGTGGGTTTATTCATTCATTTCATAGATCTATTTGCAGTATCTGGGATACATTATTCTGAAGCCTTAGGAGCTCCATTACGGCTACAAGCTGATAGTTTTCTACGCACCGTGTATTAATCAATGTGCTTAATTGCAGTGAACTATTCTTATTTACCTGTTTTTAACCGATACTTTTTGTAATAAATGTTACTATTTTAAATACAACGGTATGTCACTAGTGCCTTTTAATTTATTACAATTGTCTCTTACTGGTTGTCTAGTGCAGTCATATTTGTTTCAATGAACTATTTCTAAATCATTTTATTAATATTCATCGTTGTTCTGATATTGAAGGAATAGTATAAAGTATAATTAGTTCCACTGCTCGTATCTCGGCATTGCAGGGTCACCTGCCCATCTTCCAGCAGGGTTCCTTCAGTCGCGGGATGTCCAGCGTGACGTCGTCTCCGCAGCCGCCTCTGGATTGACGATGATGAAGAGACGGACTCGGACGAAGATATCCGGGAGACGTACGGTTACGACGTGAAGGTAGCGCTGGAATAAGCTGTGTTAATACCGTGTAGTAGCCTCGGGCAACATTTTAGTATCTCGCTGTAAATGGAACAGAAAAATCGTCACCTTCCATGAAGAATGTATGGTCCTTCTTGCTGTATTGTCAGATCTTATAACAGGCTTGCCTAACTTGTGGCAACTCCAGGTGTTGTGAAACTATAAGTCCCAGCATACCCTTCCAGCAATAAGCTGCTATATATTGGCAAAGCATGCTAGGACTTGTAGTTTCACAACACCTGGAGTGCCACAGATTAGCCAACACTGTCTTATAGCATTCGTTTTACCATGCCTGTTCATAGGTTATTACAGATAGGTATAGATAGTGGGATTAGTTCAGCGCTCCCTATACGAGATGTTGGTGTAGCAGCCACTAGGGACGGGGAATTGGCGACTGGATGGAAGGGTGGGGGGGCAGGGATGAAGTAAAGGGTAAAGGGTAGCTCAACCCTGTTGATCAATGCCAAAAAATATACAATCCTGGGCGCTTGTGAGATAATGTTGCTGACAGAGTGAACATAAGTAATAATCATTTATTAATTACAAAAATGGTGAGTTGCAACTCAAAAGCCATTACAGTAAACAATGTGGAAATTTATATCCATATTAGATGACAAAGTATTAACATACATAAGCAGATAAGAGTAAAGGTGAAATGGCCACAAATGCAAATTACGTGGAATAAAATACCACAGTGATACCACAATGATGCCGCTTGTATAGTAGCAGTCCGGACCAACAGTTTGTCAATAAACTGTGATCTTTGTAGATGTCAGTATTGGGAAATTGTCCACAGAATAGAAAGTCCCATGGGAAATAACAACAAAATTACAACCAAATGTCAGTCTTGTAAGGCTATCAATGCCAGTCCTAGTGCAAGTGCTGGATGTAGGATTCCGTCCTGGATAACGCTTGGGAAGGTGGATCCCACGGGCAACAACCAGATAAAAGGGTGGTAAACGGACTTACCCTTTGTTCTTACAGGGCTACAGATTAGCTGCGGTATATCCTCCGTGTACCTGGTTCCCTTCTGCACGCCTCTGGCTGGTTACCGTGGGGACACTTAGCGTCCTAATGCTAAATGGGTGTCCCGACTCTTCCGGGATGTGTTGCGCATGCGACGGTTTGGGTAGAACTGATATAGTGATAATGAATTGTATCCACAGGGGTGTGCGTGTTGTTCGGGAATCGTCTGGTAAGTGATGGGTGTATCAAACCAACGCGTTTCGCCCTGTTGGCTTCCTCAGGGATTGTAGTAAGAGTGAAGAAAGTCCTGGGGTTTTAAATAGACCTCACTTCCGGTGGGTTGTCACTTATTGGTTGTGCATCTTCGTCTTGCCATAGGTTGGTTGTTGTGATGGACGGATATCTCATCCAATGGGAAAGCTCAGATTCTTTATTCTTTTTGACTGCAGTTTATGCCGCTTGGTGAATAAATATATACAGTGCCCTATTCCAAAACAAACTGTTTCCACATAAAATGTACTGTAATAAGTTAGATTGAATGCACAATTGAGCAAAATGTCATTTAAAATATGAGGCTGGTACTTGATAACGGTGGATCTTGCACCATAGTACTCCATTGCTGATTAATGGTCATACTGACAGCTGGATAGTTCATATAGTGAAAATATGTTCTCCTTATGGGGCCAGCGATTTAACAGTGTTCAACAATGCTGGATCTCACTCAAAACGTTGATCTGGAAATAAACTAAGCTAAAGATACTAAAAAACAGCCCCCGATATATCATTCTACTTCAACAGGTATACAATAATTATATCAACAAGAGGATATGAATTTACCCATCTTTTAGCACAAATATTGGGAGGTGGAATGGATACTTATTTTGTGGGTGATAGGCCCTCAAAGAAATTGTCCTAGCTCAAAAATCAATGTTGAGCCCTTCTGGCACAAGGGTTTTCATCTTAAAGATGAATTTGGATTCTTCCTTTGATATACACTTAATAAAGTCCCCTCCAGGTTTGTTGACTTTCTTAATGCCAATGAACACCATGCGGCCCCCGAGTGTATCTGGTTGCCCATCACTGGTTTAGAGAAGGAAAACGCTGTAACGGTTACAGTGTATTGTAGTATTCTGCGCTCCAGTTTTCATAAATTGTCCTCAATCACCTGTTAGGTGATATTTGAGTTCTAAGACAAAATTGACAGATCTTACTCCACAATGAAGATCTGTATCCTTAACTGTTACATCTTACTGACCACCCGTTCTGGACCCCAACCAGCCCAAGTGCTGCTGTCTTTCTACTAGAGCCGTTCACAGCGTATCACATAGTCTGTCCCCAGCATAGACCTTCCTTCTAAAACAACGGTGTACAGAGGTCAGAAGAAGCGTGTGATTGGGCAATTGGGGAGGGGGAAGGTTTATTCTTAGTTTTAGTTCATTAAAATGAATCTCATCTCTCCTGAACTAATGTCTCCACGTGACATTATCCCAGTGCCACCTGTCACCATATACATGGTCTTGGTTACATGACATTAAATCATATTTGCAGTAATTCTCTAATCTTGTTTCCCAGGACACCGGCAGCATCAAGTCGTCCAGCAGTCTGGAGCCCAACCTGTTCTGGGATGAGGAGATACCCATTAAATCGGAGGAAGTTGTCACTCACATGTGGGCAGCCCCCTCTTTCTGTTCTGAACATGCCTACTCTTCAGCCTCCAAGAGCTGTGTGCAAGGTGAGCAGGGCCAAGATCTATAATATGCTGCGTTTATTTCTTGACTAATGTATCTCGCCAGCATTGTAGACCTTGGCGGTAACGAGCAATGACCTCACTCCTTCGTTTGTCAAAGCTACAGGAAACCCACGGGAAGCAGCCGCGGAAGACCCCTCTAGTTCCTCGAAGTCTGGAGCCCCCTGTCCTAGAGTTGTCTCCTGGAGCAAAATGTCACCTAGAAGAGCTCATGATGTTGGGGGACCTGCTGGAGGTGTCGCTCGATGAGACGCAACACATCTGGCGGATTTTGCAGGCCACACATCCACCATCAGAAGAGAGGTTCCTGCATGTTATGGAGGTATGGGGGTTGGTTGCCTCGGGGCATACATTTTTGCCCGTTAATGGGTTTGTCAGACTTAATGAAGTCTTCACCCATGTTGTTCTCTTTCAAAGGATGATAGCCTGGACGAGAAGCCTTTGAAACTGAAGAGTAGAGATTCCTCTGAGAAGAAACGTAAGCGGAAATTGGAGCGAGCAGAGCAATTCTTCTCGGAGGGTAAGCAGAGGTCCAAGGAGCTGAAGAAGCTGGATAAGACCAAAAAGAAGAAGCTGAAGCTGGGACATGACAAGGCCAAGGAGCTGAGCAGCTCGCCAAGAGACTGGCCAAAGAGGAGGAGCGGAAGAGGAAGAAGGAGAAAGCCGCAGCCGCTAAAGCAGAAATGGGCAAAGACATCAATGAGAAGAAGAGAGAGAAGAAGATTTTGGACATCCCCTCAAAGTACGACTGGTCTGGGGCAGAAGACTCGGACGACGAGAACGCGATATGTGCTGCGCCAGAACTGCCAGCGCCCTTGCAAGGACAAGGTGAGGGAGGTGCGCAGGTGCAGGACAGACGTGTGTCGGTTCAGCATGTTCTGTCCCCTTTTTTTAATACTATATGTTGTGTAACCTCTTGTCCCCCTTCTGTGTCGTGGGCGATTTTCTAATCCAGATTCCCTCAGTTACTAAAAGCCCCAAATATATTATTTACCATTTATCTACAAACTCTTTCTTCCCCCTATATGCAAATATATAATATTCTCCACTTATTGTATTAACGTTTCTGCGTCTGTTGGTAATAAGCAAAGATTAGAGATAACTAATATATCTACTGGTCTTCTGAAATGTTCAGCCCGTATGTATTAAATAAATTTGAAAAGATAGAAGCCTGGGCTCTCGCCACCCCCTCCTTTCCTTGGTAATTACAATAATTGTCATGCCCCCACAATTACTTTTACTGTGCTGAGCACCGTCAACCCCCCCTCCCCCCCTGGTGGTGAAGAGAAGGTGATGGGCTTAACTTTTATTTTCCTAGCAGCAGCAAATCATAGGTCATATAATTAGCTTTCGTGGAATATAATTTTTGACAGACGTGAATGGATTCTACAAAAGATGACATTGCAGATTGGTAAAAGACCATTCTATAGCAAGGTTATTACAGTTGAAGTATTAAAGAGTTGATCCAATATGAAAGGCCTCATACTGTACATACAGAGGGTTGGTTAAGGTTTGAAATTCCTTTTACTAGATTTCTACAGGAAGTTAGTTGTGCCCCAAGATAGCCACCCATCATCCCACCAAGCCCCTCGTATGGTACGTATAGCCATCATTAGTAGAAGTAATTATAAGGGTGATCGGTCCAGGGGTTACCAGAGGTCAGTGCCCCCCCCCCCCCCCCCCCCCCCATTTGACAACTGTTGAACTTTTTCTGGATCCATGAAATTAGAATTGATAGAAAGTCTGTTTTTGATTGTAGAACTAGTATATCTGTAATATAAAAGTGACTTGTCATTCTGGTTGAGTGGTCCTTTAAGTGCGGTATACTCTAGACTTCCATTCTATAACAAGCAGCTTCTGTTCCTTGGTCTCGTGGGAAGAAAATCTGCATTTTTATTCCGACTTTACAGGATTTCCACTGTACATATAATCCTCTTTCAGTGGAAAGAATAGACCAGCTTCCAGGTCACCAGCCCGTACCATGGTTCCTGTTGCACGGGGTTATAGCTACAAGGGGTTAATTGCAGTCAGAGCGTCTGCCTGCCCCCAGGCAGGCTGGGAGTTGTAGTTCCCCTATAGATGGAGAACTGCAGCCAGCCTACGTCTCTATATCCTTATACCATTATACCATTCATGTGATGCACGAACACTGAGCATTTGTGTACATAGGGCTGTCATTTTCTTGTTATCAGGAAAATGTTTACCCCAGAGCCCTATTACAGTCGCTTGTTGAATCAGGGTAAATATTGAAGGAAAGATTATGCACAAAGTGTAATTTATTTCTTGTTCTTCGCTATTTAATGCCCTAAAAATAATCACTGTTCCAGTATGCTACCAGAAAAATAAAAAAATTAAAACTCCACAAATTTCAAAATTGATGGA